>NC_045792.1:10492156-10805382 GCF_009873245.2 Balaenoptera musculus
CCTGGATATTTACCCTAGAGAAATGAAAAATTAAGTATACACAAAAACCTTTACACATATTTATAACAACTTTATCTGTAATAGACAGACACTGGAAACAACCTGAATATCTTCAGCAGGTTAAGAGATAAGTTATATTACATGCATAAAATAGAAGGCTGCTCAGCAATAAAAAAGAGTAAACTGTTGATGTTTGTAACAGCTTGGATGAGTCCCAAAGGTATGATGCTGAGTGAAAGAGCCATCACAAAAGGTTACATAATGTATGTTTCCATTTACATGACATTCTCAAAAAGACAAAACTGTAGTTATGGAGAACAGACCAGAGGTTGCCCAGGGTTAGAAGGGCAGAGAGGGTGTGACTATAAAATGAGAGCATGAGGGAGTTTTGGGTGATGGAATTGTTCTGCATCCTAGGCGGTGGTTACATGAATATATACATGTGTTCAAATTCAAAGACCTATATACCAAAATAAGTTAATATTACTCCATGATTTAAAAAATAAAATTAACAATATTAATGGTAGAATCTAGATGGTAGATCTACTCATATTCACTATAAAATTCTTCCAACTACACTGCAGCTTTGACCTCCTTCATAATACGTCAGGGAAAAAATTACCAATGCCTAGACCTCCATTCGTTCAGGCTGCTATAACAGAATACCATAGACCGGGTGGCTTACACAACAGGAATTAATTTCTCACAGTTCTGGAGGCTGGTAAGTCCAAGATCAAGATGCTGGCAGATTTGGGATTTGGTGAGAACCCACTTCCTGGTTCATAGGTGGCCATCTTCCCTCTGTGTCCTCACATGGTGGAAAGGGTGAGGGAGCTCTTGGGGGGGCCTCTTTTATAAGGGCACTAATCACATTCATAAGGGCTCCACCCCCATGACCTAATCACCTTCCAAAGACCCCACCTCCTAATATCACATTCAGGATGAGGATTTCAGCATATGACTTTCGGACAAGGGGGGAGGAACACAAACATTATAGCAGCCTCACTCCCAGAAATTCTGATTTAATTTGCTAAGAAGGCCTGAGCATTCATGTTTTATAAAGCTCCCTGGGGCAGTGGGGATGGGAAAGGTAGGACCAGCGGTGAGGACAAAGCCTTGTAAAGCTGTGTTGTCCGACCACTCTTATTCCTCTACATGGATTCTTTCTTCCCACCTGCAACCCACCTTTCTGATTTTCTCCCATAATAGACTTACTAGATGTGGCAGCTGAATCCTTAACCACATTATTTTCTCCTGGTCGTCTCCTTCTGTTATCAGCTGTTTTCATTCTCACACTTGAAACTGAGGTCTGATCCGTTTCCTTTCAGTTTGTATTTACGTTATTTGCAGTCTTACATTCACTGGTGTAAACACTCCACATCTGCATGCCTTTGCTCATGTAGTTTTCTCTCTTCCAGAAATTTCTTCTACTTGTTCCTACAAAATAACTCTATTCTACATTATCTTAAATGTGGAGCCAAGGGCCATTCCCTAAGGAATTCCAAGTATTGAGGTCTGGATAATGTGAGTGAGGTCTTTGCATCACCTGCGTGAGATGGTGATCATTAGGAAGAGAGGGGAGGGGAGGAGAATTGTACCAACAGGTTCAGAAGCAGGCAATGGGAAGAAGCCAAGGAAGACAGGCAGGACTAGAATCCCAGAGGCAGTGTGGAATACTGGAAGGAATCTGGGCAGAGGTCAGTACGCTGCATCTACTGTGTCCCAGTCTGGGCTCCTCTAGGAGATACTCTGGGACTCAGACCATCCACTTAATGTCTTCAGGATTCAGTTGCATCACTTGGAGAATATGGGATTTGAACCAGATGACCTTTAAGTTCTCCCTCATTTCTAGCATTTGGCAGTTCTACAATTCTGACAGAGGATTTTGTAAGTCTAGGATCCAAGAGGGAGAGGCTATTATTAGTCATTTTCACATGATTGTACATTAATTCAATGAACTTGCTTTCTCCAAAACTGACATAGCCTGACACTGAAGAAAAATGAGTTTTGATGAGAATGCAGAAACAGAGCATGTAATTTGGAAGCATGGGGATGTTTTAAAGGAAAGGTTAGACTGAGAGGGTGAAGCCCTACAAGAGGGCACTGGTGAGGTTCCTGTATCCTCATTTTACAGATGAGAAACAAGGTCGAGAAACATTACAATGTCACCCACCTAGAAAGGGAGGTAATCTGAATTTGAACCCAGGTATGTCACATTCCAAAGTGTAGAAGAGGGGTGGTCTGGGAAGTGGAAGAAAAATGTAGAAGGAAGGAAGGGAGGGAGTGAGGAAGGAAGGAAGGAAGGGGGATTTGGGACTAAGCTCAGGTACTCTGAACATCTCTCAACATCTCAGGCCAAATTGATGTAGGATTGCTTTTTCCTTCTTCTGCACCCAGAGATGCCCCTGGGTCCTTTCCTAGGCTCTGTGCTCCTGGCCTAGGACGAGAAAGTGATGGCTTCAGCAAGATGCTCTCAGGAAGACCTGGGACTTTTTCTTCAGCCAGCCAGTCAGTTCCTGCTAAGACAAAGCATTTGGGGGAGAATCGAAGATTTACTCAGGTTTTCTGAAATGGGGGATTTTATAGAAAGTTGACCACATGAGATGATTATGAGTCTCTTGCTCAGATAACAGTGGGGCGCTAGGGTAACACTTTGGTTCTTAGGGTGCACGAGTGGTCCTTTGTGATGTTCACTAGAATTGCAAGGTGGCAGAGAGCAAGTCCTCACAGGCCTGGCATTCGGACAAGCCAGTGACTCAGAGGTCTATGAATATACTGGTTTGGACCTGACACCATCAGGTGCTGGTGTGGACAGAAGAGTGGTGTAATAGGTGTCATATAAAGTCCTCCCAGACCATGGCCTGAACCACCACGTGAAGCATCTACAGAAAGGTCTTGTTAGCATGAGTCTAGAAAGAAGCAGCTCACACACACCACTGGGTGGCAGTATGGCGCGCCCCTTTGTTTCTAGTAAGTGGCTCTGTTTTCCAGACCTAAGGAATCATATTCCTTTGGGTTAAACCAGCTACCCTTTCCTTCCTCCCTCCCCAAGTGTCCCTGTTCCTACATATTCTGAGCTTCAATGTGTGTGTGTGTGTGTGTGTGTGTGTGAGTGTGATGCCGGGGGGTTGGGGTTGGACGGGAGAAGGATAAATGTTTAGGATCGATTCCTTCCCCTCCTTTCCTCTCGGTGAGGTCTTTGTTTTATTAATAGAGACTTATAATGAATTAAAAAAAAATAGATGGCAAGTCTAAACACAACACCGTGGGGGGAATTCATTTCTAGGCTGAGATGTAAAATACTTCTGTTCAAAATATTCCTTAGGGGAAAATCCTAAAAAGAGGAAATAAGATATTTTTCGAAAAATGAACGGGTGCTGTTTGCCAAGGGCAAACGGGCAGAGGTAGCAGAAGGTGGAGCCTCAAGACGTCAAATGTATCAATAGAACTGCTCTGCCATCTGGTGGCCAAAGTGGCACCTGCACTTTGTAAACTGCATGGTTCCCAGACTTAGATGTTTATGAATTATAAAAAAAGAAAAACAAGCAAGCAAACAAAAAAAGTCCCACAAAAAGCCTGGGTAAATAAATAAAGCCAGCTCAGGGTTGCACCTTTTTAGTTTTCCAGGTAATATTTTTTTTAAATCTAGCATCTATGGTTACCATCATCTTACTTTTCAAGGGCAATAATTCACAAAGTGTTTTTGCAGAAAAAAAGGGCAGCCCTTTTAATTGCATACCTAGGTTAATGAACGTATAATCATATTTTTCTTATTTTTATAGTTTTGTTACAAAGAGGTGAAAAATTTATCAAGATTTGGCACTGGTCTAAGGACTGGCGTTTGAGAACCACTGGTATAAAATACTTCACACAATTATTTAAAATCATTTATAAATATCTGGGGCCTCTGAAATATTTTGACATAGGGACTTGGAGTTAAAGCACCATATTCAAAATTGTCTATAGTGGTTATTTTTAACCAAACACTTTTTTAAATTGTCACAGTTTCTGAGTTGTAAAGATTCCTGTGGGTTTTTCACATTTGTTCCATCTTTTCCTGGCTTAAGAATAAATTGCCTTGGAATTGCCTGGTAGTCCAGTGGTTAGGACTCCACGCTTTCACTGCTGAGGAGCCGGGTTCAATGCCTGGTCGGGGAACTAACATCCCACAAGTTGTGGCGTGGCCAAAAAAAAAAAAAGAATAAATCATTCTAGTATTTTCACAGTAATTTTACTGGTGGTAGTAGCACGTTGTGTTTCTCTGGTTCAGTTGTCTCTAAATTTTTATTGTAAAAATCATGTGTGAGCATTCATCCCTTGTTTTATGTGTGCTTATTTTATGAAGTTCATAACGTATTATCACGTATTGTATATGTTATAAAGTGTACTTGTGGCTTGCATGTAAAGTGAGAGCAGTCTTGTTGGGGACTGTGACCCTTGCCCTGTGGGGTCTGTGATAAGTCAGTGTAGTTAGTATTAGAATCCAATTTTCGGGGTGCAGTACTTTCATGTCCTCATTTGTAAAATGGGACGTAATGATAGTATTTAGCTAATACACTTCTCAGTACAGGATAATACATGTATTAGTACATGCCTCACGTTAGGGAAACTAAATACTGTTTGGATGGCAATGCTTCAAAAATCAACATAAAGTCAAAATCACACAGCAATCACTTTGCACTTCTGAATTTTACCTAGGAGAAGAAGCAGGAGAAAATATTAAGGACAAGTTGAAAAGTGGAGCAATAAAGAAAATTTCCTATCAGATAGTAAAACATCTAATGCTACTTTACTGAAAACAGTGAGCTGCTACTTTCAAAATAGAATAGTAACATAGTAAAGAGAATTCAGAGACAGGAAAGACCCAGGAAAACTTGGGTTTTCTTAGTGAGATGAGCACAGCAAAGTTCGTTGTGCATCCCCAAAGTTTTATGGTTTTATAACCAAGTTGACAAAATATTTAAGAAAGCTGTAAACCTAATGAAGAGTTTTACATTCTCAGTTTTAACATCAGATTTACACATTTAAAAACATATTCCTCATCTGCAAAATATTCAATACATTCATAAAAAAGACTCAGAGCATTGCTTTAACTTTAAAGTTAGAATAGAATGTTTATCATGTTAATGAATGAAACGGTATTTCAACAGCATCTTTTCAAATTAATGGGGAATAAATATATATTCAACAAATGGTCTAGGACAAATGAATAATGGTTTGGGCAATAGTTAATTTTCTTTAACTTGCAACCCTCATGGACATAAATTCCACATTCGTTAAAAAGTTAAAAGATTGAAAATAAATCATTAAAACGTTAGAAGAAAATGTAAGTGAATATTTTTCTGATACTAACAAAAGGTAAGAACTTTTCAAGCATAAAAGCAAAGGAACCATAAAGGAAAACACTGATAGAGAATCTCACAAAATTAAAAACTTACAGATGTTAAACAATTAATATCAGAAGTGACAAACTACAAAACATTTACAATGTTATCAGAAAAAAATTTTTAAAGTTATAATAATCAAGATTGGCAAGGTTATAGTGAAGACATGGATTGACAACCTTTTTCTATAAAGGGCCAGATAGTCAATATTAATCACTGTGGGCCTCACATTCTCTGTGATGACAACTCAACTCTGTCATGTGACGCAGAAGAAACCCTGGACAACAGGTATACAGACGGGCATGGTTACGTTCCAATAAAACTTTACTTATGCACACTGAAATTTGAATTTCATATAATTTTCATGGGTCATAAAATCTTTTTCTTTCTTTGATTTTCTTCAACTTTTAAAAAATGTGGAGACCCTGGCGGCTAAGGCCAGATCTGGCCCACAGGCCATAGCTTGCTGACCTCTGGTGAAGATACATGTGGTGAAAGGAGCTTCAGGGAACTTTCATGTTCTTGAGGATGATGAGTTGCATTAGGCCCACTACCAGGGCTTGTCAGAAAATAAATCTGTGCGGACGTGGGACAAAGAGTGGAGTGATATTCAGTGGAGAATGTGGAGCCCTCAATGTTTTGTGGGTCTGGTACCACCAGGCAGGACGGAAGGAGTGGGGTCTGTTAGGATCATTCTGTAATGCTCCAGGGCAGGTGAGGGGGGGATGGATGCCAGAGACGGTGTGAAGATGGAATTGGCCGTTAAGGAAGGTTCAGAATGAGAGTGACAGAGAGATTCTGACTTGTGTAACTAGAAGAGTGCCTGCCCCATGAACAGAAAGGAAAGAGACGAAGAACTCATCTTAGCTGTGATCCGAGGTACCAGAAAAATACTCAGGTGGATAGAATCCAAGAGAGAGTCGGAGCAAGACTGGAGGATGGATTTGGGAGGCATCTCTGGGATGTCCGGAGGAGTGGAGAGCTTTGGACCATGCCCAATACTGAAAGCAAGAAAAGGAAGAGGAATGGCTAATGATGGAGGTCACAGTGTCAGTCCTGACTCCATCATAAACTTCAGGAACTTTACCGGGATTAAGTCTCATAGGAAAATTATGAGAATCACAAGCGATCACTTGATGAAGTAGTTTTCACACTGCCCTGTACTTAGAGGTGCTGGCTACTATTATTGTTACCAAAGAGTTGAATAAAAGGAGACTCTGGAGAAGGCTATGTTGGGACAAAGGACTTTCCAGTTCCAGTGGCCTGTGGTTCCAGGCTGTGCTGTTGGCACTTCTGATGGGGAGTGGTGGGTGGGTGATGTTTCCTAACTGTTAGGTTACCTCAGTAGAAACTAATCGTGTTGGTGGATTTTCAATTCGTTAATTAAAAGCATTTCTTTTTCTTGCTCTAAGGTGTTACTTTGGGGTCAAGTAGATCCTCATGATGTTTGGTTTCCTTGGAGATGCTAGATGCAGAAAAAGCCTTGATTGACACAGTGCCTCAGAAGAGCTAGGGCTGCGGAGGGGCTCCCCTCTGGCCTGGCCAGACTCTACCCACTTGTCTCCCATCCTGAAGCCCTAGTGCTGATGCCGCAGACCACTTGGGTTGTTAAGCAGCTTGCCAGGAGCCCTAGGACCCTAGAATCATTCTCACAGCAGCCTTTTCAAGATAGCCCACACTACTTAGTGTTCTGACACCCAGAGTCAAAGGCTCCCAATTCACACTCTTGTATCCTTTTGATGTGGGGGCCGGGTTTTGCTGAATAATATTGTCTTCTGTTTTCTTACAGCTTGTCTCTGTACTTGTTCTATGAATGACTGTGAGAAGAGCATTAAAATTTCCAACTATAATTGCTTATTATTTTCTTTTTCTCATTTCAACTCTTACAAGTTTTGCTTCATGCATTGCAGATTCTCTTACTAGGCAGTTATACATTTAAAAATTATATATCTTCTTGCTCTATCAATCATTATGAAATGACCCTCTTCGTTCCTAGTAATATTCCTTATCTTGAAGTCTATTTTGTCTGATATTAATATAGGCACTCCATCTCTTTTAAACTTACTGTTTACATGATATATCTTTTTCTGTGTTTTTTACTCTCAAACTATTTGTGTTATGGAATTTAAAGTGCACCTCTTGTAAACAGAAAATAATTGGATATTGCATTTTTTTTTAACATCTTTATTGGAGTATAATTGCTTTACAATGGTGTGTTAGTTTCTGCTGTATAACAAAGTGAGTCAGCTATACATATACATATATCCCCATATCTCCTCCCTCTTGCGTCTCCCTCCCACCCTCCCTATCCCACCCCTCTAGGTGGTCACAAAGCACCAAGCTGATCTCCCTGTGCTATGCGGCTGCTTCCCACTAGCTATCTGTTTTACATTTGGTAGTATATATATATGTCCATGCCACTCTCTCACTTTGTCTCAGCTTACCCTTCCCCCTCCCCCTGTCCTCAAGTCCATTCTCTATGTCTGCATCTTTATTCCTGCCCTGCCCCAGGTTCTTCAGAACCATTTTTTTTTTTTTTTTAGATTCCATATATATGTGTTAGCATACAGTATTTGTTTTTCTCTTTCTGACTTACTTCACTCTGTATGACAGACTCTAGGTCCATCCACCTCACTACAAATAACTCAGTTTCGTTTCTTTTTATAGCTAATATTCCATTGTATATATGTGCCACATCTTTATCCATTCATCTGTCGATGGACACTTAGGTTGCTTCCATGTCCTGGCTATTGTAAATAGAGCTGCAATGAACATTGTGGTACATGACTCTTTTTGAATTATGGTTTTCTCAGGGTATATGCCCAGGAGTGGGATTGCTGGGTCGTATGGTAGTTCTATTTTTAGTTTTTTAAGGAACCTACATGCTGTTCTCCATAGTGTCTGTATCAATTTACATTCCCACTGACAATGCAAGGGGGTTCCCTTTTCCCCACACCCTCTCCATCATTTATTTGTAGATTTTTTGATGATGGCCATTCTGACTGGTGTGAGGTGATACCTCATTGTAGTTTTGATTTGCATTTCTCTAATGATTAGTAATGTTGAGCATCCTTTCATGTGTTTGTTGGCAATCTGTATATCTTCTTTGGAGAAATGTCTATTTAGTTCTTCTGTCCACTTTTGGATTGGGCTGTTTGTTTTTTTGGATATTGCATTTTAATCCTGAGGGATAATCTCTGCATTATGAGTAAAAGGTTTAGTCTATTCCCATTTAATGTAATTATTGTTATGATTAGATGTAGGTCTGCTCTGTTGATATTTGTTTCCTATTTGTCTCGTTCCTTTTCTGTCTGTCTTTACTAAATCTTTTCTTATTAAACTGAATTTTTTTGTTAAATATTTTTAGTTATGCAATTATAATTCTATTGACTTTTTAGCTATACTTCTTTGCATTTTGTGGAGGAGTTGTTTTAGGGATTGCAGTATGTATCTTTAAGGTTCACGATATACATATATTAATACCAAATTCCTATAAAATCTAGAAAATGTGTACCATTATAGCTTCAATTATTCTCCTCTTCAGAGCTGTTGTTATCTCATATCCATATCTATGCATAATAAACCCTACAATAGAGTTTTATAATTTTTACTTTAAACACTGATATATCTTTAAAATAAGTTGAGAGGAAAAGAAAGAAAAAATTACACAAAATTTTATGTTTCCCGACATATATACTATTCCCAGTGTTCTTTATTCTTTTTCTAGAATCTGAGTTAGCCTCCAGTAACATTTCCCTTCAGCTCCAAGGATTTCCTTTAGAATTTCTTGTAGTGTAGATCTGTTAGCAGCAAATTCTCTCCATTATTGTTTATCCAGAGATGTCTCTATTTTACCTTTATTTTTAAAGGACATTTTCACTGGATGTTGATTCTTGTTTGGTAGTTTGCTTGTTTTTTTCTTCAGCATTTTGAATGTGTTCATCCAGTGTCTTCAAGCCTCCATTTTTATCTAATGAGCAATCAGCTATTAATCACATTATTGTTTCCTTATATGAGTTTTATCTTTTCTCTCTCTGCCCTCAAGATTTTGTTTTTGTGTTTAGCTTTTAGCAGCTGTAATATGCTTTGTTCAGCTATGGTTCTTTTTGTAGTTATCCTACTTGGGTTTTGTCGAGTGTCTTGGAATTGTTAGCTATGGTTTTTCATCAAATTTGGGAATTTTTAGGCTATTATTTCTTTAAATATTCTTTCTGCTTTAAATAGATTTCCCTTTCTTGCTCTCTGTTCCTTCAATTATACATGTATAGGAATACTTTATATTGTTTCACAGATCTCAAGACTGTTCATTATTTTTCAATCATTTTCTTTCTATTCTTTGGATTGGATACTTTCTATATTCAAGTTACTGATTCTTTCTTCTACCATCTTAGATCTGCTCTTGAGCCCATTAGTGAATTTTTCATTCTTTTTACTTTTCAGCTCTGGAAATTGCATTTTTTTTTTTTAACAAAATAGTGTTAATTTTCCTGTTGATAATCCTATTTGATCATTCATTCTTGGTATAATTTTCTTTAATTTTTTGCACGTTTTTCTGCATTCGTTTAACATATTTACAATGGCTACTTGAGACTTGTCTCCTAAATCTAGCACATGGGCCTCCAGGCAGTCAGTTTCTATTGATCATATATTATTTCCTGAGTAAGGGTCATACTTTCCTATTCTTTGCGTGTTAATGCTGTTGCACACGGGACATTGTAATTAATAGGTTGCAGTGACTTTGCATTCTGTTCTGTTCTTCCACGGGTTGTTTTTAAATTTTTGTTAAATAAATAGCAATCATCTAATTTGTTTAGACTCAAACTACCAAATCTTTCTCCTCTGTGGTGTGCAGCTGCTAATGTCTCTGCCCATTTTTTTCAGTGTGACTTCTAGGTGCTTCTCCTGTACTTGTACATAGTTTAGGGGTCAGTCAATGATATACGGGCAGACAGGAAAGCTTCTGTTCTTTGCTGCCCAAGCTGTTTGTGGTTTGAGGGGAATATTCAAAGGCACAGAATATTTATGTCTTGCTTACCTTTTTTGTTGAACTCCCTGATATTTCCAGCACACATGTAGCTTAGCAGTCAGCCAGGGCTGTGTGAAGAGTTTGTTATTTCAGCCCTTCTATGGCTTTCTGGCTTCCAAAGTCTCCCTGCTGTATATTTATCAGCTCTGATAAACGTCAGTAACTAAGTCTTCCTCTCCTGGTTAGTAAAGCTGTGGGTTTATACCACCTGATCTGGGGACAATAGCAACGTTCCTTGGCAGTAAGGCCATGAATATGCCATTCTCACTAAATGCATTAGCAATTGTTCATGAGTGAATGCTTCTCAAGTTGTTGTCTGCCTTTCGATGTTTTTCGGTGTGCTGAAATGGCTTCTTTTATAATTTTGTCTAGTTTTATACTTGTTTTCTCCTGAAGGGAATCCCCAACTTCCTCATACCATCATTATTGGAAATAGAGTGTTTGTACATATACATTTTAAAGTTATTTCTTTTTTTAAAGAAACATTTTATGACCAATGCTATTGATGGTACATGAGGCAAAAGTGTGTGGAAAAATAACGATAACAACATCTCTAAGGCATTCTGAAGAGTTGCAGTCTGAATGAGAATAAGTTTAAGAAATATCTTGATTTATTTTGCAGTTATTTTCTTGTTTTTTCCTATGCTCAAGAGTGATCTATGAAATTAATCTGTGCTATGTGTAAATGCATGTGAGTTTTTTTTTCTTTAGGACTAAACCAAGGAATGGCATTTCCGGATGGAAAATATGAACTTAAAAATGGTTTTGGCTATATATTACGATAGGCTTGATTTTGAACATCTTGCCCACATTCATTGGATTCCTGTCTGGTCTTGTAATCACTTTTGCTTCCTGACTACATAACTGCCTTATTCAGCCGTTCATCTATACATCTTACTATGTGATTGACACTGTAATACGCTGGCAGTACAAAGGAACACAGTCCTTCCTTGTTTAGGAGCTGATGTGTTAGTGACTGGGGCAGGTAAACCAACTGCTATACAATACATGTGCTCTAGACCAGTGTTCACTAAGTGCTCTGAACCCACAGAGTAGGGAGTTCTAATATGTCCTGAGTCAGGGGAGGTGGTGACACCTGAGGTGAATCTTGATGTTTTATTTTTATTATTTTTTTATAGTATTTTTTTAAAATTATTTATTTATTTATTTATTTTTGGCTGTGTTGGGTCTTCATTGTTGCGTGAGGGCTTTCTCTAGTTGCAGCAAGCGGGGGCTACTCTTCATTGGGGTGTGCAGGCTTCTCATTGCGGTGGCTTCTCTTGTTGAGGAGCACAGGCTCTAGGCACGTGGGCTTCAGTAGTTGTGGCTCGCGGGCACTAAAGCGCGGGCTTCAGTAGTTGTGGCACACGGGCTGAGTTGCTCTGCGGCATGTGGGATCTTCCCGGACCAGGGATCGAACCCATGTCCCCTGCATTGGCAGGCAGATTCTTAACCACTGCGCCACCAGGGACGTCCAATTCTTATTATTTTTTTAACTGAAGTATAGTTGGTTTACAATGTTAATTTCTGCTGTACAGCAAAGTTATTCAGTTATACATATATATACATTATTTTTCTAAATATTCCTTTCCATTATGGTTTGTCATGGGATATTGACTATAGTTCCCCGTGCTATACAGTAGGACTTTGTTGTTTATCCATCCTATATATAATAGCTTACATCTGCTAACCCCAACCTCCCATTCCATCCCTCCCCCAACCCCCTCCGCTGGATCTGGATGTGTTAGTTGGTGTTATTAAGTGAAACGGGAGGTGAACAGGAAGCAGAGGGAATCACGTGTAGAAGCACACAGGTATGAATAATACGGCACACTCAGGAAAGGAAGCAACTGAATATGGCTGAATGACTGTGTGTGTGTGTGTGTGTGTGTATGCATGTGGTAGGAGATAAAACTGGAAAGGCAGTTTGCAGTAAGAACTTGAAGGGCTTTAGAATGCCAAAGGTCTTAGGAACTTCTGGGGGTTTCGATTTTTGAACACATTTGTTTAATATCATTTATATGTGTGTGGAACCTGCTGACGGGGCTGATGGAACAGAGAGAGAAATCACTTGGTGAAGATGTTTAAGACTCAAAGGGAAGGTCAACTAATTCTCCAGCGCTGTTGGAAACAGGCAAGATACTGTCTTGTGTGGTACTATGGTTCCTATGGGGTGCCTAGTGTGGATTGTAAGCCTTAAAAGGGAAGGGCCAAAGAAAGTCTTCTGTTGTTTATCACTCTGCTGTGTTCATATTCTCTATAATAAGACAATCATCAGATAAGGAGAGTGGCCTGGGCACATGCCCAAGCTGGCTGGCCACTGGGAAGAGAGTGTAAGGACTTATATTAAATTCTGCAAACTCACATTCACCTCCAGGTTCACATTCTCTCGGGATAAGCTAAGCTATTATAGTGGGAATGAATCTCAGTCTACAAACCCAGTTGTGCAAAGCAAAGCATATCAAATTTCTTAATTTCCTCTAAATCAAATTGCTTCTGACTTAAAATCTCTAATCAACTTGCTGGTAGGAAATTAAGCCTCAGTTGTTATTGGAGTTCCCCGCCCCAAGAACATACAAAGGTCCAAAGGTCACCCGGTGCTAAAGCATTGGGGATGCCCTTCCGGTCAATGGTTGCCAGTCACTGTTTGCTGAGTAGCCCAAGTCTCTATGAGTTTGGCCCTTTAGGACCATTGGCCGGCTGTCTCCATGCTACGTGTAGAACATAGGAAAAATTTCCAAAACTTTAGATCTCACTGCTTGCTTAAGTATACCACAGTGGAAGAACGTTACAGGAAGCATCTGATACAGTGTTGGAGACTCAAAGTCTTCTTGGAAGGAGTGTTCTTTCTGCCAAAGCATTCTGCTTCGTTTGTTATTCTCCCTTCTTCTTCTCTTGAACCTTCTAGTTAAATAATTTTTAACTCTTCTCCTCCCCATCCCGTCACCCCAGCTCTGGTGCCTCTAGAGTGGTCTGGCCCACTGTCTTTTTCTTGCTCTGCATCTTGCTGATGTCTTTCCTACAGAGATACAATAAACACCTACACCATGCATGCAACACATTTTCCAATAGTAAAAAGTGTTATAAAAGAGTTAGGAAGGAGGGTAAGTATACGTTCTTGTTTTTAAGGCTCCCCGAGTATATGACCTTCTTATGGGTCTTATGGATCCATCTACCAACGGGTAGATTAGGATTCTTAAAGAAGGAATGTAAAGGAGAAGGGGGTGGGAGAGAAAGAGGAGAAAGGCAGACTCTACCTTTTCATTTTCTCCCCCGTCTTGAGGCTGAGATACTCAATAATCCCAGAGCCTTTGCTTCCGCCATGTCGTTCAGCAAGTCACTCCCTACCACCCTGCCACATACAGATGCCACTGCAGAAACGAGCTCGGGAGATGCAGCAATCTGAGGACGTGGGTACTCGGTTTTCCATATAGAGACTAAGTATTCCCTAAAGGGACAATTTGGATTACTGGACTGGATTCAACCCAGTCCAGGCAGAGTCTCCTTCCCACTTAACCATTGGGTGGGGACTTAATGAGGAACACTGGATCAGTAAGACACAAAATAAATAACCTGACTTTCTCTCACATCTGAGCGTACTGTGAGTAGGTTTCCACCCACACGTGCCATATGGAGGAGGGATATGGGGTAGAGGGAGGGAATTTTAAAGGCTGCAGCACAAATAAAGGCAGAGACAAGAAAGTTTGGGGTATGTCTGGAGAGTATTGTGCAATCCAATTTGGCTGAGATGTTGAGCATATATGGGGCAATAATGGAACATGGGTCCGGAAAATTGGGCTAAATTTTAGAGGGCTTTGTATATTGGAGTGAGAAATATGTAGATATATCAGTGAGGACTGAACATCATCAACAGATTCAGAAGAGAGGGATGCCATTATAACTCTTCACCTATTGGGTTAAATATTTGAACACTTTGACCTACAAAAATAATGTCCTTATGAGGTTCCACCTAACATTTAAGGGCAACTATGTTGAGTTCCTGTGACATCAAGGCTAGTTTTCACTTGTTGGCTCAGGATCCACCAGCAGGAACCTCTTAATGGACATGTTAAACTAATTCTTTGATTATTTGTCTCACTATTTGCTAATCCTCTTAGTTATGTTTTCATAGATCCATAATTCCTTGTTTTTTATTCTCTCTATAGGATATCATTGAAAGTCATTGTCAAATGCTTTGATAAAATCTGTTTTAGTGCGGTGACACTGTCAGTGAAAGGAACAAGGTTAATCTGATGTGATGTGCTCTTGGTGAACCAGTTCTGTTTCTTCATGGTCGTCATTTCCCCCATCAGTATTTCCAAACAGCCCTGTAAATGTCCACTCTTCAGTCTTGCTCGGGTGTAACATCAAGACAGCCTGACTATTTTCAGAGTCTCCTGTCTCTGAGTTTCCGGTAATTCTCCCACTTTCTACAACAGATGTATTTTACTATATATATATATGGTACACACACACACACACACACACACACACACACACACACACACACACACACATAGTGTGGAGGGGAGGAGGAAAGCACTGTGTAACGTAGCAGCCTTTTCTATAAGTGTATACGGTTTCTTACATGTTTTTGTTTTCTTCTAGAGCGGTAGCTCTTAAAGTAAGGACCCAGACTAACCATTTTAGAGAATTTGGGAGTTTCTATGTTTTAACAAGCCCTCTCGGTAATTCTATTGCACACTGAAGTTTGAGAATAATTGTTCTAGAGAAATCCTATATTATGTGATAAAATGGACCCTAAACAAATACAATCATCAGTGATTTCAATTAAAAATTAATGTATTAACTACTAAATGTCGAGCACTTTCTATTAGACACACTCTCAATTTAGTTTTTCGACGTGTGAATTACTATCTTCATTTTATAGATGAAGAAATTGAAGTTCAGAAAAGTGAGCAATTCCGAATCCAGAGCTCTGTCCACTATCCTAAGATTTGTAAAATACAAAAAATGTTCAGTTAACAAATGTCATGGTAATGTCATTGAAAAATAGCATATTTGTTGTTGTTGCTGTTTTCATTTTAGGCAAAATGTATGCACTGTTATACATTTTGAAGTCTGTCACTATTATTGGGACTGGTTGAGGGTTTTTTCCCTTGACTGCATAATAAACTGACTGGCACATTTAATTAACAAAACCTGTCCTGTGAAAGGTGAGAATACAGTTAAACACAAATTGACAAGTCAATGCACTTGAATAATGGAGAGATGAATGGAAGCTTGTACATGAATACACCTACAGATGTACTATACACACCAGCATTTCCCAAGCTGCTTCTATGAAGCTTTGCTACTCAAAGTGTGGTCTGTGGACCAGCTGCATTGGAATCAACTGGGAAAAAGTTAGAAATGAAGAATCTCGGGCCCCACCCCAGACCTACTGAATCAGAATCTACATTTTAAGAATAAATCCATGTGGACTTTCCTGGTGGCGCAGTGGTTAGGACTCCGCCTGCCAATGCAGGGGACACGGGTTCGAGCCCTGGTCTGGGAAGATCCCACATGCCGTGCAGCAACTAAGCCTGTGCACCACAACTACTGAGGCTGTGCTCTAGAGCCCGCGAGCCACAACTACTGAGCCCGAGTGCTGCAACTGCTGAAGCCCGCACGCCTAGAGCCTGTGCTCCGCAACAAGAGAAGCCACCACAATGAGAAGCCTGTGCACCGCAATGAAGAGTAGCCCCCGCTCGCCGCAACTAGAGAAAGCCCACGCGCAATGAAGACCCAACGCAGCCAAAAAATAAATAAATAAATCCATGTGAGTCATAGGCATATTAAAGTTTGACAAGCTCTGCTCTAAAGAGTAGTTTCTTGAAAGATAATGATAGGTTTTCTGTCAGTCGAGGGTACCATTGTCAAACAAACTTGAGAACACCTGCATTTAACAGGTGGATTTAAACTAGGTCAAACAGGTATCCTATCCTGAATTGTAAAGGTCTGATTGGAGGGAGTAGTCGGAGTAGCGTTGCTCAAATTTAAGGTCACTTTCAGGTCTAAGACTGTGGTTCTCTGACCTACATGATAAATATCCTCAGAAATATGCCCACCTTTCTAATCCCTCCTTCATCTTTTATTTGTCCTGATAGACACTACAGCATAATTTATTACATAGTCACTCCATCAAGACACTGGATAAAACACTGAGCAGAGATGATCCCATTTACCTTATAAAGGAGTTATCAATACTTCTGTTTTATAGATATGTAAACTGAGGCACAGAGATGTTAATTAACTGACTCAAGATCCCACAGATCGCAACTGGCAGGGCTAGGATTCAAATCCAGGCAGTCTGGAGCTGTAGAGTCTTAATTACTATTCTATCTGCTTGTTCAGATCTGTGTGACTTCAAAACTTTGGGCATGTGATAACTTGTGAAGAAAAGTAAATAATGACAAAAAAAAATTTAAAGATTTAAAGACATTTGATTTTTATTTAGTGTATAAACAGTATTTTTAAAATGGCATTTAATTTTTGACTAGTTAATGCACTCACACGGTTCAAGGATCAAAACACAGAAAGGGGCAATTTGATGCAAACTTTCTCTGCCTCTCCCAGCCATCCAGTTCCCCTTTCTGGAAGCAAACAATGTTGTTAGTCTCTCATGTATCACTCCACAAACATTTTAGCAAATGCCTACATGCGTGTGCTTATGTATATTTCCTCTTCCTACCTTTTTTGGACAAATGGTAGAGACCATAAATATGTATTGTACAGTGAGTTTTTAACAATACACCCTTTTTTAAAATTGGAATAATTGCTTTACAATGTTGTGTTAGTTTCTGCTGTACAACGAAGTGAATCATCTATAGGTATACATATACCCTCTCCCTCTCGGACCTCCATCCAACCCCATCTAGGTCATCGCAGAGCACCGAGCTGAGCTCCCTGTGTTATACTGCAGGTTGCCACTAGCTATCTATTTTACATGTGGTAATGTATTTATGTCAAACCTAACTCCCACGTTCCACATCAATACACAAAGGACTTTCTCATTTAAAAAATAATTAATTAATTAATTAATTTTATTTTTGGGCTGCATTGGGTCTTTGTTGTTGGGCATGGGTTTTCTCTAGTTGCGGTGAGTGGGGGCTACTCTTTGTTGCGGTGTGCGGGCTTCTCATTGGTGTGGCTTCTCTTTGTTGTGGAGCACAGGCTCTAGGCGCGTGGGCTTATTGCTCCGTGGCATGTGGGATCTTCCTGGACCAGGGCTCGAACCTGTGTCCCCTGCATTGGCAGGTGGATTCTTCACCACTGCGCCACCAGGGAAGTTGACTTTCTCATTTTTATCTGATGGATACTTTGTATTCTTTGTATGTGAACACAATACTTTAACCCGTTCTCTATTGTTGGACTGGTTATTTGAAATATTTTGCTATTTCAGACCCTATGGTAACATATAACCTTGCATTTTCATCATTTTGCATGTTCAGAAGTAAATATTTAATAGAATAAGTTGTGTTCTGCAGGAGTGTTTTTAAGTTTCCATCATCAATTACACACAATCCTTGCTCCTTGGGTATCAGAGTACACTCCTAAGCATTTTAGTTTTCTCTTACCTCTCACTATAACTTCTAATGTTTGTATTTTCTGACCTATTGCTACTCACAACACTTCTGAACCCAAATATGTATTCTTCTTCCCCTACACCAACAACCAATTCTCTAACTCTCCAGACACAGCTGAATGTCCAGTGATTCACATCAATTCTGATACTAAGTACCCAGAGTTAATGCAGACCCCACAGGTTAAGGGCTCAGTCCCACATGACTGCTCCCACTTCAGAGGCCAGTAGCAAGTACCAGGTCTTTCGGTGTTCTGATCCACCGGCTATAAATTGGGGCTTCCCCATGACTTCCTCCTCAGGTTCAGTAATTTGCTGGAATGGCTCACAGAACTCAGGGAAAAGAGTATACTATTACCAGTTTATTATAAAGGGAATTATAAAGGACAGAAACACAGGGCAAGACAAAGGTGAAGAGGTACATAGGGCAAGGTACGGGGTGGGGTGCAGAGCTTCCATGGGAGGGCCACCTTCCCAGCATTTTATGCACTCACCAATCTGGAGGATCTCTGAACCCCACCATTTAGGGATTTGTATGGAGGTTCCATTACACAGGCATAAGTAATTAAGTCATTGGCCATTGGTGATGAACTCAATCTTCATTCCCTGTCCCACTGCCTGACGTTCGGGGCACGGGGCTGAAAGGTCCAACCCTCTAATCACGTGGTTGGTTCCTCCAGCAACAGGTCTAGGGGGTCAACAAGTCACCTCATTAGCATACACCCAGGTATGATTAAAAGGGGTTTATTATGACAGGGGTCATAATAAAAGATTCTCTCCCACCCCTATCACTCAGGAGACTCCAAGGGCAGCTCCCGTGTCAGGAACCCAGGTGAAGACCAAATAAGTATTTCTTATCATATCACAATATTACAGCTATTGACCTCTGTATTCCGATTATGTGTTCATCCATCTTTCTGAATTCTCTTATTACTTGTTATAGTTTTTCGGCTGATTCTTTTGGGCTTTGCAGTTATATATCATACTATCTGCAAAAAAAAAAAAAATTATTTCCTCCTTTATTTATACATCTTACTTTCTTTTTCTAAATGAGTGTTGCCAGAAACAGGGGTCAGCAAATGACAGCCTATTGGCTGAATCCAGCCCGTGACCTGTTTTTGCAAGTAAAGTTCTGTAGGATCACAACCACATACGTTCATTTACATATTATCTATGACTTTTTCACCACAGCTGAGTAGTTTTGACAGAGGCAAGATGGCCTGAGAAGCCTTAAATACCTACTATCCAGCCCTTTACAGAAAAAATTTACCCATCTTTATGCTAGAACAATGTCAAATACTAAGTTTAGTTAATAGTGGGCATCCTTGTTTTGTTTCTGACTTTAATGGGAATGCTTCTGTTGTCTCATTTAAGTAAGATGCCATGGTGGTTTTCAAAACGTACTTGCACGTTTTTGAAGGTCTCCCATACAGGTGGAGTCTTGTCTCTTCTCCTTGAACTTAGATAGGTTATGGCTGCCTCAGGGAACATAATTCAGCAAAATAGACTCTGTTGGTTTTCCCAGCAAGGTTAGAAATGGTCATGCCTGTTTCTCTCTCCTGGGACACTTGCTTTGGGCACCTTCAGTTGCCATTTAAAAAATCTAGCTCCCCTGAGGTCTCTACCTGGAGGCCTCACACAGAGAAAGATGCCTGAGGGGTCCTAGCTGTTTGATTCTTTGCAGGCTGAGCACCAGACATTGGAGTGGAGATGCTTTGCAGAAGGCCCAGGCCCAGACATGTCTGAGAGCAGCCCTGACAGACCCAGGCAGGGACTGCCTTGCTGAGCCCGGGAGACCCCCAGATTTGTGAGCAAAATAAATAATTGTTATTGTTTTAAAGCCACTGATTCTGAATGGTTTGTTGCACAGCAATAGATAACTGGACACTGGCTTTTCAGTGAAGTTACATGTACCTTTATTACATTAAGGAAGAACGCATCTGTTCCTAATGAGTTTTTAAAATCAAAAATAAATATTCTATGTTAACTAATGGCTTTTGGCAACTATGAGAATGCATGCTTTTTCTCCTTAGAGATATTATAATGATAAACTATATTAGTAGATTCCTAATACTAACCTGTCCTTGCATTCCTGAAACACAGCCCACTCGGTCATAATTTAATATGCAGCTGAGTTCTGTTTGATAAAATTTTATTTAGTATTATTTACACTGATACTCATAAGTGAAATCGTACTGTAGTCTTATTTTTGTGCTATTTTTATTGGGTTTTGGTTTCAGTAGGAGTGGACCTAAGTTTCAAAAGACCTGAAGCTTATACAGTTTTGGAGGCACTCTAAGAAAAAGAATAGAAAATGATGAATATAAATTTTGGGCCAGGGCTTTGGGAGGAGCCATCGATAGTCAGGGAATCTGAAATTTAAGCCTCTTGAGCTTTGTTTTATGTCTGTTGCCAGGTGTCAGTGTTATTCCTACTTCATAAAAATTTTTGGAAAATTCTTTTTCTTTGGGCTGTACAGTATAAATAATTTTTTACGAATAATAGAACAGATATCACTTAATATCATTGCAAAAAACAATTTTCATTTTTTACATCCTATTATAGCCCTGGTCTTTACAAAGGTTTTTTTTGTTTTTGTTTTTTTAACATATCTCATTCATTCATTCATCAACCATTTACTGAATGCTTACCATGTCAAAGACATTATCCTAGGGGCTATGGACTTAGGGGTCCAGATAGAATATCTACCTCACAAGGCAAAGGCAATGACAGAAAAAGCAGACATTTACGATACAGTGTAAAAACCTCAAGGATTAGCTAAATCCACCTCTCCTGTCTTCGCTAATCAAGGTTGTTTTAAGACTTGCAAGTCCACCAAGCAGCACGCAGCCTCAACTGTAAGATGTTTGCTTGAGTTGTTTTCTAGGAGCTTGAAGTCAGCTGCATCCAGTTCGAGTTGAGCCGGTTCAGACGGGATAGAACCACGGACCCTCCAGCTGGGCATGCGCAGCATCCTTTTTCTGTCGGAGGGCCGAAAACTCCACCCCCAGAACGTGCAGGGCCTCTGGCTAGTCACGCCTTGCGCAGAACGACACACCGCCCCTTTCCGCAGGCGCCCAGCGCGTCCGAAGTTCCCGACGCCTCAGGCCGCCCTGCTGCTTTATTCCTTAGCTCCTAAACACCCCCCGAGCCCCTTGCCTTCAGGAGGTTGAGATTTGAAATTTGTCCACCAGTTTCGTCGCTTGGCTGTCTTGAAAATAAACCCTCTTTGCTGCAGACTCGGGGTCTCGGCCTTTTGGCTTGCTGTGCGTCGGGCAAGATGAACCTGGTTCGGCAACAGTGGACCAGTGCTCTTACAGGAGAGCGGAGGGCGCCCTGGAGGTACATGGGTGTGCACCGCACTCAGCCGGGGGGAGGAGTTGGAGGGGAAAAGAGCCTTCAAAGAAGGCTCCCCGGAGGGGCCAGCATCTAAGTTAGAGCCAGGTGAAGAAGTACTTCCTTATTTTGCTTTTCCTCTAGAGCTAAAGGACTCTGACACTTTAGTGATACAAAAAGTCTTCTAGAAGACTTGGTTGGCTAGCTGGTAGGAGACCTAGAAGTGTCTCGCTGGGGCGTGAGCTGGGCTCAGAGGCAGGTGGGTAGGCAACAGGTCCTCTCAGTGTCCTGGTCGAGCCGGGAACCCAGGCGACCAAAACCCGAGGCAGAGCCAGAAACGTGCGGAGGTCTGGGGGAGGATGGCAGGTGTTGCAGCCAGGTCTGGAGACCAGATATTTCCACTGCAGTCTGCTGCTTCCTCCGCAGTTTTAAGGGCTGATATTTTGTTTTCAGTCACAAGGTTCAGTATGGGTTGGAATGGGGAACTAGTTTTTACCTGGCCCAAATCCTTGGGACTGTGTGATTGAGGGTCTTCACTGAATACTTTGTTTCTAGGGCTCCTCTTGGTTTCTTTCTGTCCCGGGATTACCTACACCCACCTCTCACACACACAGGCAGTTCCGGCCGACCTCAGTTGGAAGCTGGTGACATGAAGCTGAGGATCTGAGCCAGGAGCCCTGCGACGCCACCTGGGTAAGACTCTGTTTCCTCGTCTGCAATATTACACACAAATTACAGGGTGATTGTGAGGATAAAACGAGAGCACGTTAGTGAAAGTGTCATATACGTTGTAAAATACTGTGTAAATAGCCCCTATTCTTAGGGTTTAGAGATTTTTTAGTCTTAGAGATTAGAGAAGTGAGGCTTGATGGCTTAGAAATGTTCTGGAAGTGATGCCAAGCTTATGGGGACACATCGGACTCCACCAATAGGCCAAAGTAAAGGAGGCTCAGGTGTTCTTTAGCTAAGCTTGAAAACACGCAGGGAATGGACACACAGGTGTAGGGGAAGAAGCAGTTCTCGCTATGCCTTGGACACGCATACACTGTATCTATTAGCAGATATTTCTAGTGACTCTCCAACAGGGCGGCTGCTTCTCACTCAGGACAGCAGAAGCCACAGGGATTACATGGAAGCAGTTTCTAGGAAGGGATGGAGAACCAGATAATGACCTGGTGTGGATGGTCTAATGCTGAGGCAGTGTTAGTCTTCAGCGTGGCCACATGGTGTCCAGGGATGGTCTAGGAATTTGGCATTCCCAATTTCCCCTGGATTGGTCTTAGGAATTAAAGCATTTGGCTTTGATATGTTATTACACATTACTTGCGTCATAATGGTTCCCGCTATAATCCCTCATGTCTGCAAAGCACTTTAAAGTTACCAAACACTCAGATGTACGTTATCCACATGGTTATGGCAGCAGCAGGTGAGGTGGATGAGACGGGTGTGTTTATACCCAGTGAGTAAACCATGGCTAAGCGTTCACCTGAGGAGAGTAATGACCCTATGCCAGGCACTGCAGCAGGCCCTCAGGATGCATTGCGTTATTTACTCCTCAGTAACTCCATGAGAGAGGAATTCAATCATGGTCTGACAGTCGAGAAACTAAAATCGCAGAGAGATTAAGGAAGCTAAATGAAGTTGCACAGCTGTCTCGAGCAAGTGGCAGATCAGTGGTTGGAATGGAGGTCTGTCTCCTGACTTAAAGTCCTGTGTTATTTCCACCTTCCTCCATTAAAAATAAAAAAGGAACTCTGTTTTACCTCCAGTTGTTTCCAAATGGAAGCATATGTTTGGGCTGGTTGTTGAGTCTGAAATAAATAGCTCCTTTTAGACTGTTGAGACAGCCAGATGCTTTCAATATGCTCCCAAGGTCGGTGATTGGGTCTGAATAGAAGCCAGATGTCCTGGATTCCAGAGCGATTTCCTCGTGGTCCACTTCCCATCACTCCCAACACTCCATGAAACGGAGAAAGGGAAGGGGAGCCCAGGCTGAGTCTGCTTTTCACATATTTCTTCTTGGAAGAAGGAGGTGAAGGAGCAGTTGAGGTTACAGTGGGGCTGGAGCCGGCTGTGGGCTGGAAGACAGATAGCCAGGAAGAATGTGCCATCGCTTATCCCAGGCCTGTCGCACCCCTCTGCCGCCTGACCTTTCTGTCCTCCTTCATCGCTGACAGCTCAGGCTTGGTTCCCCGGCCAGGAGGAAGTGCCCCGCGGTTAGTCTACTGATGACAAAAACAGAACCATCATAACGCTTGTCAGCTCTGCTTCCTCCATGCGCTTTGGCAGATTTTTCCCCCCAATCTCTTGTTTTATTACTGTTTGTCAGGCTGGGGAGGCTTTGAAGTTCTTTTCAAATCTGACTTTTATCAGAGCATGTAGGAGTTGGGGGGTGGGAAATGGGGTGGATGCAACCCATCAAAATATTCTGTTCCACACCCAGCTCACTCGCCTCCCTCTGTCTTTGTCTGAAAAGGTTTTTGACACGGTGTTTCTATATGTGGCCTGCCTTCCAGATGAGAGAGTGACATCTATTGTCGTAATATAGGAAGGAAATTATGATTACTTGATGATAGCGTGTCGCAGCTTGTCGCTTCTTTGTTTTCCTCTTAAATACTTGCTGTCACAGCAACACACAATTGGCCTTCAATCCTGAGGCTGGTGGGACCTCGTGTGGTACAGGGTGGTGGAAGCATGACTTACTGGTGGAGCCGGGGGAATACGAGTGAACACACAGATGTTTCTGCTGCCCGGCTTGCCTGCCTGCGCATCCCGCCTTGACCTGGGGTGGAGGGCCTGCTCCTTGGACGCTGGCCTTGAATACACCAGGGCCAGCTTAAACATGTCAAGTGCACCCTTCATCCCCCAGATCCTAATGATCTTTTCCTTGTCTGGTTTGCTCTCAGAATCTGGAGGGCTTTGTGCATGGAGACAGTCAGCAAAGGGGGATGGGCCAGGTCTCAGCTGGTTGAGGTCACCCCCAATTTAGCTGTCTGGTGACAACAAAAATCATTTCAATCCCGTTTAATAATCTGATGTGATTCCCTTTGGTTCAAACAATGAAATACAAAACATTGGGACTTCCCTGGTGGTCCAGTGGTTAAGACTTAGCTTTCCAGTGCAGGGGGTGTGGGTTCAATCCCTGCTCGGGGAGCTAAGATCCCACATGCCTCGCGGCCAAAAAACCAAAACAGAACAGAAGCAATATGGTGAAAAATTCAATAAAGACTTTAAAAATGGTCCACGTCAAAAAAAAAAAAACACCAAAAACTTTAAGAAACAAAACATTCCAACTCGCTACGTCTTCCCCAATCAGGCCCAGATCTACCAAAGCCCACCTCTCAACCACCTCATATTCTTTGCCCCAGCTGTGTACCTTTCTTTGTTTCCTGAAAAATCAATTTTAATCATAGAACATTCCAAACCTAGGAAAAAGCCAGAAAACATGCTCCTTTTGTATCCATCATATAAATACATGGGCAGATGTAAAAAAAAAAAAAACCCATAATGTTGAGTGTCAAAAGAAAGTTGAGAAAATATTCTAGTGAAATATTCTTTATGAAAACTTAAAGCCCCCAAAGGCTGTTCTGTCTCCACCTGGCGAGCTGCTTCTATTCCTTATGACCCAGTTCAGATACCACCTCCTCGCAATTCCTTGCTCAGAAGAGTTGTTGCCCCCCTCCCATGACTTACAGCCATTCATTTATAGGGTTTCCATCGCAGGTTCGTACTCCTTGAATTATAGTTTCTGTTTTCATGTTGGGATCCCTCACTAAACTGGGAGCTCTTTAAGGACTGGACTGCATTCTTCTTTGTACACTCGGGACATAAACTCCTGGTTAAGAGTCTTATCAGAAGTTTAGTGAAGCTAAAACCTCATTATGTGACACAAGAACAGTAACTCTAGGTAGAGAACAATTTCAGGTGGAGTTCCGAGTCTTAGTAGCGGCTCTTTTACTGTTTACAAAATGCTTTCAAACTCATCAATTCAGCTTCATTATAACTTGTTAAAGTATGTAGTGCAGGCATTATTTCCATTAAATGAATGAAGAAACTATGATTCAGAGGTTAAAGGACCTGTTTGTGGTCACACAGCTTGTGGGTGATGGGGCTGGCTCACCAGCTTTGGAGGTCATGCTCTTTTATTATGACTTTCCCATTGGAGTAATTGCCATCAGGCAGTCCTTCCATCCTTCCCTCTTTTCCCTCTCCCTCCCTCTTTCTCTTTTTTCAGTCATTTGTTTGTGTAAGGAATATTAATTGTGCACCATCTGTATGCACTGTGTTACTCTGGGGATAAAATAACAAGCCAAACGGGTCCTAGTTGTGGCACCTAGGGAGGTACCAGTCATTTGGAGAACTTGAAATCCTTCTAAACAATACACAGTATGCAGGCTGGTAAATGTTTCGTAACTCCTTGCAAGACTGTTATGCTAGAACGGTGATAGTAGGATGAAATGCTTCCCGGTGCTTTGACAGAGTTCTGAGTACTCTGAGATTTTTTTGAAGCTAATTGCGGGGAGGGGGGAGTATTTAATTCACTTTGTTTAGCTCTTAAGCGCTCTTTCCTCTGGTAGTGAATTGCTTAACGGTGGATGCTTTGATGCTGGCAGGTACTTTAAGTGGAATATGACTGCCGTTGCCCTCTCTTACAACCTGCACTGTTGTGTGGGCTGAAACCAATTAGACCTAAATTAATTAGCAAGAAAATGATGGGGCCACTTGCTGAGCCATTCACAATTCCAGTGAAGAAAGAGGAACAGTGTTTGAAGGATGCTGTGTGTTTCTGCTCAACCCTAATGATTGAAGTAGTTCCAAATATGGAAGTAAATTTAAACCATTTCTGGATTAAGTGGTCCACTTCTTTTAACCCATGAAGTCCTTTATTTAAAGGCAAGTTGGGAAACTATAAAGAACTCCTTATGAGTCCTGGGGCTTTTGATATGCTTTGGGATGAATTTAGAAGATATGTGGGATCATTATATAATTAGACTTTCTAAGACCCAAAGCAGATGAGGAAAGGAAAATTGATGGCCAAAAATGTATAAGGACCACCAATATCAAAGCACTATGTGAGCTACAGATAAGAAAGCTTTCTTCTGAAGGACAAAAACTCAGTTCTCCCTTTCTCGGTTTTCTTTATAGTCTTCTTTGCCGGTACCTCTTCCACTGCCTGCTCTTTAAATTTAGAGCATTCCTGGGGCTCCAGTCTCAGCTAATGGCTCCTCCAGGACCATCTCCTCTTCTCCCTGATGGTAAATACCACCTCTGCATGGACTACTTCCAAGGCTAGGCTACTATCCAGATGCTCCCCTGAATTCCAACTGCCCACAGCTCTTGTACTGGCTATCCCACTAGCACCTCAAACAATTATTTCTAGAACCTAACCTCTTCTTCCTTCTCCTTACCAGCCAACTGTTCACTCAAGCTAGAAACCTGGGATTCGTTCTCTACCCCTTCCTCTCCCTCATTCCCCTCATCCAGGATATTGAGGAGCTCTGTTCATTTTACATCTTAAATATAATTCTCAAGCCATCTGTGTATACTTCTTTCTGAGCCTTGTCTAGACCACTTTCTTGCTTCTCTGCCTCTGGGCTTATTCTTCTGGTCTCCCTTGATGGCTCCCAGTCCTCAGTCATCCCTTAAATGGCAGTTTTTCCTAGGCTTTTGCTGCCGGGATCCTTCTCTTTGGACACTGAATTGTACCGGAGTGACTTCGCCCACTTTGAGGTTTCAGCTACCATTTTTACGCCGATAGCTCCCAAATGTATGTTTCCAACTGTAAACTCTCTCCTGAGCCCCAAATCTACATATCCAGTGACAAGCCAGGCATCTCCACGTGGATATTCCACAGGCATCTCAAACTCGGTGTGTCCATAAGCAAGTTCATTATCTTCCTCCCCAAAACTTCTCTCCTACTGTGAATAGCATCCCTATGCATTCAGTCATGCAAGTTCCCATTGCCATGCGATTCCTGGCGGTCCAGTGGTTCGGACTCTGTGCTTCCATGGCTGGGGGCCTGGGTTTGATCCCTGGTCAGGGAACTAAGATCCTGCAAGCCACGTAGCACAGCCAAAAAACAAAAAACAAAAACAAAAACAAAAAACCTAATTGTTGTTATTGACTCCTTATTCTCCTTTACTTCCTTTATACACTTATCCTTGTTTCCAAGTACAGTTGAGTCCAGATTTTAAAACTCTCAAATCTGTCCCTTTCTCTTCCCATTGCTACCGTTTTAGTAGAGGGCACCACCATCTCTTCCCTGAATTACTACAAAAGTCTCTTCCATGATGATCGTGTGTATTTTTTTGTAATTTTGCAATCCATATGCCACATGGCCAGATTGGTTTTTTTTTTTTTTTTTTTTTTGAGTACTGATTGGATAATACCACTCTCAGACTTTAAAATGTTTATGGTTCTGCAAGACTCTGAGGATAAAGCCTAACGCCTTACTTTGGCTTTGCAAAGCCCTTCAAGATCTGGCCTGCTAATAATCTGGTCTCATCTTTTTCTGCTTCGCTGTTGGAACTGCATGCTCTGGCTATGTTGAACTTACTGCTTTTCCAAGTGTGCAGTGTTTCCACTTGTCTCTGGTTGTAGACACTGTTACTGCCTATTTATCTTTCTTACTTAGATGGCATTTCCTGGTACATCAGGAAGCCTTCCTATAGTTACATGTAATATAAATGCCTGTTTACTCGTCTGTCTTCCTCATTAGACTGGAAGCTCCTTGAGTGCAGGGACTATGTCTTGTTCATTGCTGTGCCTTCAGATGGAGGTTTCTTCTCTCTCTATGGACAGAGAAGAAATGATCCATTGATAGTTGATGATTTTGAATTTGAATGATGTCCTCTTATATGTTCTTCTCTTAGCCTCAACCTTTTGTAGCATGCCCTCCACACTGCTCCAGGATGATCTTTCTGAAATGCAGATATGACCATGCCTCTTTCCTTAAATCTTTCAGCGGCTCCCCGCTGCTACTGGAGAAAAGATGGGCCCCTGCTGTCTTTGCTACACAGTCTGTGTTAACTCGACTCTTAGTAGAATTGATTTCTCCTCAATCTCAGACTCTGGGACTGGAGTGAAGTTGACTGCATCCTAACCTTCAGGGTAGAACATATGATCCAGGCCTAAGAAAATTATAATCATCCTCTTGTACCCTGTGACTGGTTTGGGAATGGGCATGTTTGTTAGTCAATTAGGGACAATGAGAGTTTTGCTGGAATTTTTGGGAAAGTGACTCTTCTTAGATCTTGCTATCACATGAAGCCCAGGACTGAGGCCCCAAAAAATGGAAGGTAAAGTCCATATGTGGAGGAAACTCGAGTGCTGATTATTTAATCCTTGAGCCCAGTAATACCTGAAGACAGCCTTACCCTGCAACTTTAGCTTGTGTAAGCCAATACATTTCCTTGCTTGTTTAAGCCAGATGGGTCACGTTTGTTATTTTATTTATCTGTTCATTAAACAAATATTCATTGAGTTCTTGCATTGTTCTAAACACTGTTGTAGATGCTAGGGATACAGCAGTGAACAGTAGACAGGTAGACAAAGTCTGTTTTCAAGGGGATATCACAAGAGCCCTCACTGATAACTTACAAACGAATGCCATAACTTTGATAATTTATCTTATGCCCGTCTCTCCAGCTGAAGATGAATTCAGTCCTGACCATGCTGCATCTGAAGTTCCATGTTCCTTATCACAGTATCCCTCTACCTCTGAAATCATAAACTTTAACATCCTACTGTCCAACCACACTCTTTTATCCTTTCACCTCTTGACACCTCCATTCCCTCCCCACCCCCCCCCCCACCCCAATCAAGACCTCCAATCTTTTATCTCCATTTTAGCCACTTCACCACACACCCATTACCATCCTGGCTCTACTTTTCCCCTGGAGACCAGCCTAGATGTTTAGGACATCACTTCAGTCCCTCTTCCAGTTACCTTGGGAGTTCCTTTGCCATGTTAGTTTTTCTCTACCCTGCCCTCAGAAAGCCCCAGTGCTGCACCAACATGCCCAACCGCCATCTACAGACCCACTCTCTGCTTTTCAGAGCATGACTGGGGGAAAACACAGAACCATGAAGATCAGTGCTACTGTATATTCTGTATATTAATGATCTCCAAACTCTACTGGCTCTTCATGGTTGCCTGGAGTCTTTCTGTGTCTCTAGTCAACAATTTTCTGCATTCCTTTTAGCTGCAGTTGCAATTCTTCACTTTTGTACGTGAGCCCTCCACATGATCATCTAACTCTAATATTACGTTATTAATTAATAAATACATGTTGAGCACTTGCTATGTAATAGGCTCTATGCTGGGTATTAGAGTCACACTGAATAAGGTAGACAGTGATTTCAGTTATGGTGAGTGTTATAAAAGGGAAGGAGGTGACAAGGGACTGTAGTGATACGTAACCTGAAGACATAAACTATTGGGAAGGAGGTTAGAGAAGACTTTGCTAAGGAAGTGACACTTAATGGCAAAGGAAACATTCATTCAGTGGGAGCAGCTCATGGGAAGTCCCTGAAGTGAGGAATTGGTTGCAATATTCATTCAGATATCTATTGAGAGCTCACAATGTGCCTGGCACCCTTTTCTGTGCCAGGATTTGGGAGTTATAGCGGGTGCTGTCAAGGGCCTGCTCCTGTTCCCTTGGACCTACTATTTCTAGACCCTCTGTCCTAACTTCCGCTTCCCTTTGCCTGCACGAGCTGTTTTTGCGCTAGGGCTTTCTCTGGCTGCTGGGGCAGTTCTGCCTACACGTAAGTAATCCAGAAGTGCTGGGAAACTAAAGCCCACCTTCCCCAGCCCCCAGCATTCCTCCTGAAGTGACCTATAGGAGTAGGCAGATAATAGAAATACCAAATACCAACCCCTTTGCCCCATGAGTGGGAAATCCATGACTGTGTCTTCCACACTGACTGACACACGTTCCAGGTGGGATTACACACTAGCTACCCACAGTGGTAACTGGTTTGAACACTCACTCTTTATTGTCTTCCTGCCCAGTGTTTCCTTGAATCACCTCCCAAATAAACTCCTTGCATTCAAATCCTCGTCTCAGGGTCCACCCTTGTGAAATCCAAATGAAGACAATGGTGAACAAGATGTATGAGATTCCTGCCTTCGTGGCACTTACACCCTATAGACGGATACAGACGATGGAGACAAAAACAAACAAGATATTTTTAGCCGGAACTCGTGTGATGAATAAAGTACAACAGGGTAATAGAAGAGAAAGTGACTAGCATGGCAGGAAGACAGGAGGGATGGGTGGGCCACATAGGTTGGGTGTTGAGGGCAGACAAGGCAGGTGAGACTCTGCATTCTTCCTGTCGCCTCTTTCCTGCGTGGCAGTGCTGTGCCAGGTCTTCCTTCTTGAAGCTGCCCTCTTCCCGTGGCTCTGATGATACTCATCTCCCTTGTTTTTTTCCCAACCTTTCTGGTGATGACAACCAAATCCCCTCCATGAACTTTCTCTTCATCCTCCTGAAATCCTAGGTGTCAGATTTCCCCAGGGGCTTTCCTATTCTTCCTTTATTCTCTCTGAAGGTTTCAGCCAGCACCTCGTGGTGATGACTCTCAAATTTATGTCTATTGTAGACCTCTTTCCTGAATTCCAAGTTCAGGTGTCCAACTGTTTGCTGCATAACTCTTCCTGGATGTTTCACAGACACCCTAAACTGAAAATATCCAAATCCAGCTTAATCTTTTCTCTCCCCAAACTGGTTTTCATTTTAAATTCCTTATGTCAGGGAATGACATCACCCACATCCAATTAGTGGGTACTCTTTTTTTTTAAATTCCCTTTAAATTTTTGTCCCCTCATTTCCGTTTTCATCTCTGAATGTCCAGGACATCATTAAAAGCCCTTTCCTGGATTACTACAACATCTTGGAAACAAACCTGCACCTCCCCCTCCAATCCAGCCTCTAGATGGCAGCCCAAATAATAGTTCGAAAGTTCAAATTTGCCCATGTCACTTTATGCTTAAAAGTGTTCATGGGCTCCCATTAACTTGGGATAAAGTTCAGAGTCCTTAACATCACAATCAAGATGCTTCACGATCTTGTTCTTGACTCCCTGCCCAGTCTCCTCTTCAGCTGCTTTCCCCTCGCACTCTTCTGTGCCTCTGTGTCATTTCGTGCGCTGCTCGCTCCCACACTATTTTTTTTTTTTTTAACATCTTCATTGGAGTATAATTGCTTTACAATGGTGTGTTAGTTTCTGCTTCATAACAAAGTGAATCAGTTATACATATACATATGTTCCCATATCTCTTCCCTCTTGCATCTCCCTCCCTCCCACCCTCCCTAATCCCACCCCTCTAGGTGGTCACAAAGCACCGAGCTGATCTCCCTGTGCTATGCGGCTGCTTCCCACTAGCTATCTATTTTACATTTGGTAGTGTATATATGTCCATGCCACTCTCTCATTTTGTCACAGCTTACCTTTCCCCCTCCCCGTATCCTCAAGTCCATTCTCTAGTAGGTCTGTGTTTTTATTCCCGTCTTACCCCTAGGTTCTTCATGACCTTTTTTTTTTTTTAGATTCCATATATATATGTTAGCATATGGTATTTTTTTTCTCTTTCTGACTTACATCACTCTGTATGACAGAATCTAGGTCCATCCACCTCACTACAAATATCTCAATTTCGTTTCCTTTTATGGCTGAGTAATATTGCTCCCGCACTTTGAGGCCTGGTTTATTCTTGATGCCTGGCTTATTCTGCAGGACTCAGCCAAAGCATCACCGCGTCTAGTAAAGATGCCTTGACCATCCAAAACAGGAGATTCATCGCCTCTGAACTCCCTCAGCTCCTTCCCCATGGGATTATCTACAGGTCTATAGTGCATTGCCATAGTTTGCGCTTTGCTTATTTCTGTCACCAACCTCTGAGCTCCTTAAAAGCAGGTAATTGGTTATTTATGTCTCTCAGTGCCCAATACATGTAGATGTGCAGTCAACCTTTGTCAAATGAATTAATAGTGTAGCTTACTCCATGTTTAGGTCTGGGATAACATCTGACCTAGCCTTGACTGTTTTCCCTAAATCATACTATGAAAAATTCTATTTGACACAGAAATGCAAATTGTTTATAAAGATCACTCACCCTGTTCCTTAAACCACATAGACCTTTGTCTGCGCTCTGTGACAGAATGCTTCAAGAACAAAGATACCTTCACATTAACTAGCCCATTTCCTGCACTTGCTGTAGTTATAACAGAGGGAGCTGTGGTTTAATCTCTGAATTCCTGTTACTTTTGTTCCACTTATGTGCTTAGTCTTAGACAACAGAATGGAGAGGATGAGTTATTCAGTAATTTTTAGCTATGTCGTTTTTGAAATATGCTTTTGTTCTCCCTATCTCAAACTAATCTTTGGAGGTGACCCATGAAAACAAATTGAAAAAATAAAAAAAGCAGATTTGATAATTTCCATAAAGCTTCCTGTTTATTTTAGATCCGTGTTGGCAAGGTCTCTCATGTTTTCTTCACTGTCATACAAAGTGTTGACTTTCTGTGCAGTCAGTCCTTTGTTTAAGCACTTACTATGTTCACGGTACAGTTATAAGCACTTTGTATCTATTATTTAATCTGTCCAGCAACCCTATGAAGGATTTGCATGTGGAAACGTGGTAATCATACTCAAGAGAGGGTATGATAAGTTTGGGAAACTGATAGTAGTACTATGTTGCTTTCAACACAGATTGTGGGAGGAGGGGGACTGGAGAGCGGTATGGGGGGAGGGGGACTGGAGAGAGGTATGGGAGGAGGGGGACTGGAGAGAGGTATGGGGGGGGGGACTGGAGAGAGGTATGGGAGGAGGGGGACTGGAGAGAGGTATGGGGGGAGGGAGGGGCTGGAGAGGGAGGTTTGGGAGAGGTATGGGGGGGGGACTGGAGAGGTATGGGGGGGGGGGGAGGGGGGAGATGGCGTGGTGATCTACAGTTAAGCAGAGGCTGCGTCTTATGGTCCTTGTACACCATGTCCAAGAGTCTGGGCTTTATCCCAAAAGCAATGGAGTGTCATTGGTGGCGACCTTATTAGATTTATGCTTTAGAAAGAGCTCTGGCTGCAGAGTGGAGAATGGGTGGAAGGATCATAAAAATGGAGGAAGAGAGACCAGTTAGGATAATCCAGTAATCTACGTAAATCATAGTGGTGGCCTGAACAAGGATGGTGGACCATATAGTCTAGAGACATTTAGGAAGCAGGAATGCAGGACAGTATAGCAAGCCAAACAGAGCTCAGGACAGATCTCTCTGCCGTGTATTAAAGTGACCTGAGGCAATTTAGGCAACTTTGTTCAATGTGTAAAATGGAGATAACAGTAGTAGCCATCTCACAGAGTTCTTGGGAAGACTGAGATAATGCATGCTGTGGTAGCCAGGATACTGATCCCCAAGAGAGATCCACGTCATAATCCCCAGAACTTGTGAATATGTTACCCTCTATGGCAAAAGAGACTTTGCAGGTGTGACGGAAATTAAGGACTCTGAGGTGGGGAGATTTTCCTGGGTTAGGGTCCCAGTGACCTCAGTCTAATCACATAAGCCCTTAAAAGTGGAGAACATTTCCTGGCTGTGGTCAGAAAGCAATGTAACAGTGGATATGGGTCAGAGAGATGTTATGTTGGTAGTTTTGTTTTGTTTTTTTTTTTGAGAGATATAAAGAAGAATTTTATGTATTTTATGTAAATCAAGCATTCATTTATGGAAATGAAAGATGGGAAATATCAGGCTAGGGAAGTAGGTTGGAGCCAGATAATAGAGGGCCTTAAGGTCTGTACTAAGCAGTTTGGACTTTGTTGTACAGCGAAAGGGAATCATCCAGAGCTTTAGAGCAAGGAGTGGCAGGTTCATGTGTGAGTCATATACGTTGGTAGTTTTGAAGAAGGAGGAAGGGGCTGTGAGCCAAGGAATGTGAGTGGCTTCTGGAAGCTGGAAAAGGCAAAGAAATAGATTCTCCCCTACAGCTTCCAGAAAGGAACACAGCCCTGCCAGCTCACTGATTTTACTCTAGTGAGACTTGTGTTGGACTTCTAACTTACAGAGCTATGAGATAATACATTTGTGTTATATTAAACCTTCAATTTGGTAGTAATTTGTTACAGCAGCAGTAGAAAACTCATGCATATATAGAGGGCTCAGCCACGTGCTGCATACAGCAGACATTGAGTTTCGGACTCATTCGGACACAGTAACTGACTAGATATGGGGGAGGAGAAGAATAAAGGATCAAGAGTGCTGGGGGTCTTGTAACAACCTATGATGGAAAATAATCTGAAAAAAGTACATACATAACTGAATCGTTTTGCTGTACACCCGAAACGAACACAATATTGTAAATCAAATATACTTCAAAAGAAAAGTGCTTGGGAATTCATGCTGTTGCCATGGTTTAATTTGGGAAAAGCTGAATTTTGGGAATCTGAGAGAGAGTCAAGTGGACATGTTTATAGGTTGGATATAGGCTCTGGACCTTAGAGAGGTCTGGGCTGCAGACTCGTATTTTAGCGTTATCATCACAAAGAGAATGCGCTTGCTTCACTCCATCACACTCGATAGGTAGCTGGGGAAAAGGGGTCCCTTCTCTGGTGCCCGGCTCCTCAAACTGGCTTCCAGGACCTTACACTCTGGATCGCCTGGGTCCACAGAGGGCGTACCGGTGTCTTGATCAACCATTTTTAGTTGAAATCAGTGTCTTATATGTGGCCATTGACCCAGGGGGATTCTGAAATTGAATGTGACTCCCCTTTCTCGAAGCAACAAAATCCAACTATAAGGGATTATTTCACATGTGAAAAGCAGTACCAAGCCATGGATTTTAGTGCTCTTAAGTGAAGGTGACTGATGCTAGGTGGTCGCTTTGCCTGATTTTTAAGGAATTGAATGTGCCTCTGAACTACCAGCAGCTTCAGCTACAAGGTATGGTCATTTTTTTCCCTGCTTCTCTCTGTTATCACCTGTAAGCCTGCAAGCTGGATCTGTTGTACTGTTGCTGTGTCTTGGATGTCAAAATACTCGTGCGACTCCCATAAATGACTCTGTCGTGAGGATTTCAGAGCTTACCATGTCCAGCTCCAGCAACGGCAGAATGATACAGGAACACAGTCAGACCTCCACACTGACCTTATTTCAAGCTCAGAAAAGCCCCTGTTACTGCCAGGCCAGTGTACAAGCACAGATCTGTGTGTTCCAACCACAGAATCATGGACACAGCACTCGAGTTGGGCCCAGGCCTTCTCCAGGTCCTGAGTCCTACAACAGAACTACTTGGTGGATAAGAATATCCACTAAGACTTCAGGGGTTTTCGGCGGTTCAGAGTCCATCACAAGAAGACACACCGTGTTATAGTCACCACCTCTGCCATTTACTGGAGGCCTGCTATTTATTTGCCTTATCCTGTGCTGTGGTGTTTTACAGGTATGATTTCTTACTCTCACCATACTTTAGAGAGAAGGGTATTGTTATTTTTATCTTCATATATTAGGTGAAGAAATGGAATCTTAGACAATTTGAGTAATTTGCCCAAGCGAATAAAATGGTACAGCTCGAATTTGACATCACTTTCATCTGTTTTCAAAATTAACAGTCTTTCTAAAGTACACTTTAGCAATGTTTGTAAGAGGATGAAGGACGGAACTGAGAAGATATAGTACCTTCTGGTGCTTCACCCTAAGCCATAGTGTCTGTGGGAACTCCACAATCAATTTTCCCCATCCCAGGGTTGCTTATTTATTCTTTACTTCAAACCAGTATTTATTATTGAGTGCTGACCATGCCAGGCACTGTGCTACTTGAGGAGGATGAGTGTCTCACCTTCAGGGAGTTCATTTTCTCATGGGACAAACGGATAAGTAAACAGGCAGGTGTGTTATGTTGTCTAATGACAGGGGGCAGCTTGCTGTGGGGACTCGGATGGAGAACCATAGCACGCTCTTCATCGTGTTGTCTGCCTTTCCCTGGAGAGGCCCTCTTCGAGATGGATTGTGGTCCTTCATCTGCGTGCAAGAGATCTCTGGGACACACGAATGGAGAACTGCCTGGAAGCGGTCCCCTGGTCTACATGATTTCCCATCTCAGCCACCATTATTTCCTTGCCCTGTCTGTCAAGGGATGGCTGTCTTCCCCCATTCATGATAAAATGAATGGGCTCTCTAGAGTGTCAGAACTGGACCTTTTAGGGCAGCTTGAGCAGACCCTCTACCTTGCCATCAAGGCCCAGCCCTTTAAAAGCAACCACAGTCCAGCAAGATGCTGTTCACCAGAATGAAGCTGGACTTCCCTGTGTTTCCACCTGCGCTTCCCATTCCCTGAGACCTTGACTTTTGCTCCTACTCACGACTACATTGATGGCCCTTGTGCTGTAAATGTCCTGTGCCCCCTGTCTGTTTACCCACAGACTTCGCCTTTGCCTCTCAGACTGGATATTGACCCCACAGAGTCTGAGTGTCAGACACAAACCTGATTTTGATCTCCTTTTGCTTGTCCTGTATGCTGTGGCTAGCTCTTGTGTCAGTTCATTCCTCCTAAATGTTGCTTTCATTCTCATTGCCACAGCAAATATTTTAAACACTTGGGCCTGACTTCTGATCCCAGCCTGCATCTTAGCCCTATACCCCTCTATTGTACAACACAGAACTCACGCTTCAGCGGATTTGGACTGTTGCCTGCCCGCAACACATTTCTATTTCCGTGTGAGTTACTTTCATGCCCCAAATATGCTGCATTCCTTTTTCTCTTTTATATTCTTTCACCTGCCTGGCTAACTCCTACTCATGCTTCAAGACCCAGTCAAAGCCTCTCGCTCTTGGGCTGGGTCTCTGCCCTTTGCCCAGGGTGAAGTAATAACCCTTGTTCTTACACCAAGTGTGGAACTTGCACATAGCACCTTACTAGCACTGCATGGCAGTTATTTCTCGACATGTTTACCACTGGTTTACAAACCAGTTCTGAGGTCAGAAACCTTGCCTCTTTCATCTGTTTATTCCAAACACCCAAGCACAGTGACTGACCTTATAACAGCTGTCCTGTTATTGTTTCTTGAATAGATAAATACATTAGTATTAGCTCTACTTGCTGTATGTTTTGAAAACATCCCACAGTGGCTAGGAGACAATACTGAAGCTGTCACCAAGACAGCAATTTCTGATATGAAGCCCTTAAAGGATCTTACCAGGCAGAGAAGTGAAGGAGGTCATTTAAAGTAGGGAAAACAGCACAGGGCATTCAGGGATTAGGGAGAAGTTTGGTGTGTATTAAAGGATGGGGAGGTGGTAAGACATGACAGGTAGTCATGTCCGGATCCTAAAAAGCCCTGTCTGCTGTGCTAAGGAGTTCAGACCTTACCCTGAAGTCAGTGGAGGGACCAATGGCCATTTAAAATGTGTAAGTGATGGAGTGACATGGTTAGATTTAATTGGTCCATAACTCGGGTTGTTTCTTTGGTATTTTTAAAAAGATGCTGTGCATAGGTTTTTGGAAAAGTGGTCCTAAGAAGTTCTCATCCTGCACGCTAGCCTCCTGGCGGGGACAGGGTTGCCCTGAGAGTCGGGTGCAGGCATTTTGTCCTCCTTGTTCAGCCAGAGGCAAGCCTGCCACTGGAGGTCACTGTTGCACCACAGATGCGTGTGCACAACGCCGAGCTGCCCTTTGCAAGTTGGCTTCTGCAAAGGGTGAATCCGACAACTCCCGGGCAGGTTGGAAATTCCCTAGGGCAGACATCTTTCTGTCCCCGTTGAGGACTGGCCTGGTGACCTGAAAAACGTGGCTGAGGAAGAGCTGTGTCTGAGGCAAGCGGGAGAGAGGCTGGATGACCTTGTGTGGGGAGGGCTTAGGCAGTCATCAAAGGCGAGGAATTTGGTCGGTCTGGACTTCATTATTCTGCGTCTGCTGTGGGAGAGGCTGGATGCCCCCTTGGGTCAAGGCGACTTTCCTCCTGCTGCTTTCTGCTTTGAATCTGGCTGAGGTTAAGGAAGGTTATTATTGTCCTATGGATCCGCAGAGGTCAGGGGACACAAAATGAGTTGGCGTCTCAGACTCCATCCTGGGGGAGGTCTGGGGGTTGGGTTGGAGGGGGCCTTCCTTGTCCTGCTGGGCTGTGACAACAGAGCTGCCTGGTACAGGGGGAAATGGACACCGAGACCCACTCTTTAAACACACCCACCGACCGACGGACTGTACCCGGGGCCGGGCGTCAACCGAGGCATCCAGCAGAACCACAGAGAAAGGAAGGAACTGATATTTCTCTTGAGAAACTGTGCCAGGTCTTTGTATATATTTCCTCAGTTCTCAGAATAAATGTGTGCAGTGGGTATTATTTTGCCCATTTATTATTTGAAGAGAGAGAGGTTTAGAGCCAACATTCAAACCTCTGTCTCTTGAAATAAAAAGAGCACAGTGGTAAAACGACTACTTGTGGGCACCTTCTGAGAACTTATCCAAGCTTGAAAACTTAAGAGTCCTATAGGGGAACAGAGTCTTTGGCTGTGTGGTTTCATGATAACTCATTTCCACATTGGTTGAGAGTAACTTCTGGGAGAAGTTGAGTAACTTTGTCATAAGTCATCCTTTGTTTACAACTTGACAAAGAAGCACTTCTCTGCACGTTAACTAATCCGATTCTTAGAATAAATACATTATCTCCAGTTTTGTAGTTGAAGAATCTGAGCCTCTAAGGATTTGCCAAAGAAACTATAGATTGTTAGTGAGATGGGATTCAAACTCTGGTCTTTCTCTTCCATTGCACTTCTCTTTATATGACACTGGAATAACACACCTAGGTAAGTCTTGGATGATGGAAAGATGTTGTACCATAGCCTGGTTAGCAATAGAAGTTATTTATAGGTCATGCAGCACAATATTTTATTTTTAGAGATGAGGAAATTTCAACCCAGAAAGGTTAAGCTCTGGGGTGAAAAATGTTGTCTTCCTAAGTTGGGGTTCCCAGAGTTAGCCAATGAAAATAGAGGACTCCTAGTATTGATGGGATATACTTGTTCTAAAAAAGTTATTCACTGTTTATCGGAAATTCAAATTTTAACTGGACATCCTGTGTTTTATCTGGCAACCCCATCCTAAGTCCAAAGAGGGAAAGCTAGGCTTGCTGTTCCTTTGGACATCTTTTAATTTTGGAAATAAAAACATTTTGAAAAGAGCACTCTGAGTACCCTAAAAAAGTAAGACTTTCTATGGCTTTATCCTGGCTTTGCCAACCCCAGCTTCCCCGAGCTGAGCTTGCCTCACGACTTCGCCTAATGGGTTCATTTCAAAGGATGCCCTATGAAAAAACAATTGCAAAGCAGTTTGAAAATACAAAGGGCTTCAGGACAATTATGAAAGAAACCAGCCCAGTTAATCATACCAACTACTCAAGGGAAACCAAAATCATGGGAAGAAATCCCTAAGGAGCATTTAGTAGAATACCCGTCCTATGTACACCTTTAATCAAGATTCAAAAGGAAGACAGCTAGTTCCCTTTGGAAACTATTATGTAATGAAATCAACCCTGCTTTGTAGTCCCAGATTAATTACTGGATTTATTCTTCTCACTCAATTTATTTCTAGGTATTTGGACATTTTTCATTGATATTCTTTATTTTACTAAAAGAACTCCAATAAATAGTAACACTGATTTCACCTGACCAGGTGTGAGGATGATTCTAGAACTAATGTTAAAGATTAAAATATTAAGGGAGTTTAGTGCTTCTTAAATATGTTTATATTTAACTCTAGAGAGACTTTCCTGATCTATCGTGTGTATCAATGTAGGTCCAGACTTGTAATAATAAAGCTGTGTCTCTATATGGTGACTGTCATTCTGGAAAGAAAAAATTGTTCTTAAAGCTGCATGGTGATAGGGTGGACAGTAATGCATGTATGTTTCACCTAACACTGCATAAATGTTGGCAAATTGAATTTGTTTCCACGTGGGAGTGCTGTCTTCTGCCTTTTGCCACCTTTTCCTTCACTCACCCTTTGTGCTTTCCTCTCATCACTCATTATTTCCACAAATATTTACCGAGTACCAACTATGAAGCACACACTGTGCTAGGAACTGGGGAAACAGATGAAAGCGACCGCCCTGTCCTCAACATGCTCCCAGGCTAGAGGAGGGGGAAGGACCTGTAAACAATAAAGTTGAGCAGGTGAAATGGGAAAGCACAGAGTAGCAGGCACCTAACTCTGCCTGGGGGAGAACGGGAAAGGAGTGGAAACCTCAGTGCAAGCCAGAGAACAGTATTTGCAAGGCAGAGGCTTGTGGAAGGACCTAACATATTTTGTGAATGACAAGAAGTTTATGATGGAGGGAAGAAAAATGAGACTGGGGAGATGGTTGGGATCCATGTCGTAAAGGTCTGTGTACATGAAACGAAGGGATTTGGATTTAATGGGAAGTCTTTGGAAATCTTTAGCAGGAGAGTGACATAAGCAGATTGGTTTTAGAGGAAAAGAACTGAGAGAGAGAGGAGTCTATAGGATAAGTAGCGGGGGTTGGGGGTAGATCAGCAGAGGGGCCATCCTAACTGCCCCTCTGCTGATCTGGGACTGGTGATGTGGGACTGGTGAAAAGCTTGTGCTGGGGGGGTGGAGGGAAAGGAGACCAGACTCCCCGTGGTTTTATTCCATTTTTATTCTTTTGATCTTTCATCTTCAAGTCCTGCAAAACTCAGAGTAGTAATTGAGTAGGATGATACAAGTGTGCTCCAATTAGAGGAGGTTCCAATTAGAGGCCAGAGTTAGGAAAGGTCTGTAGAGAGCTCACAAGGAATGCAGTTACGAGAATATTTCTGGAAACGTTAGTCCAAGCCCCACTTTTCAATTATTTTTATTAATGCTTCGAGATAGAAACCTTGATTAAATTTGCAGATGCCAGGGAATTGAAGGAAATAGTTAATGCACTGGTTGGAAAAATCAAATTCCAAATGGATATTTAAAATATTCAGAGATCAGCCAAGTCTACTAAGATGAAATTTAACAGGGATGCATGTAAAGTTATGCAATTGGATCCAAAAAAGCAATGTAGAATTACAGAATGGGGAAAATCTTAGTTTGCCAATATGAGGAGTTTTCAGTGATCACACATTGGTACAATGTCCCTTCTTTCAAAATAAATGGTTTCTTATATATTTCAATAAGTGTGTGTGGTAGTAGGGTAGTAGCTGCTGTAAAAAAGACTGCTAAATCTCAGTGGCTTAACATAATTGAAATTGAATTCTTGCTCACTTAACTATCCAAGTCAGATATTGCACGTCTTGTGTGTTTTCTTCCACGTGGAAACCCAGGTCCTGGGTTCCGTCCATGTTGGGGCCAGGCAGTTCTCTAAGCTTTGGCCTCACTGTCATTTGCATCCAGGTGAAGAAGAGGGAAGAAAGAGTGGAGAGAGGACCTCTGTTTCATAAAAACCTTGGTCCAAAGATATCACATGTCATTTCCTCTCACATTTCATTATTGAGGGAGACTAGGAAGTACAGTTCTTGGATGGGAAACTGCCTTCTTTTTTTTTTGAATTTTTGAATTTTATTTTATTTACTTTTTTATACAGCAGGTTCTTATTAGTTATCCATTTTATACATATTAGTGTATGTCAATCCCACTCTCCCAATTCATCCCACCACCACCGCCCCACCCCGCCACAGGAAACTGCCTTCTAGTGACAGAACTATATTATGAAAGTAGGAAGACCCATATTGCTGACTTGTTCACCATCCATCCCCCTTAGGCAATCCAGAATGCAGATGATAGTCCCAGCTTGGGCCAGTCCCCAGTTTGTGGATTAGTATCATTTGAGAGCATTCCATTTAGGAGGAAAAATTGGCAAAGTAAAATATACTTGGAAGCAATGGAACAGAAGAGACAATGGAAAGATCTGTGAATGTTTATTCTAGAAAAGAGAAGGCCCTCAGTGGCTATCTCCAGCTATTGGAAATCATCTTAAATGTTACAGTTCCTCAGTGTTCTATTTTATGCTTCTCGTTTCTCAGACTGTGTTCTGTACCTGGATGATCTTACATACTCTTAAGCTCATTATTCACTTATATGCTGGGTTTATTTCTCCAAGCTCGTTTTTTTCCTCTGAGCTGCTTACTTGTCCAATTACTAGCCATTCAACTTAACTGGTATTTTACAGTTACATCAGACAAATCCAGCATCAACTCATTGGTTCTTGGTATACCAATAATTGGCAGTACCAACAGTCACCTCATTACTCAAGTTAGAAGCCAGAATCATCTATGAACCTCTCCTTTATCATCTGCATCAAATGAGTTATCCAGGCCTGTCAATTTTATTTCATAAATATTCCTTAAATATATACCTATTAGTACATACTGAACTCAGGTTTTCATCATTTTTTCACCAAAAAGTTTCAACAAAACTTAAACGGTCTCCCCTCTTCTACCCTTGTTTCTCTACACTGCCACTAGAGTAACCTAACAAAAAGGTACATTTGATTTTATTATTCTCTTTTTCAAGTCACTTCAAAGCCTTTAGTTCTGATATACAAGTCTCTTTATCAGATTCTTGCTTATGTCTCTAATCTCATTGCCTACCACTCCCCCCTCATATCATTCTACTTGTAGTTCCTTGATATACCATATTTCTCATTTCTTCTTTGTGTCGTTAAATTTTTTTCCTATAGGGAGTTACTTCTTTGGCTAATTCCTATTTGTCTTTAAAAGTCCACTTGACTTCCTCTAACCCTTCAAATCTGAATTAAGTACCCTGTTCTATACCTCAGAACACTCTGAGTATACTAGTACACATCTGTCTCCCCACTACAATGTAAATATCCCTAAAGCAAGGTCCATGCCTCATTCATTCAGTTATTTATTGTCTAGTACCCAGCACAGTGCCTGGTGCACATTCAGGTAGTGTCTGACTTGAACTGTCCCATGGAAGAGGGAGTAGATTTGGTCTCTGTATTTCAAAAGGCAAAACTACAGGATAGCAGCTTTGGGCTTTCATTGGGTGGTAATGCATGAAATTGATAGGTGACTTTGGAGAGTAGTAGGTTTCCTCTCATTCACTGTATTCAAGTGGAGGCTGGAAGAGCCACTTGATAAGGTATAATGGGATTTAAGCAGCCAATGGAGGGCTTGGGCTTGACATCCTGTAACATCCCAATAAACCATAAGATGCCATAATTTTGATTCACATTTGTTGGTTTTATTAAAAAAGTGTATTTTAATCATCTGAAGTGTGTTATGGGGCATAATCGACGGTTTTGGAAAATGTTTTAAAGAGGAAACAGACAAAGATCTGTAGGTAGAAAACCTAGTCTAAATAAAATATATTGGAAAAATAGAAATCTTTTTGAATCATTCCTGATGACTCTTTTCTGATGTTCATGCATATTATAATAGCTGGGCCAAAAAAGGGGGGTTAAGACCATGGTTGAGATGCTTTAATGAGTAATTACCTTTCTGTTATGTTACCAAACACTGTGTGTTTACTTTCTCATAAAGGATTTAACAGAGAAAATGACTAATTGTTCGAGATCTCGTGAACATTCCTTTGAGGGCTCTGAACTATTGCATTGATTCTTGCACCTATTTAAAATACTTGGACCCTTAATATTGTGACTCCAAATTGCAAATCCTTTGGTTTAGCTTTTCTGGGGGCACTGTTCAGACAGGAGACAGCATTAGGCAAATGAAGTAAAAGCTTTCTTTTTGAAGAAAGAGATCTCTCCTCCTTTAATCTCCTGGGGCAGACTTTGCCTGAAGAAGCTGAAACTCAAGGAGAAATACGGCTTTGGACTATCTGGCCTTGAAGCCCACCAGAAAATTTTATTCTCGTAATGTACAGACTTGTTCTTCTATCAGTTTTTAAGAAAGATTATCCCATTTGTCTCACAATAGGATGAGTATGCACTTTTATACTTCCTTGCATGAAAGACAATGTTTGGGATTTCTTTAATGTGTGTAAGTTCTTGAGGGAGGCATATTTAAGAAAGAGTTGGGTGTAGTGGAAAGAGCATTGGATTTGGAATTAGGTACCTGCATTTTTTTTTCTTTTTTACATCTTTAATGGCGTGTAATTGCTTTACAATGTTGAGTTAGTTTCTGCTGTATAACTGACTGGTGTGAGGTGATACCTCATTGTAGTTTTGAATTGCATTTCACTAATGATTAGTGATGTTGAGCATCCTTTCATGTGTTTGTTGGCAATCTGTATATCTTCTTTGGAGAAGATATTTAGGTCTTCCGCCCATTTTTGGGTTGGGTTGTTTGTTTTCTGGATATTGAGCTGCATGAGCTGCTTGTATATTTTGGAGATTAATCCTTTGTCAGTTGCTTTGTTTGCAAATATTTTCTCCCATTCTGAGAGTTGTCTTTTCATCTTTTTTATGTTTTCTTTGCTGTGCAAAGCTTTAAGTTTCATTAGGTCACATTTGTTTTTGTTTGATTTTTTTTTTCTTTTACATCTTTATTGGAGTATAATTGCTTTACAGTGGTGTGTTAGTTTCTGCTTTATAATAAAGTAAATCAGCTATACATATACATATATCCCCATATCTCCTCATTCTTGCGTCTCCTTCCCACCCTCCTTATCCCACCCCTCTAGGTGGTCACAAAGCACCGAGCTGATCTCCCTGTGCTATGCGGCTGCTTCCCACTAGCTATCTATTTTACATTTGGTAGTGTGTATATGTCCATGCCACTCTCTCACTTCGTCCCAGCTTACCCTTCCCCCTCCCCGTGTCCTCAAGTCCATTCTCTACGTCTGTGTCTTTATTCCTGTCCTGCCCCTAGGTTCTTCAGAACCATTTTTTTTTTTTTTTTAGATTCCATATATATGGGTGAGCATACAGTATTTGTTTTTCTCTTTTTGACTTACTTCACTCTGTATGACAGACTCTAGGTCCATCCACCTCACTACAAATAACTCAACTTCATTTCTTTTTATGGCTGAATAATATTCCATTGTATATATGTGCCACATCTTCTTTATCCATTCATCTGTCAGTGGACACTTAGGTTGCTTCCATGTCCTGGCTATTGTAAATAGAGCTGCAATGAACATTGTGGTACATGACTCTTTTTGAATTATGGTTTTCTCAGGGTATATGCCCAGTAGTGGGATTGCTGGGTCATATGGTAGTTCTATTTTTAGTTTTTTGGGGAACCTCCATACTGTTCTCCATAGTGGCTGTATCAGTTTGCATTCCCACCAACAGTGCAAGAGTGTTCCCTTTTCTTCACACCCTCTCCATCATTTATTGTTTGTAGAGTTTTTGATGATGGCCATTCTGACTGGTGTGAGGTGATACTTCATTGTAGTTTTGATTTGCATTTCTCTAATCAGTAATGTTGAGCATCCTTTCATGTGTTTGTTGGCAATCTGTATATCTTCTTTGGAGAAATGTCTATTTAGGTCTTCTGCCCATTTTTGGATTGGGTTGTTTGTTTTTTTGATATTGAGCTGCGTGAGCTGCTTGTAAATTTTGGAGATTAATCCTTTGTCAGTTGCTTCATTTGCAAATATTTTCTCCCATTCTGAGGGTTGTCTTTTCATCTTGTTTATGTTTTCCTTTGCTGTGCAAAAGCTTTTAAGTTTTATTAGGTCCCATTTGTTTATGTTTGATTTTATTTCCAGTACTCTAGGAGGCGGGTCAAAAAGGCTCTTGCTGTGATTTAAGTCATAGAGTGTTCTACCTATGTTTTCCTCTAAGAGTTTTATAACACGAAAGACCCCAAATAGCCAAAGCAATCTTGAGAAAGAAAAACAGAGCTGGAGGAATCAGGCTCCCTGACTTCAAACTATACTACAAAGCTACAGTAATCAAGACAGTATGGTACTGGCACAAAAACAGAAATATAGATCAATGGAACAAGGTAGAAATCCCAGAGATAAACCCACACACATATGGTCACCTTATCTTTGATAAAGGAGGCAAGAATATACAATGGAGAAAAGACAGCCTCTTCAATAAGTGGTGCTGGGAAAACTGGACAGCTACATGTAAAAGAATGAAATTAGAACACTTCCTAACACTGTACACAAAAATAAGCTCAAAATGGATTAAAGACCTAAGTGTAAGGCCATGCACTATAAAACTCTTAGAGGTTCCTGCATTTTAAGTACTGTTAATTTTGTCTGTTGTTGTTTGGGGGCTCTGTCCATATCCACAAAATGAAGTCATTGGACAAAATAGCCTCTAAGCTTCCTACTGTTAAACTGTGTTCTGAGATTCCAGATGGTACCTTTGTAATGCCCACAAGAGTGCTTGCTACTTGGATTTGACCAACTTAAATGAAGAAAATGACCTAAAGCTGGTGTCTTAAGTTCAAATCCAGGATCCTCAGCTACATTATGTACACGGAACACTCCTCAGAAATAATGATGCCGTTTACCTTGGATTCCCTCTTATGAACACCCCCTCCCCATACAAGGACTGCTTATTAATGATTGTTAAATGTAAACATGGGGCTCTGTTTATAGCAATTACTTCTAAAATTTCCTCTCTTTCATCAGTACCTCCTTATTCCAGTTTATCCTACAAACTACCAGAAATTTAATTTTCCTATGGATTTCCTTTCAGCTGCTCAAAAATGCATCTGAGCTCTTTGTTGGTTATAGAATAAAATCCACATTCCTATATATGCAATTCAGGGCTCCTGCTCTTTCTTTCCAAATTTGTCACTGAACATATTCTATACATAAAACCTCTGTTCCAAGCAGGGTGAAAGCTTTGTTGTTGCTCCAGGATGGCGGAAGATGAGGTGCTTTCCTACCTGCATGCCTTTTCTCACACTAGTTTCCCTGCTCAGTCATCCCCATTCTTATTTTTTTGCGATGGAAATTCTTCCCATTTTTTTTACAGTCAGCTTTAATCCACTCCTCCATCCTGCCTGATTCTCCATAGTCCACCATGATAGCTCTCAATTACTAGGTAGATATTGTAACGAGTTCACCAACAACATTTAGCCCTAGATGTGTTTCAGATAATTATGCGTTGGGCACTTAGCAGGAACTGTCTACCAGTGCTAGGGTGTGTTTTTCTTATTTTCTTATGAATTGAACTGCTTTATGATCAGTCTAAAACATAGAAGGCGATTCCTTCTGAAAAATGGGATGCATCTTTTCTTTGTTTCTTGGCATTTTTCCTATTAGGAATGGAACTTGAGCAGATTAAATAGGACTCAATCTTTAATCTACAAATGACACCAAACCTGAAATGATGCTGAGGTTGGAAGCGATTTAGTTCACTTGAATTTTATTTGGGAGATAATGTTTTCCTTCTGGGAAGAGAAATGCTAATGAAAAAAATCACCTCCCGACTACAACTCAGAAGTAATAGGAATCTGGCCAGAAATATGATCTTATGAAAACTCTCCAAGCAAAGCATCTTATACTCATGTCTGTGCCTTTGGATTGACATTCTGATGTTTGCCTTTCTCTGGTTTCCAGAGATCAGGGTGGAGAGAGGCGCCAGGGTAACAAGCCAAATAGGTCTATTATGGGATGTCATGCTCACTGGGCATGAGTGCTGTCTCCTAGGACATTTATAGCGTTTATTACTCAGCCCAACTTTAATAACACATGGACAAGCCTGGGGCAATTTGTAAAGGATCTGAGAGTTTTTTGTTATGAATGTCTGTATTATAGAATTAGTGAGTCTCAGGATTGGACTGGATTGGAAAGATGATCTCATCAAAGGGGCCCCAGCTCTCTACTAGAGAAGAACTGCTTTCAATATCCCTGACATTCTAAATGGTCATGGGTATGGGGGGACCATTTATAAGGATAAGTTGGCAGATGGTGACTGTTAAGTTGTAAGTTAGGATATGGGCAAAAATGGCAAACACTAACTCTGCCTTTTCCCTTGGAGCCATGGAGAGATGAGACAGGACAGGAGTGACCAGCCATCCTAAACTTTCTGCTACAAACCATAGAGAGGAGAATGGGGTTCAGTGATGTTAGTCAATGAAGAAAGATTCCAATATCTTCTAGATCAGTGGTTCTTTTTTTTAAAATTGGAGTACAGTTAATTAAATTAATTGGAGTATAGTTGATGTACAATGTTGTGTTAGTTTCTGCTGTACAGCAGAGTGAATCAGTTATACATATACACATATCCACTCTTTCTTAGATTCTTTTCCCATATACGTCATTATAGAGTATTGAGTAGAGCTTCCTGTGCTATATAGTAGCTCCTTGTTAGTTATCTATTTCATATATAGTAGTGTGTATATGTCAATCCCAATCTCCCAATTTATTCCTCCCTCGCCCTTTCCCCCTTGGTAACCAGAAGTTTGTTTTCTACATCTGTGACTCTATTTCTGTTTTGTAAATAAGTGCATTTGTACCATTTTTTTTGGATTCCACATACAAGCGATATCACATGATATTTGTCTTTCTTTTTCGGACTTACTTCGCTCACTATGACAATCTCTAGTTCCAGCCATGTTGCTGCAAATGGCGTTATTTCATTCTAGATCAGTGGTTCTTAAACTTTAATGTTCATCAAGTCACCTGGAGATCTCAGTAAAATTCAAAATCTGATTCAGGAGTTCTGGAATCTGAGATTTGTTAGAAGCTTCCAGGTAATGCCAGTGCTGCTGACATATGAACCACATTTTAGGTAATAAGACTCTAGAATCTACCATACTGATCAATCAGTTGGGAATGGTGCCCCATGATAACCATCTCGAATAGAGAAGAAACGGACTCTTACCTCATAATGATGAAAAGATTACTGAGTTATAGATGGTCAGAATTGAAAAAGAACTTTTAGATATAATCCAGTTAATTGGTTTCCAAATTTATTTTTTAAAAATTCTTTTTCTTTTAAAAGCACAGTTACACATAGTACTTCAGTATATTTAAAACAGCTCGAAGCTTTGAGCCTGGAGCCAACTCGCCCTCCCTCGACTCCCCTCAAAGACTCGTAGGTCATTTCCTTAGGACCCCAGGACTCTGAGTAGCACTTTAAAAACTGCTAACCTTATTCAATGCATTAGGAAATGATAAGATGGAACCTAAATCCAAATCACAATTGCTAGTCTGATATTCTTTCTGGGATGCAAGGCATCATAACTTATTTATGACCTTGGTTTGGAGGCTAATTATCATTGATATGCTCTATCTCTGGTTATCTGGGCTTTGGTCAGCCTCTGACATAATACCTGATATTTGTTACATCCCTTGCACCCACAGCTAACACTGGGCTGGAGAAAGTCACTTAACTTTTCTGTGTCCCAGGTTTCTCTTCTATAAAATGAAGAAAATTATGACCTTCTCTAAATGTATTACCAGCACAGAGTGTCCAGAACCTTATGGGAACTAAATAAACATTCAGTGAATGTAAATTAAATGAGGGCAGAGACTATATTTCGCCTGTCTACCATTGTAACCCCTATGAATGTCTTGCATGGCACTCGTTATGAGCAGATATTGATGAATATTTGTTAAATGAAGAATGATGATATGATATCATAGGCAGGAAACTATTTTTTAAACTTGTGTTACAAAAATTTAAGGGATCACTAGGATGACATGATAAATAAGCTCTAAAGCATCTTTTTGCTCTGCTGGCTGTTGACAAAAGGGAGCCATGTTATCTGTGTCTCTGGCATCTGGTTGCTCACAACCTCTAACAAACGGCAATGATTGGAATATACAGGGCTTAGTAAAAGTTAGGTGTAAATCTGATCCTTTAAAAGGAATTAGAAAGGAAAATGTTTACATAATGTATAGATATGAGAAATGCATTTTAGATTGAGGAACAAGGGCAAATATATTTTGGGTGGAAAGTAAAGTAGTCACAGGTAATTTTACTTTCAAACTAGGCATGCAAGGGATTTTGTTAGCCTTCCTCTGAGAAACTGGAGAAGGCATCATGAAAGAAATGGAATTCTCAGAATTGTGCAGTTCCCAACTCTTTGGCAACAGGTTAAAGCATTTGTCAGAGTGGAAGTCGAACTATCATCTGGCTTGTTTCTGGGCAAAGGCCAGTGTAGAAAACAACTGCACCTTCTGTAGAGAAATGCACAGGAGACAAGTATTGATACAAACTCTACTCCTAGTCCTGGTCTTGTTCATCTCGTTGGGGACTAAGACATTTGGGACTCAGTGCGTGGATGAATTGGCTGGGGCTGGACTGTGGGAAGAGGACTCTGCAGCCAGCGTGTGTACTTTAAACAACTGCACCAGGATTAATTTATCTCCTTTTCTTATTTGCAAAGCCTTGTTGGAGAATATCCGCTGGTTCTGTTGGAGAAAAGAGACTTCCTGAGACATGATGTAATTTTTGCAAAGGGGAAACACATGTTGAGTTCTGCAGTGCAAAACAATACTGAGGTGCTGATAGCCGAGCTGTCAGGTCACATGACAGGATACAGTGGGGGTCAGGCAGCACTACCCAGGAGCCTTTGGAGCATGGGGTGTGGGGGAGGAGAAGGGAAGAAAAGGTCTCTGAAGCTATTTAAATATAGAGGCTCCATTAAGTTTATGAGAGTCTGGAAGGAATGCTTTTCTGTTTTTAGTTAGAATGATCTTCCTCCTTGGAACACGACATAGCACACATGTGCTTCTTTTTTACCCCAGAGACAGTAGGTACTTAGAGTGTTTGTGGAAAGAAAGTTTCAGTAAATCTGCATTTTAAAATCCAGTAAAAATAAATGACGATTTTTATCGGCAGTGTCCTTCTGAATGAATTTCTCATAATCATACATGACTAATGCAGCTATCGTGGAGTAGTGGGCTAAACCTTGGTACTAGGGCTTTAAGGTTACTCTAGATCTTATTTTGCCTGAACAGTTAAAAATTAGATACATATCCATAGGTGTCAGCAAGTGAGAAGTCAGGGTTTCGCTAGGCAGCAGAAGATTAAGGTGATACCTCTTTATGCCTCTGAATCTCTCATCTCTTTATCTAGCTAGTATTGACAAGCTGCATAGCCCTGTATTTGGTGCTATGGTATTATACAATACAGTACAATAATTACAAAGGTGAGAATAACTCACTTTCTTCTTTAAATAGTTATTTTTTTAGTTGATGAGATGATAAAAATATAAGACCTTGCTACTCAGCAGTGGAGTCCTCTCAGACTAGAAGCATGGACAGTACTTGGGAGCTTATAAAACTACAGAGCTCAGATTCCACTCCAGGTGATCCATAGGCACGTTAAAGTTTGAGAAACCCCGGAGTAATGTATTATGGGAACATAAAAGAAGAAGAAATGACTTGTGGAAGGATGCTAATGGAAGACTTCAAGAGAAGCTGGCACTGAGATGGGCTTTGAAAAATGGATAGCTAGAAATATGCACAAAGACTCGGATGTGAAAAAACAGTGGATTAGAGAAAGGGAAATAATCCAATAGGCAAATGTATTGTGGGGAAAGTGGAGATGAAATTGAAAGATCCTTTAGGGCAGACTATCATACTAGAAGTTTGGGCTTTTGTATCAATAGTATAGATTTAAAAACATGATTTTTTTAATTTGTTTTTTTTTGTTTTTGTTTTTTGGCTACACTGAGTCTTCGTTGCTGCACGCGAACTTTCCCTAGTTGCAGTGAGCGGGGGCTACTCTTCGTTGCGGTGCGCGGGCTTCTCGTAGCAGTGGCTTCTCGTTGCAGAGCATAGGCTCTAGGTGTGTGGGCTTCAAGTAGCTGCAGCACGCGGGCTCAGTAGTTGTGGCATGTGGGCCCTAGAGCTCACAGGCTTCAGTAGTAGTGGCGTGCAGGCTCAGTAGTTGTGGCTCGCAGGCTCTAGAGCACAGGCTCAGTAGTTGTGGCACACGGGCTTAGTTGCTCCGTGGCATGTGGGATCTTCCCGGACCAGGGGTCAAACCTGTGTCACCTGCATTGACAGGCGGATTCTTAACCACTGTGCTGCCAGGGAAGCCCTCTCTGTATACTTCTAAACTTTTCTCTTTATTGATGGTTTTTGGCAGTTTGATTATGATGTGAATTCACGTTTCTTAAAAATCATATTTGGAACAACTTAAGTCACTACTACTTTAAGTACATTTTCTGTCCTCCTCTCCTTTTGGGTTCTTAACTATACATGTAGTAGTCGTTTGACATTGTTTCATAGGTCATCAAGCTTCTGTTCATTTAATTTCTTTTTCTCTTAAACTTAAGTCTGGAGAGTTTTTAGTGCTATGTTTTCAAGTTTACTGATATTTCTTCTAATATGCTGTAATCCAGTAAATTTTTTCTATCAGATATTGTAGTCTTCTTTTCTAGAAGACCCATATGTATGTTTTGTTTTGTTTCATTTTTTTACGTCTTTCATCTTTTCCCATATTTTATGTTTCTTTTAATTCAAGGTTTAGTAAACTATGGCCTATGGGCCAAATCGAACTGATGGTCTGTTTTTGTATGGCCTGTGAGCTGGGAATGGGTTTTACGTTGTAAAAGATTATTTTAAAAAATTGAAAATATGCAACAGAACATATATGGTTCATAAAACTTAAAATATTTGATTTCTGGTCCTTTACAGAAAGATTTTGCTGATCTCTGCTTTAAATCCCTGATTTAAATCATATAATAGCTGTTTTAAGGTCCTTGCTTTCTAATTCTGTGACTTCTGTAATTTCTAGGTCTGTTTCTATTGACTAATATTTTCCTTCTTTGCTGCTTCTTTGAAGGCTAGTAATTTTTTATTGGATGTTAGGCATTATGAATGTTATGGTGTTGAATATTTGCATCTTGTTGTCTGTCTTTAAAAAATTTGAGGCTTGCTTTGGCAGCCTGTTAAATGACTTACGGATCAGCTTAATACCTTTCGAGGCTTTGTCTTGAGGCGAGTTTAGCCATACCAGCAGGGTGTGACTTTTCTGGTGTCTTTCCTCAGTGCCCTCCATGTTCAACAAGGTCTCTCCATTCTGGTTGATCGTCACTGGAATATCTTCTAGGTGTGTGTGGGCTCAGGGAATTGCTCAGCGTAGAGCTCCCTGGAAGTGAGTCAATTTTATCCTGCCATGTAGAGTTTTATTCTAAACTTGCATAGATGAGTGTTGAGCCAAAGACTGCCCAAAGGGGTAGGAATGTAGATTTTTGGATCTCTCTCTTTGCCTGCTTCCTTCCTTTTCCGTGCTCTTTCCCATAGGTCCCACATTCTTTGTCGCAGAGTACTTCTGACTCTTCAGCTCGGTAGAACCCTGGGGCGATGCTTGGGTTGCCCCACCTCACCTCTGCAGCAGCCTGAACATTGTCTCCAGAGAGAGAGAGACGGCGCATCGTAGGGCTTTACCTTGCTCTTTCCCTTCGCTCATGAATCGCAGTTCTGTGCTGCCTGGGCATTCCAATCTCAAAATATTTGTTTCATGTATTTTGTTTACTTTCTAGCTGTTTACAGTGGGAGGGCGAGTCTTGTGCCAGTTACTCTTTCATGGGCCAAGAGCATGGGCATTTGAGTCAGACTTGTTTTCTGGTTCTGACTCTGTACTCACTAGATGTGTACCTGAGGCTAGTCATTAACTTCCATAAGCATCAGTTTATCATCTGTAGAACAGAGATAGTAAGAGGACTTTTTGTTGAGGATTAGGATGAGACAGTGCATGTCAAGTATTAGCTAAGTGCCTAGAAAATAGCAATAGAAAATAATAGAAAATGAACACATGATGGTTTTTAGTCACATCTCATTTTTGGGGCGCCCAGAGAGAGGAAGTCACTTGTTCAGTGTCATACAGTAAGCAGTAGAGTTGGTCTCCCTCCCAGGAACTCCATCTCCAAAGCGCCTGTTTTGTGTCAGCACCGACCTTGGTTAGCTCGCGTAGAAATGGTCGAGCCACGGAGACCAGAAAGTCAAAGGGCCCCAGAAAGGGCCACATTTGTGCAGAATGTGTTACAGGAAATGAAAGGTTCTAAAGTCATGATTAGATCTGAATGGATGCTCAGACCGGAACAGAAGTTTGTTGCTTGCGGGGGGGCAGACACTGTGTGTAATGGTGAGGCATGTGCCAATGGTGAGAACAACTGGGTTTCTTCCTTACCAAGCACTCGGTTATGCTGTAGTTGATTCAACTAATACGGTTCTGATTGTTCGCATTTTCCACTCTCTCCCCTCACCCACACCACTGGGGTGCTTCAGTCAGATCCACTCTACCCTTTCTAGCTGCCTACCATTCCCAGCTCTCTGCATGAAATATCACTTTAGTGCATGGGGCTCCTGCACGTTCCAAGTGGGTATTTAGTCCTTGAAAAGAGGATTTGAGTAAACATACAGTCAGCACTTTGAAGGGGCAGCAGTCCAAGACACGTCTGTCAAAGGGGGCATCAGGGTGGACTTCAGTTGTCCTGTGACTGAAGCCACGGCAATGGGTCTGACAGGTGCCAGGTGCATGAGTTTTGATAGAAGATCAATTTGGATTCTGATCCCATCTCTGCCGCTTCCTAGCTGGATTACACTGGGCAAATTACCTAACTTCTTTGGGTCTCCATCTCTTAATCTGTGAAATGATGAAAATAGGTGCTTTGTAAGATTAAATAAGATAGTGTATGCAACACACTTTGAACATAGTGGAACTGAGAAAAATAACATCCCTCTCCCCAAATAGTAACAAGAGAGAGTCTACCCACAAAAATCTAACTCTCAAATGTCCATTCCACTCCATTTCCTTCCAGATTCTTGGACAACCAGGAGCCCAGAGCCTGTGCTCATGTTGCTCTTATAACCAGCTTCATTCACAGACCTGATCCTAAATGGGCTTCGATCTGGCAAACAGAAACCAAATGCATTATTGATTGATTGATTGCCATGCCACCTGGCATGTGGGATCTTAGTTCCCTGACCAGGGATCGAACCTGTGCCCCCTGCCTTGGGAGCGCAGGGTCTTAACCACTGGACCACCAGGGAATTCCCCCAAATGCATTTTTAAACAGAAAATTTAATGTTAGGAGTTTGTTAAATAGATATTGGAAGAATGAAAAGGCAAAAAAGGGACACAGAGGCAACATGGAGATGGTACCTGCAGGAAGCAGCTGCCATTCCTAGGCTGTTCCCTGGGGGAGGACAAGAGACAAGTTAGGAGGGTTAGAACCCAAAGCTTAGAGAAACAACCCCAGGAAGCTGGGACTGAGAGGAGGGGGTCTGACCTTGCTGATGCCACAGTAGCTTGTTTTGGGGACCCTTTGGAAATGGGACTCAGGCATCTGAAGAAGGGGTACTGCTCAGCTGGTGATGGTGCCTCTGAGGGACCCTGTAATAAGTGAGAAAGACCTGGATACTGGGCCAATTGTTCCTGCGTCTCACTGCCACCGCTGAGATGGAGAACTCGGTGGGCGACACTTACAGAAACAGCAAGTAAGCAGGAAGAAAAAGCCCCTTCTCTAGGCTAACAGTCTATTGACAGAGCCCAACAGGTATCTGGCTGGCAGAGGAGAAGTGAGGTGTTCTGTGTCCCTGCCCGAGTGTCATGAAGCAGAGTCCAGGAGGGTGGGTTTGGAGCTGAGAGGCAAGAGCTGAAAAAACCAGCCCTATGTGCTTTGTACTCTGATCCGTGACCTTTTCCTGATCTCCTTGGCTCCCAACTCCCAGATTTGTTTCCTGTTTACAAGCTTGCCTTCATGCTAGAACTTGATATTTCATCCCATTTACACAGCTCTGATCTTTGGGATTCTCTCCTTGATTAGGATTTGCATTAGTTGAGACTCTTTTGGGTGCAAGTCACAGAAGGCCAACTTGACCTAGCTTAAACTTTTGTTTGGAGCCTATATTGGATGATAAAACCAGGAAGGACAAGGTACACCTGGGGGCAGTTAAAACAAGGATGCCACACTTCTGGTATTCCTCCTCCATCCCTGGTCTGGTCTGATTTTTCTCTACAAGTTGGCTGATTCTTTCCCCTTGTAGGCAGACTTCCTCGCAGGAATGGTGTGCGTGGCAGCCTGTAGCTCTGGGCTCACAGCCTCACCACTGTGTAGAAAGAAAAGAGTTTTCTCTCTCCTAGCTCCAGAGTGAACAATTCCAGGGAATTCTGATGGGCTGGCTTTGGTCCTGGGCCCTCTCCTTGGACAAGGAAAGGAGGTATTATCTTTTTGGCTTAGCTGAAGTCTTGTGTCCACCCCTGTGAATCTCAGAAGAAATGAGTGAGATCTTGGGAAAATAAGACCAGTAGTTGTCCACTATAATTTTTAATTGTTTTTTAAACTACAGACAGGAATTCCCTCATTATTCCTGTAAAACAATGACAGATGGAAATTGTACGCTGATAGGTCTGTTCTAGGCAATACCTTGATTGTATTGTCATTTCTGCAGACACCAGGTAGTCAAGAGTCTAGATGGCATTTTTACAGGGTCCCTGTGAATCTTATTGTTGGACAATTGGGGAAAGCAATAAATAATAGCCTCTCGCCATTTTTTTTTTAGCCAGAGTTCTGAAACAGTTGGAGAAAATCATAGGCTCGCCCTGATCTGTGACAATAAAGACAAGTAACCAGTTACCTGTCTCATTAAATCATTCATCTACTACCTTACTTAAAAGATAAGTCAGAAGAGCAGAAGTAAGAAAATACAGCCATAGGTTTATAAAGGGAGAATCAGTAAAGCAACAAATATATACCAATCCAGGGCTTAACCCGTAATGACATACTCATGTATTTGGGCAGACAAGATTAACACACAGCTTATTTATTTATTGAGGCCTCTCCCAGTGACTGTTCCAAATTACTCTATTCTTCTTAGGTCCTCAGTCCCTCCTTCTCTTACTTTCTCCTTCTGCCTCTCCTTTATCCCTTTCCTTTCTTGCCTCTTATTTTTCTGTATAAATGGAGGCCACCATGTCAGTCAGGGTTCAACCAGGAAAACAGACCCTGTACGAGGTATATAGTAAGAGATGGATTGCAAAGAATTGGTTTACATAACTGGGGGGGCTAGCTAGGCAAGTCTGGAGTCCATAGGGCTTAAAGGATCATATAAATCTCAATCATTCTTTCCTCATTTAGTTTGCTGTCATAATCACTTTTCCTCTGAATTATTCTTTAAGGTTTACCAGCTTAAACCCTAGAGGTACTCTTGATTCTTCCCACTTCCTGTCTTCTATACCAGTCAGTTAATAAAGTCAGTGGTTTTTTTTCTTCCTGATAATTGTTACATTGGTCCATCCCTTTCCATTCCTACTGCCACCTCTCTAGTTGGAAACCCTGGTGCTCATTCCTGGACTATTTTGTTAGACTTTTATTAACAGATACCTGACTTTTTTTGCTCTCCAGTTCTTCCTATATAATACCACCAGATTATTTGTCTCAAAATGCTATTTTTAGTATGCTACTCCTCTAACAAGATTTTTCTTTGAGTTAGAACTATATGTATTGACCTGGAGGGATGTCCTTGGTAAATTGTCAGATTAAAACAGCATGTTGCAGAGTACTGTGCATGGTAATATGCTATTTTTTAATTAAAACGCGATCTGTTGGAATATATTTGTGTATGATTGTATGAGCATAGAAAAAAGGGTGGAAGAGGTCATGCACTGAACTATTAACACTAATTCGTTGATTATCTAGGACAGTAGTTCTGATGGTGACTTCACAATGGAATCATCTGGATAACTTTAAAAAGTACAGAGATTTCATTAGATGGGGGTGTGGCATGGGCATCAGAATTTTAAAAAGTTCCATATGTGAGTCTAATGTGTTGAGAACCATTGGTCTTAGAGGATTAATCTGGATGAAGTGACTTAAGTGTTTCTACGAATTCAAATACCTATACTCACAACTCAGTGAAGACTTCTGTAGCCCAAAATATGTGTGACTTTGCTTAGTCACATGAGCAGAGAAAAAGCAGCTTGGCTTAAAGATATACTATAGGTCTATAAAAGTGGATGAACAAAAGTTATATGTGTATACCAAGCATCTATGTATATTACATAGCTGCACCCACATACATATATATGTATATATATTTGATATTTGATTATGGATTTCTATGAGGAGATTACGTGATTATTTTGGGAACCAGTAAGTTTAAATTACAAGTGTTTTTGTTTGTATTTTTGTTTTCTTTTCTTCGATATGACATCAGTGGCAGAGGTCTTTCCTGGTGCAGTCCCTGTACTTGACACTAGAGGGAGGAGGCCTGAGTATTGATATCTGATTAAAAGGCAGCTTTGCTGAAGAGGATGTGTGTGAATGTTATCTAATCATCACTAAATAGGAGTCCAGGTTTGCTGTGATTTCCTTTTCTCAAAGCCAAATAACCCAAAATAGACATGGGAGTCTACAGAGACAAACTTGAATCATGTTTCACAAGGGGCAGGTCAACTGATGAATTCGTGTAAGTGAGCCAAGAAGCCATTGGTCTTGTCTTAGGTCCTGACCCATGGTTTCCAGGGTTTCTAAGTTTGCTCAAACCTAGAGAACAGCTTAGGCTGTGAAACCAATGGCAAATTCCTTCCCGCATTCCAAGTTTGGAAACTTCGCCCATTATTTCTGTTCTGATTTGGACTCTGTTCAGTTTCTGATTGAGTCATTTTAACTATGTATAAGACCCTGAGACTGGAAGCTCATATCTACGTAAGAGTCACTCCACAAAAATTTGAGTGATACGTGGTATGTGGAGAAGGCACGTGGTCTCTGTGAAAGGGGCAGGCTGGCCCCTGGAGTTTCTGGGACATCTCGTTATCTCGTGTTCAGAGTCCTTAATGATCTACAGTGTAATTAAGAAGTGGGTGAGCACTGTGGCCACCAGGCTGAGATGTATTCAGTGATGTTGCTTGGCTGGCTCACTGGCTCATAAGAGATGACTTACATTTTCAGGAATTTTGCTAGTTGGTTGTTAAACATGGATATTCTTTTTTTATTTTTATTTTTTGTAGTATGTTATACTTTTAAACCTAAATTTTCTTTTTTAAAAAAAATTTTATTGGAGTATAGTTGATTTACAATGTTGTGTTAGTTTCAGGTGTACAGCAAAGTGAATCAATTATACCTATATCCATTCTTTTTCAGATTCCTTTCCATATAGCCATTACAGAGTACTGAGTAGAGTTCCCTGTGCTATACAGTAAGGTCCTTATTAGTTATCTATTTTTATATATAGTAGGGTGTATTTGTCAATCTCAATCTCCCAATTTATCTCTCCCCCAAACAGGGATATTCTTAAAATATATAAACTTACAATAAATCACATAAAATTATATTGAATTACATAAAGACAAAAAATACTATCACTTACCACTTCCTAATTATTTTACTACATTTTGCTATTACCTATGCCCATGAGGTTATTTATATCTGTTATATCTGCATGATGGAAATACTATATGCTGGTATGATGTTCATCTCTTCCTAACTCTGCGTTCAGTGACATCACATTGGTAGCTTGAAATTGGCCACCCTGGGCCATAAGACAGCATGACAGGCCACCGTGGAGGTTACACAACCCAGTTCTCCCATAGTCACACTATGGTGATTTTCACCTACTTAATTGCCTACATGACTAGCTACAAAAATGGCTCAGGGTCAGAAGATGGTTAGGTCATGCAGTTTGGCACACTCAGCAAGGACATGCCGGGATGTCTGAACCCAGGATGGGACTGCCTCTCTGAACAGCTATGGATACAGGAGTTCAGAAGAGTCAGTGAATGAAAGCATACTGAGAAGCAGTTGGTTACACAGGATTTATGATATAGAGTATTATATAGTTATTATTTGTCAATTATATACTATACATCCTTTGTATCAATAAAATTTTAATAAACACACATGCCATACATCTATACTTCATTTTTTTTTTAAAGGGCTGTTAAACAGTTACCAGCATACCACTAGATGCTTCCATTACAGAGTCTTGTTACAACACTGATACACGTGGATCCCAAAGGAAAGGGTGCAGGAAAAGAAGGGGAAAGGGTAATTTGTCAGTGGCTTCCGGGTTACAAACCTTGAGAAAAATCCTATGAAAGGGATCTTCATATGTAGGTAGGAGACCCAGTGCTAGACGGCATAAGACCCCCATAAGCATGTAGAGAGGCAGTCTGGAGATGTGCAAATTTCCCACCTTTGATAGGGGATCTAAACAGCAGATCTCTCTAAAGACATCAACATAGATATCACTCTGAAAGCGTACAGGGAGAACGAGGGGCCTGGAAAGAAAAAATGGAGTCTCCCCTTAATTTTTTTCCCTCTTCCTTCCCTGCAAAATATCTAATTTACTTGTTAAAGCCAACCTCACATTGTTTTCTCCAAGTGTCTATTTTCTGTCCTAATGATACTAATTAAATCAAAATAAAATTGCGACTGTAAAACTTGGCTGGGGTTTTGAGCCACTGCCAGCATACCCACAACCAGTGAGAGTTACTCTACCAACACTCCTGTTTGGAAACTCCAGGTATTTTAATAGTGAAGAGATGTGGGGAAAAAAAAGAGAAAAAACAGTACTTTCATTCTAAAATTTCTTTCCAGCTGCTATTATGGAACATAAGAAAAATAGAACCTAACTCATTCTTTATTGAGACTGAGGATCTTTGGCCCAAAATCGAAAAGTAAAACGTGGTATGTGTGAGTAAATACTGATATGAATCTGGAATCGTTAAATCAGTTGTTTAGCATTCGGTTGCTAATGAGGCTAGACTCCTGGGTTCTGTCCCCCTACAGACGGGTTATCTTTATCTGGAGGAAAAACTCTGATCCTCAATTAGGAAGACATTCCTATTGGCAGAGTCATCTTGCAGGTGCAATAATGGGTCATTTGGGTACTGGGCAAGAGTCTATGAATGGTTCAAGGCAATCAACTACCAACCAGTCCTGGAAAATAACTCAAAAGTCCACCTTTTATTGAGGGTAGGTCATTAATGATTTGCTAATATACCCTACTATAGCACTGAGTTGAGTATAAAGCTGTGTCTTAAATCATACCCAGAGATTGTTGGAAGTATCAAGAGTTCAAGAGGTGTAGTAGAAAGAACATACAGCTTTGATTTAGATGTCGGGGTTCTGCCACTGCTAAGTTAATTTTTTATACTGTATGCTAGACGTAATGTTAAGTTACTTACATTTTTCTTTACTCATCTCAAAAATCTTGTGGGGTAGGTACTTCTGCAGCTTCCTTTCCTAGATAAGAAGAGGTTAAGTAACTCACTTGATGTTACATAGATAAGCAAGTGAGCTGGCATTTGAGCTTAGGTCTGTAGAACTTCGAAACCCAGCGCCTTAACCTCTCTACTCTTGTCTCTACCCCAGATACCTTGTATTTAAGGTAGAGTTGCTTAATTGCTCTGAGCCTTGGTTTCCTCTCTTATATAATGGTGATAATAATGCCTGCTTTTTCACTTGAACAGTACAAGAGTCATGCAATAGTGTAGGTGGATCATAAAAGGTTGTACAAATATAAAGCATTATAATTCTAATATTGGCATGAATCCTAAAAAGAACATTATATAGCAAGATTAGTATTTAAATGCAATACAAATAGGTCAACATTTATCCTTGGCCAATGTTTCTGATCTATTCATTTATCAGTTTTTATTTTTTTTTAACAGATCTTAGTTGAGCCACTTGAGTGGTAGAAAAAATACTTGACTTTGGAGTTAATCAATTAGGAAATTCTGAGGATAAACTCCTTTTAAAAAAATTTTTTTTATTTATTTTTGGCTGCGTCAGGTCTTTGTTGCTGCGCATGGGCTTTCTCCAGTTGCGGCGAGCGGGGGCTACTCTTTGTTGTGGTACGCGGGCTTCTCATTGCGGTGGCTTCTCTTGTTGTGGAGCACGGGCTCTAGGCTCGCGGCTTCAGTGGTTGTGGCACTCAGGCTCAGTAGTTGTGGCTCGTGGGCTCTAGAGCACAGGCTCAGTAGTTGTGGCGCACGGGCTTAGTTGCTCTGCTGCATGTGGGATCTTCCGGACCAGGGCTCAATCCATGTCCCCTGCATTGGCAGGCGATTCTTAACCACTGCACCACGGGAAGTCCACACAATAATTTTAGAAACGTAATTTGGAGATGCATTGTGAATCAAGCTTTTCTGAGTCTGCCCTGATGACTACACAACCATTTTCCATTTCACAGTTGAAGTGCCACGTGGGAACTATTTCCCTTGCAAATGTCATCATATTTATTTCATAAGTACTCAAATTCTCAACGTGGCTCTTGTCCTCACAGAACTTCTCTAGATTTGTGGACCAAAAAAATGTGTACACTTAAAAAGTTGAAGAGCATAGCCTAGAATTACTGCCAGGTGAATGATACATAGAACCACACAATGCATTTCAAAGAGAAAATTCTTTTTTCCAAAAATACCTCAGGGAGATGGTGAATGTCCATCTTTGTCTTTAAGGATGTGTAATATTTGGATATGATAAAAGGAGGGACGTTCTAGGCAGGGATCAAAATGTGAATAAAGGTCTAAGAGGAATTTGCAGAGTACATTAATTAGTAATGAGTATTAGCAGAGTGTTAGGGGTATGTTGGGGACCACAGGGATGAGTCTGGAAAGGGATATTGGGACAGCACAGAAGGCCTTTAATGTTGTACAAAGGAATTTGAATTTTGTCCTGCAGAGGATGGTGACCAACTGAAACGTTGGCAGCTGGGGAGTGCCATGAGCACAGAGGGAAGATTTATCTGGTGGTGCGAGATAGTAAGGAGAGAGACTGGAGCCAGAACACTAGTTAGAAGTTTATTCCAATAAATTGGTAGTACGATCATGGCCAAAAGGACACATGTGTCAAGAAATGTTAAAGAGGGAGGATAAGAAAACCTTTGTGAGTTAGAGACAGGGAAAAAACGCAAAGATGCTTTTCCAAGTGGGTAACGGTTAAGATTAGTGGTCATATGACAAAATAGAACATAAGGAGATGGAATTTGGGGAGGAAAGGAGGAGGGTACTTTGATGTAAGAATTTGCTTTTAGTCTTAAGACTTTTTGATGTGATGTTGAAGTATACAAGTAGAGATGGCCGGGAGTGAAATAAATATAAAGGTGCCAAGTACAGAAATCTGAATTCTGGATGGTGCTGAAACCCTTGTCTGACAGCTTGAAACTGTGAAACTAAGAGATTCTGAATAATTAGACGACAAACACTTTTAAAATATAAATCCAACTTGTCACTAGTATTCAGATTTTATTTTAGTCTCATAATGAACTGGAGAAAGAATCTACTGTCCCGTGTATTTTTTTTTTAGTTTTATTTATTTTGGCTGCGTTGGATCTTCTTGCTGTGCGCAAGCTTTCTCTAGTTGTGGCGAGCGGGGGCTATTCTTATTATGGTGCACTGGCTTCTCATCTCAGTGGCTTCTCTTGTTGCAGAGAACGGGCTCTAGATGCGCACGCGGGCTCAGTAGTGCTGCATGTGGGCCCTAGGCTGCGTGGGCTTCAGTAGTTGCAGCGTGCGGGCTCTAGGGCACACAGGCTTCAGTAGTTGTGGTGCGTGGACTTGGTAGTTTGTTGGCTCACGAGCTCTAGAGCACAGGCTCAGTAGTTATGGCACACAGGCATTAGTTGCTCTGTGGCATGTGGGATCGTCCCGACCAGGGATAGAACCCGTGTCCCCTGCATTGGCAGGCAGATTCTTAACCACTGCGCCACCAGGGAAGTCCCCATGTATTTTTACATGTAAGGAAAATGATGGTTTTTAAAAGTCATTAATTCCCTCTGAACCTACCCGGTAGGATTTTTTAAGTGAGGGATAATTCATATACTGTAAAGTGTAAAAATCTAACGATGAATTTTACACACACACATTAACTACCACCAAGATCAAGATAGAACGTTTCCAGCACCCCAAAAAGCCACCCTGAAAGTCCTCTCCCAGACCACACCCCCAGGATAACCACTATTCTGACCATCCCATAGATTATTTTTGCCTGGTTTAAAAAAATATGTATTTTTTTTCCTTTGGGCTTAATCCATTTTCCCATTTTATTATGGAAAAATTTAAACATACATCAAAGTGGAAATAATTTTATAGTGTACGTCCGTATATTACACCCCAATTCTACTGTTAACATTTTATTGCAGTTACTCTTGAGATTTAAATTTATCATCTTGATTTTGTTCTCTGTTCATCTCATCTGTTCTTTGATACTTTTATCCTTTATACTGTCTTCTGTCTCTTTTCTGATTAATTATTTTACAATCTCACTTACATTTTATCTATATTATTGGCTTATTACCTATACTCCCTATTCTAGTAGTTTCTCTAGGGTCTATTTAATTTAATATTTAAGTCCACTTTTAAATAACATTAAGCTACTTCATGTATACTTCATGTATAATAAAAGACCCTTAGGACAGTTTACTTCCATTTCTCCTGTCCCTTGTGCTCTTGGTGTTGTACATTTTGCTTCTGCAAATGTATAAACCTCATAATACATTATTATTTTTACTTGAAAGAGTCATCTTTTAAAGAATTTAGAAAATCATTTTAAAAAGTGTCTTTTATATTTACACACATATTTAACCATTTTCAAGTGTTCTCCATTCCTTTGTGTGCAGCCCAATTCCCAATTTCTATCTGGTATTGTTTTCCTTCTGCCCAGAGAATTTCCTTCAGTATTTCATGTAATGCAGACCTGCTGGTGATGAATTAACTGAGTTTGTTTGTTCAAAAAGTTTTTATTTTGTCTTCATTTATGAAAGATATTTTTTGCTGGGTATAGAATTTTAGATTGACAATTCTTTGCAGTATTTTTAAAGATGTTTCTCTCTTGTCTTCTCACCTGCATGTCAATTTTATCTTTGCTCCTCTGTAATGTATCTTTTTACTTTGGCTGCCCTTAAGATTTTCTCTTTATCACATTGGTTTTCAAACAATTTGATTATGATACGTCTTGGTGTGGTTTCTTCATTTTCTTCTACTTAAAAAAAAATTAAGCTTCTTTATGAGTTTTTAGTTTTCATCAAATCTGGAAAAATATCCACTATTAGTTCTTCATATAATTTTTATGTCCCATTATCTTCCCCCATTCCCCTTTTTCCATGGGACTCCAATTACACATATGTTAGACTGCCTGATATTTTTCTATAGTGCACTGATGAACTGTTCATTTCCCTCAGTATTTTCTTCTGTGTTTCATAGCAGTTAATAATGCTGTATCTTTATATTAGTCATCTTTTTTCCCTGCAAATTGTCTAATCTGCTGCTAATCTCGTTCAGTGTATTTTTCAGTTCAGATGTTTTTTTCAACCCTAAAAGTCCCATTTAGGTTTTTTTGAAAAGTATTTTCTGTTCTCTCTGCTCATCAGGATCATGTTTTCCCCTCCACCTCTTAAACATATGAAGTACATTTTTTTTATTTGAAGTACATTTTTAAACTTATACTAGCTGTTTTTAATGTAACTGTTTGCTAATTCCACCATAACAGTTTGCTAATTCTATCATCTGTATCATTTGGGTTTGTTTTTAACTGATTTTTCCTCCAGTTATAGATATTTCTGATTCTTTACATGCTGGTCATTTTTATAAAAAAAATTATTTTTATTTGTGGTAGGATATGTAAAGTACATAAAACTTACCATTTGAACTATTTTAAGTGTACCTTTCTGTAGTGTTAAGTATATTCACATTCTTGTAAAAAAAAACAATCTCCAGCACTCTTCATCTTTTAAAACTGAAACTCTACACCCATTAAAAAACAATTCCCCACTTGCCCCTGCTAGCCCCTGGCAATCTGCATTCTACTTTCTGTTCTTATGAATTTGACTACTCTAAGTACCTCACATAGTGGAATTTGACTTTTATGATGGACTTACTTCCCTTAGTAGAATGTCCTCAAAGTTTATTCATGTTGTAGAATTTTCTTCCTTTTTTAAAAAATTATTATTTATTTATTTACTTATTTATGACTGTGTTGGGTCTTCGTTTCTGTGCGAGGGCTTCCTCTAGCTGCGGCAAGTGGGGGCCACTCTTCATCGCGGTGCGTGGGCCTCTCACTATCGTGGCCTCTCTTGTTGCGGAGCACAGGCTCCAGACGCGCAGGCTCAGCAATTGTGGCTCATGGGCCCAGCTGCTCCACGGCATGTGGGATCTTCCCAGACCAGGGCTCGAACCCGTGTCCCCTGCATTAGCAGGCAGACTCTCAACCACTGTGCCACCAGGGAAGCCCGTCTTTTTTTCTTTTTTAAAAGTTTTATTGGAGTGTAGTTGATTTACAATGTTGTGTTGGTTTTAGGTGTACAGCAAAGTGAATCAGTTATACATATACATATATCCACTCTTTTTTAGATTCTTTTCCCACATAGGCCATTACAGAGTATTGAGTAGAGTTTCCTTTGTTATACAGTAGGTCCTTATTAGTTATCTATTTTATTGATGTGATTTTAAATGTGATTTTTTACTTTCTCTTTCTGATATTTCATTGTTAGTATGAAGAAATGCAACAAATTTCTGTATATTAATCCTGTATCTTGCTACCTTGCTGAATTCATTTATTGGTTCTAATAGATTTTGTGTAGAGTCTTTAGGGTTCTGTATATAGAGTATCATGTTATCTGCAAATAGTGACAATTATTACCACTTCCGTTCCAATTCGGATACCATTTATTTCTTTTTCTTGTCGATTTCTGTGGCTAGGACTTCCAAGACTATGTTGTATAGAGCAATTGAGAGTGGGGCATCCTTGTCTTGTACCTGAATTTAGCAGGAATGCTTTCAGCTTTTCACCATTGAGTATTATGTTGGCTGTGGGTTTGTTGTAAGTGGCTTTTATAATGTTGAGATATGTCCCCTCTGTACCCACTTTGCTGAGTAGTTTTTATTGTGAATGGATATTGAATTTTATCAGATTCTTTTTCTGCATCTATTGAGATGATCATGTGGTTTTTGTCTTTTGTTAATGTGACATATCACATTGATTTTGTGTATGTTGAACCATCCTTGCAACCTTGGAATGAATCCAACTTGATCATGGCATATGATCCTTTTTATCTATTACTGGATTTGGTTTGCTAATATTTTGTTGAGGATTTTTGCATATTTTATTGGCCTGTAATTTTCTTTTTTTGCAGTGTCTTTGGTTTTGGTATAAGGGTAATGGTGGTTTCATAGAATGAATTTGGGAGTGTTTCCTCCTCTTCAGTCTTTTGGAATAGTTTGAGAAGGATCAGTATAAGTTCTTCTTTGTATGTTTGATAGAATTCCCCAGTGAAGCTTCTGTTCCTGGATTTTTGTTTGCAGGGAGTTGGTGTGTGTGTGTGTGTGTGTTTAATTACAGCTTCTATTTCACTTCTAGTGATCAGTCTGTTCAAATTATCTTTCTTCTTGACTCAATTTTGGTGGGCTGTATGTTTCTAGAAACTTGTCCATTTCTTCTAGGTTGTCCAATATGTTGGTGTATAACTGTTTATAGTATTCTCTTGTGATATTTTTGTATTTCTGTGGTATCAGTTGTTAATTATCTTCTTTTATTTCTTATTTTGTTTGTTTACATCCTCTCTCTTGGTGAGCCTGGCTAGAGGTTTGTCAACTTTGTTTATCTTTTTAAAAAACCAGCTCTTTTATTGATCCTTTCTATTGTTTTTTAATCGCTATTTTACTTATTTCCTCTCTGAGCTTTATTATTTCCTTCTTTCTGATGACTTTGGGTTTTGTTTGTTCTTTTTCTAATTCTTTTAGGTGTAGGTGTTAGGTTGTTTGGGATTTTCCTCCCATCCTTCCTTCCTCCCTTCCTTCCTGAGGAAGGCCTGTATCGCTGTGAACTTCCCTCTAAGAACTGCTTTTGTTGCATTCCATAGATTTTGTAAGGTTGTATTTTCACTGTCTTTTGTCTTCACGTATTGTCTGATTTCTTCTTTGATTTCATCATTGACCCATTTGTTTTTTTTTAGGAGTGTGTTTCCATGTGTTTTTCTTTTCCTGTTTTTCCTTCTGTGGTTGATTTCTAGTTTCATACTGTTGTGGTCAGAAAAGATGCTTGAAATCATTTCTGTCCTCTTAAATATGTTGAGGATTTTTTTATGTGACCTAGTATTTGATCTGTCCTAGAGAATGTGCCATGCATGCTTGAAAAGAATGTGTTATTGTTATTATTATTATTTTGCATGTAGTGTCCTGTAGGTACCAATTAAGTTCAACTCATCTATTGTGTCATTTAGGACCTCTGTTGCCTTACGGATTTTCTGTTTGGAAGATCTGTCCATTGATGTCAGTGGGGTGTTAGTCTCCTACTACAATTGTATTGCTGTGAATTCCTCCTTTTTATGTCTATTAGTGTTTGTTTTATATATTTAGGTGTTCCTGTATTGGGTACATATAGGTTAATGAATATAATATCCTCTTGTATTGATCCTTTAATTATTATATAGTGTCCTTCTTTGTCTTTCTTCATGGCCTTTGTTTTAAAGTCAATTTTTGTCTGATGTGAGTATTGCTACCCCCCTCTTTCTTGTTTCCATTTGCATGAAATACTTTTTTTCCATCTCCTCACTTTGAATCTCACTTTCATCCTGAAGTGAGTCTCTTGTAGGCAGCATATTGTAGGTTCTTTTTTAAAAATCCAATCTGCCACTCTGTCTTTTGATCAGAGCATTTATCCATTAACTTTTAAAGTAATTATTGGTATGTGTTGCCATTTTAAACCTTGTTTTCCAGTTGATTTTGTAGTTCTTCTTTATTCATTTCTTCTTCTTTTTGTTTTTCCTTCTGTGGTTTGATGTTTTTCTTTTGTATTGTATTTGAGTTCCTTTCTTTTTGGTTTTTGTGAATCTATTGTATGTTTTTGATTTGTGGTTACCCTGTTTTTCAAGTATGTTGACCCATAACTGTATCTACTCACTTTAAACTGATAGTCATATAAGTTCAAACACATTCTAAAAGGTGTACATTTTTTTTACTCCCCTCCATCATATTTTGTGATTCTGATGTCCTATTTTACATCTTCATGTTTATCCTTTTGCTGTTACTTGTAGTTATAATCGCACTTACAAAAATTTTTTGATTGTTTTTTAATCTATGTACTGGCTTATTTATGTGATCTTGAAACCTTTTATATATTTGCTCTTTCTATTGTGATTTTCCCTTTCCTATAGATTCTTGCTTCTTTTATATTTAGAGAAGATCTTTCAATATTTCTTTTAGGGTAGGTTTAGTATTGCTACATCCTTTTAGTTTTTGCTTGTCTGAGAAATTTTTTATCCCTCCTTCTAAATTATAATCCTGCTGGGTAGAGTATCCTCGGTTGCAGGTTTTTTCCTTTTAGGACTTCGCAGGCCAGAAGGGAGTGTCATGATATATTCAAAATCTCTGCAGGGAAATCAGCTGATAGCCTTATGGGGGTTCTCTTGTAACCGACTCTTTGTTTTTCTCTTGTTGTCTTTATTTATTTAAAATATTTATTTATTTATTTTCCTTATGTTTTTTGGCTGTGTTGGGTTTAGTTATGGCACACGGGATCTTTGTTGAGGCATGCGGGATCTTTTAGTTACGGCGGGTGCACGGTCTGCTCAGGCTTCTCTCTAGTTGCAGCATGTGGGCTTCTCTCTAGTTGTGGCATGTGGGTTTTCTCTCTCTAGTTGTGGTGCGTGGGCTCCAGGGTGCGTGGGCTCTGTAGTTGTGGCATGTGGGCTCCAGAGTGCATGGGCTCTGTAGTTTGTGGCATGTGGGCTCTCTCTTTGAGGCACGTGAGCTCGATAGTTGTGGCATGTGGGCTTAGTTGCCCTGCGGCATGTGGGATCTTAGTTCCCTGACCAGGGATCGAACCCACGTCCCCTGCATTGGAAGGTGGATTCTTTACCTCTGGACCACCAGGGAAGTCCCTCTCTTGTTGTCTTTAGAATCCTCTCTTTATCTTTAAACTTGTCATTTAATTATGATTTGTCTCTGTATGGCTCTGTTTGGGTTCATCTTGTTTGGGGACCCTCTGTGCTTCCTGTACTTGGATATCTGTTTCCTTCTTTAGATTTGGGAAGTTTTCAGCCATAATTTCTTCAAATACATTTTTGATTCCCTTCTCCCTCTCTTCTCCTCTGGAACCACTATTATGCTTAAGCTGTCATGCTTTATGTTGTCTCATTGATCTCCTGTCTTGCTTTCATTTTTTTTTTCATTTGTCTTTCTGTCTGCTGTTCAGATTGGGTGATTTCCATTATTCTACTTTCCAGATCACTTATTCATTCTTTTGCATTATTTAGTCTGGTATTCATTGCTTCTAGATTGTTTATTTTGGCAATTGAGTTGTCTAGTTTTGATTGGTTCATCTTTATAGTCTTTGCTTACATTATCTGCATATCTATCAATCTTGATTCCTTAGTATTTTTATTATCCCCTTTTTGAGCTTGGGCTCTAGTAGACTGGTGAGGTCTGTTTCATTATTTGTTCTTTCAGGGGATTTCAGTTGCGGGTAGTTCCTCTGCTTTTTCATTTTACTTAACTTTCTCTGTCCCTGTGAATTTAGGAGAAATAGTTATCTACTCTGGTCTTGAAGGGGTGTTTTTATGTGGGAGCGTCCCTGTGTAAACTGTATGAGTCCAGTATTGTTGGTGGAAGGGCTGTTTTTGGTGTGGGTGCCAGCCACGTCTTTCCTCATGGTGTGCTGGCTGTTATCCCCTTGGTAGGAGGGTGGTTAGTGTTTCGGTGTCCAGGGCCTGTGCTGGATGTTGGGCGGGGCCTCTTCTTTGTTCTGTGGCTATCATTATAGCCCTGTTGGGGGTGGGGTCTTCTCCCCATTTATTGGAGTGGAATCCTGGAGGGTCTGTGGTCTTTGAATGCATGCTTTGTCCCAAAGGAGGTGACTGCTGAAGCAAGTGAGGCCTGTGTGGTCACAGCGAACCTATGTGCCGCCTGGTGCCTGTGTCCATGGTTCTGCCCAGAATCAGCCCAAGGTTTTATCCCTTTCTCTGTTGTGTTTGTCCCAGATCTGGTGCTAGACTCTGGTGTGGAGTGGGCTGGTTCTGGGGACCAGGGTGCTGTGGCTGCAGGAATTGAAGTGGTTGTGCTGCCACCTGGGAGCTGGGCTGCCTCTGTACCCGGGCTCTCCCAGGACCTGTCTGCCCCAGATCCGGCTCCAAGCTGTGGTGTGGGGTGGGTGGAGCTGGAATGCTCCCACTGGGAAATGAAGCACTGTGTGTTCCTCCCCAGAGGTTGCGTACTTCTCCCCAGGAGACACGCATTTCTGTGGTGCCACCCAGTGTGTGCAGCAACAAAGTCCACTGTGGCTGGACCCGTCCCTGCCGTGGGAGTGCTGACAGTGGGCTCTGAGGTTCGGCCTGGACCACACCCCAGGCCCTCTAGGCTGTCTTCCTGCAGTTGGACTGAGTCCTCTTCCAGGGTGCATCCTCCCGAGAGTCAATGCCTAGCCACGGTGTGTACCTGCAGCCCCACCTGGTACGTGTTTCAGACTAGGAAGTGAGATGAGGCAGCAGCTGTCAGGCCTGGTCTCTCTCAGCCCTGATTGCTAGCAAGCCAGCGTGCGCTCAGTCCTCGCGAGCAGAGTCCAGGCGCCTCCAGCCCGCTCTCTGTCTTGGTGGACCTCCCAGCGGGCAAGGTGGCTCCCCAAGGTGAGTGCCTGCCCATGTGGACCTTCCCTCCTTCGCAGATCCCTCCCAGGGGTGCTGGTCTCATCCTGATGCCTTTTTTCCCCCCTATCCTATCCAGTTATGTGGAGATCTTTCTCGCAGCTTTGGTTGTATAAGAGATCTTCTGCCAGTTTCCAGTCGGTTTTCTGTGAGAATTGTTCTGCCTGTAGATGTATTTTTGATGTGTTTGTGGGGGGAGGTGAGCTTCATGTCCTCCTGCTCTGCCATCTTGATCCTATCTGCCTGGTCATTTTTGATTGAATGCCAGACATTACAAATTGTACCTTGCTGCTTGCTGGATTTTGTTGTATTCCTTTACAGATGGACGCTTTGCTTTATGATGCATACAAATTACTTGGAATCAGTTTGATCATATTTTAAAACTGATTTTACTTTTTTTAGGGCAGCTTCTAAGCAGTCTTATGCTGAGGGCTAATTTGACCCCAGTACTGAGGCAACATCCTTTTGAGGACACTGTCTAATGCTCCATATATTAGGCAGTCTTTCACTCAGGCTAATTGGAAAATAAACTGTTCCAGTCCTGTGTGAGCTTCAAGACTTGTTCTGACTAGTGATTTCAGGTGGTTCTTTAATTGGCCTCTCACAGTTTCCTCCCTCACATTTGCAGACCAGTACTGAAAGACGTGCGTGTACTCCCCGCCACCCCCCCCCCACCACCGCCGCCAAAGATCTCTGAAGCACTCGCTCTCAGATGCTTCCTCTTCTCTACTATTTTGTCTCTCAAATTCTAGCTGCCTTGTTGAATTCTGAACTCTGTCTCTTCCATTCAGTGAGCTACAACCTGGAAATTATCTCCCCAGGTCACTAGCAGGGGAAATGATAGGACTCATCCCTTCTCTCAGCCATCACTCATCCCTCTCTCTAATTATTTAAGGTGAGAGGGTAGATTTAGTCTCTGTCACTCCACCATAGCCTTTACCTGTGGTATATCCTCTTCAGTCTGATTGCTTTCACTCAGTATTATGTCTGAGATTCATTTTTATTATTGTACATATCAGTAGGTTTTTTTTTATTACTGTGTGGTATTCCATTGTATAAATACCCCATAATTTTAATTTTTTATTTCTTCCATTGTTGATGGATATTTGGGTTGTTTCCAGTTTTTGACTATTACAAACAAATTTGTTATGAACATTCTTATACATGTCTTTGGTGGACATAAACACAGGATCTGTTTTTGAAAAGTAACTTCTGAAATCGTTTGGAAGACCACATTGTATCAGGGCTTAATCCACATATGTTTTTACCAATGATGAATCTTCAGAAAAAACTCGTGACTTTGTAAATTATTGGTAGGAGTGAAGGGAAGCTGTTCATCAAATATATTCCTGTACAGTGTACCAAGAGAATTGTGTACTTCTATAATGCCATCCTTAAAGCTCAAAGGTAATGTAAAGGTCAGTTTACTGCCCACCTTATTTGAAAAATTACGCAATCACCCACATATCACCACAAAGTAATGCACATATGCTGAGATCCCATGCAGAGACACAGAGTACTATATAGAATAGTGTAACTTTAATTAAGATTTGCTATTGAATCCTTATTCTGTATCTCTCTGCTTATCCTTAAGCAAGCGATTCAACTACTTGCCTTAGTTTCTTAACCAGTGAATAGTGATATTCTTACACATCTTAGAGGTGTGAAGATTGGATAAGATAGCAGATGTCAAGCACCCAAAGTAGTGACTTTTCTGGGGGACACGCTAAGTTCTCAAGGAAAGATCAGGACAGAAAAACTATAGTTGAGAAAGGAAGCATTCTCCCTGAGGAGTGTGTATGTAAGCAAAAGCATGGAAATGGCAATTTATTTGGCACCGTCCTAAAATGATGGGCTGTGAAGTTTGGCTAGAAGAGTGGGTTAAAAGTAGTAGTTATTGAAAGATTTCGGTGGAGAGACAGGTTGGGAGCAGATTTAAATATTATTACATGTCAAGATGAGTGGTTCAACTCTGTCTTGTGGGGGAGTGATTTTTTTTGTAGGGAAGGAAAATGCACAAGTGTCTGGGGAGAAAAGCACCTTGGCCAAGTTGAAAAGTTTGAAAAGAGAGGAGGCAGGAGGCACAGGAAATCTGTGCTTTCCATGGATGAGCGGACTCTGTGGGACACTTGCATTTCCTAAGAGAAGATCCTGTTGAACTAGTCAGGCAGACCTGTTCTCTGTTCTCTTCTTGGTCCCTTGCTTTGGGTGATTACTTTCCCTTTTCTCTCTGCCAACTCATGTTCCAGTCTTCCTTCTGAACCTGGCTCAGAATTCATCTCCACCAAAAGATCTGTTTGGTGTCTGGTCTATAACTGATTTTTAATTGGGGTCAGTGATCCATTAAAGAAAAATGGTGTCCTGTTCTGAACTACAGGACTGACTGCCAAGAGATAAGCCAGAGTTTTGTAGACGGTGTTGAGAAACTGCATCAGTAAGTGTCAGATCAGCCACTCTCCAGAGGAAATCGGAGAGTGGATCTGATGGAAATGAAATCAACCCTTCTTCATTACATTTTCCTCTTTGTGTACTATTCTTGGGCTGGTGCCCAGGTCTGGGAAGAGGAGAATGAATATAGCTCTGAATGGGTGAGCTGTGAGTAAGCATCTGTGTTCTTGGATACCATAGCCTAGGGAGCAGGAGGAGGTCAGAGCCCTTAGGAGAGGAAATGGAAGGATTTTAATTAATGCAAGATATGCCCAGCATGCAGGTCTAGGACAAATGGAAAAATCTGCAACAAATCTATTTATGAAAAACGTGTGAGGCTGCTCTTATACTTGCTCCTATTTTGTAACAGTAGAGTAAAAATAGGTCTTTAACAGTATTTAAGTTTGTATTTGGCTCAAATACATATCAGTTCATTGCTTGGTCACTTCAGTCAGTTTTCTTCATTTTCAAGTCAGTTTTATTGAAGTATAATTTACATAAATAAAATTCAGTCTTTACACCGTTCAGTGAGTTTTGATAAATGTTTACAGTCGTGTAACCACTGTCACAGCCAAGATCTAGAACATTCCCACAACTCCTAAAAATTCCCAGTTCTTCTTTGCAGTAAATCTCATGCTTCTGTTTCTATCCTCAGTTAATGATCTGATTTCTATTGCTTTAGTTTTGTCTTTTCCAGAATGTTACATAAATCAAGTCTGGCTTCTTTCACTTAACCTAATGCTTTTGAGATTTATCCATATTGTTTTATATATCAGTATTATTTTCCTTTTTATTGCAGAGTGGTATTCCATTGTTTGAAAGTATGAAAATTTGTTCATCAGTTCACTAGTTGGTGGACCAGTGGGTTGTTTCCAGTTTTTACTAATTAAGAATAAACTTGCTGTAAACATTTGCATGCAGGTCTTTGCATGGATACAGGCATACCTCTTTTTATTGAGCTTCACTTTATTGCCCTTCCCAGATATTTTGGGGTTTTTTTTGTTTTTTTACAAATTGAAGGTTTGTGGCAACGCTGCATCAAGCAAGTCTATCAGTGCTCTTTTTCCAACAGTATTTGCTCACTTGATGTTTCTTTGTCACATCTTGGTAATTCTATCAATATTTTAAACTTTTTCATTACTATATTTGTTATGGTGATCTGTGATCAGTGATCTTTGTTCCTCCTACTGTAATTATTTTGGGGCACCGTGGACCACACCTATATGACAGTGAACTTAATAAATGTTGTGTGTGTTCTGACTGCTCCACTGCCTGGCTGTTCCCCCATATCTCTCCCTCTCCTTGGGCCTCCCTGTTCCCTGAGACACAATAATATTGAAATTACGCAAATTTAATAACCCCACAATGGCCTCTGAGAGTTCAAGTAAAAGGAAGAGTTGCATGGCTCTCACTTTAAATCAAAAGCTGGAAATGATTACGCTTAGTGAGGAAGGCATGTTGAAAGTTGAGCTAAGCTGAAAGCTAGGCCTCTTGCACAGACAGCCAAGTTGTGAATGCAAAGGAAATGTTCTTGAAGGAAATTAAAAGTGCTACTGCAGCATACACACAAATGATAAGAAAGTGAAACAGTCTTATTGCTGATAAGGAGAAAGTTTTAGTGATCTGGATAGAAGATCAAACCAGCCACATTATTCCCTAAGCCAAAGCCTAATGCAGAGCAAAGCCCTAACTCACTTCAATTCTATGAAGGCTGAGAGAGGTGAGGAAGCTGCAGAATAAAAGTTTGAACCTAGCAGAGGTTCGTTCATGAGGTTTAAGGAAAGGAGCTGTCTTCATAACATAAAGGTGCAAGATGAAGCAGAAACAAATGATGATGTAGAATCTGGAGCAAGTTCTCCAGAAGATCTAGCTAAAATAATTAATGAAGGAAGTTACACTAAAGAACAGATTTTTCATCTGTAAAAAATACAAACACATGGAGGCTGAACAACACACTACTTAATAACCAAGAAATCACTGAAGAAATCAAAGAGGAAATAAAAAAATACCTAGAAACAAATGACAATGAAAACACGATGACCCAAAACCTAAGGGATGCAGCAAAAGCAGTTCTAAGAGTGAAGTTTATAGCAATACAATCCTACCTTAAGAAACAAACATCTCAAATAACAACCTAACCTTACACCTAAAGCAATTAGAGAAAGAAGAACAAAAAAACCCCAAAGTTAGCAGAAGGAAAGAAATCATAAAGATCAGATCAGAAATAAATGAAAAATAAGTGAAGCAAACGATAGCAAAGATCAATAAAACTAAAAGCTGGTTTTTTGAGAAGATAAACAAAATTGATAAACCATTAGCCAGACTTATTAAGAAAAAAAGGGAGAAGACTCAAATCAATAGAATTAGAAATGAAAAAGGAGAAGTAAAAACTGACACTGCAGATATACAAAGGATCATGAGCAATTACTACAAGCAACTCTATGCCAATAAAATGGACAACCTGGAAGAAATGGACAAATTCTTAGAAATGCACAACCTGCCGAGACTGAACCAGGAAGAAAGAGAAAATATGAACAGACCAATCCCAAGCATGGAAATTGAAACTGTGATTAAAAATCTTCCAGCAAACAAAAGCCCAGGACCAGATGGCTTCACAGGCAAATTCTATCAAACATTTAGAGAAGAGCTAAGACCTATCCTTCTCAAACTCTTCCAAAATATAGCAGAGGGGGGAACACTCCCAAACTCATTCTACGAGGCCACCATCACCCTGATACCAAAACCAGACAAAGATGTCCCAAAGAAAGAAAACTACAGGCCAATATCAGTGATGAACATAGATACAAAAATCCTCAACAAAATACTAGCAAACAGAATCCAGCAGCACATTAAAAGGATCATACACCATGATCAAGTGGGGTTTATCCCAGGAATGCAAGGATTCTTCAGTATATGCAAATCATCAATGTGATACACCATATTAACAAATTGAAGGAGAAAAACCATATGATCATCTCAATAGATGCAGAGAAAGCTTTCGACAAAATTCAACACCCATTTATGATAAAAACCCTCCAGAAAGTAGGCATAGAAGGAACTTTACTCAACATAATAAAGGCCATATATGACAAACCCCCAGCCAACATCGTCCTCAGTGGTGAAAAACTGAAACCATTTCCACTAAGATCAGGAACAAGACAAGGTTGCCCACTCTCACCACTATTATTCAACATAGTTTTGGAAGTGTTAGCCACAGCAATCAGAGAAGACAAAGAAATAAAAGGAATCCAAATCGGAAAAGAAGAAGTAAAGCTGTCACTATTTGCAGATGACATGATACTATACATAGAGAATCCTAAAGATGCTACCAGAAAACTACTAGAGCTAATCAATGAATTTGGTAAAGTAGCAGGATACAAAATTAATGCACAGAAACCTCTTGCATTCCTATACACTAACGATGAAAAATCTGAAAGAGAAATTAAGGAAACACTCCCATTTACCACTGCAACAAAATGAATAAAATACCTAGGAATAAACCTACCTAAGGAGACAAAAGACCTGTATGCAGAAAACTATAAGACACTGATGAAAGAAATTAAAGATGATAAAAACAGATGGAGAGATATACCATGTTCTTAGATTGGAAGAATAAACATTGTGAAAATGATTATACTACCCAAAGCTATCTACAGATTCAATGCAATCCCTATCAAACGACCAATGGCATTTTCCACATAACTAGAACAAAAATTTCACAATTTGTATGGAAACACAAAAGACCTCGAATAGCCAAAGCAATCTTGAGAAAGAAAAACGGAGCTGGAGGAATCAGGCTCCTTGACTTCAGACTATACTACAAAGCTACAGTAATCAAGACAGTATGGTACTGGCACAAAAACAGAAATATAGACAAATGGAACAGGATAGAAATCCCAGAGATAAACCCACGCACATATGGCCACCTTATCTTTGATAAAGGAGGCAAGAATATACAGTGGAAAAAAGACAGCCTCTTCAAAAAGTGGTGCTGGGAAAACTGGACAGCTACATGTAAAAGAATGAAATTAGAACACTCCCTAACACCATACACAAAAATAAACTCAAAATGGATTAAAGACCTAAATGTAAGGCCAGACACTATAAAACTCTTAGAGGAAAAAACATAGGCAGAAAACACTATGACATAAATCACAGCAAGATCCTTTTTGACCCACCTCCTAGAGAAATGGAAATAAAAACAAAAATAAACAAATGGGACCTAATGAAACTTAAAAGCTTTTGCACAGCAAAGGAAACCATAAACAAGACAAAAAGACAGCCCTCAGAATGGGAGAAAATATTTGCAAATGAAGCAACTGACAAAGGATTAATCTCCAAAATTTACAAGCAGCTCATGCAGCTCAATATCAAAAAAACAAACAACCCAATCCAAAAATGGGCAGAAGACCTAAATAGACATTTCTCCAAAGAAGATGTACAGATTGCCAACAAACACATGAAAGAATGCTCAACATCATTAATCATTAGAGAAATGCAAATCAAAACTACAATGAGATATCATCTCACACCGGTCAGAATGGCCATCATCAAAAAATCTAGAAACAATAAATGCTGGAGAGGGTGTGGAGAAAAGGGAACCCTCTTGCACTATTGGTGGGAATGTAAATTGATACAGCCACTATGGAGAACAGTATGGAGGTTCCTTAAAAAACTAAAAATAGAACTACCATACGACCCAGCAATCCCAGTACTGGGTATATACCCTGAGAAAACCATAATTGAAAAAGAGTCATGTACCACAATGTTCATTGCAGCTCTATTTACAATAGCCAGGACATGGAAGCAACCTAAGTGTCCATCAACAGATGAATGGATAAAGAAGATGTGGCACATATATACAATGGAATATTAGCCATAAAAGGAAACGAAATTGAGTTATTTGCAGTGAGGTGGATGGACCTAGAGTCTGTCATACAGAGTGAAGTAAGTCAGAAAGAGAAAAACAAATACTGTATGCTAACACATATATATGGAATCTAAAAAAAAAAAAAAAGGTCATGAAGAACCTAGGGGCAAGACGGGAATAAAGACGCAGACCTACTAGAGAATGGACTTGAGGATATGGGGAGGGGGAAGGGTAAGCTGGGACAAAGTGAGAGAGTGGCATGGACATATATACACTACCAAACGTAAAATAGATAGCTAGTGGGAAGCAGCCGCATAGCACAGGGAGATCAGCTTGGTGCTTTGTGACCACCTAGAGGGGTGGGATAGGGAGGGTGGGAGGGAGACACAAGAGGGAAGAGATACGGGGACATATGTGTACGTATAACTGATTCACTTTGTTATAAAGCAGAAACTAACACACCATTGTCAAGGAATTATACTCCAGTAAAGATTTTAAAAATTAAAAAAAACAAGAACAACAACAACAAAAAAGATTTTTCAGTGTAGACAGAAGAGCCTTCTATTGGAAGAAGATGCCGTCTAGGACTTTCATAGCTAGAGAGGAGAAGTCAATGTTGGGCTTCAAAGGACTGGCTGACTCTCTTGTTAGGGGCTAAAAGCAGCTGGTGACTAAGTTGAAGCCAATTCTCCTTTATCATTCTGAAAATCCTAGGGCTCTTAAGAATTATGCCAATTTTACTCTTTACCCTTTGTGCTCTGCAAAAGTGAACAACAAAGCCTGGATGACAGCACATCTGTTTACAACATGGTTTATTGAATATTTTAAGCCCATTATCAACACCTACTGCTCAGTAATAAAATATTTCTTTTAAAATATTTTTGCTGATTGACAATGCATATGGTCACCCAAGAACTCTGATGGAAATACACAGCAAGATTCATGTCATTTTCATGCCTGGTAACACAACACCCATTCTGCAATTCATGGATAAGGGGTCATTTTGGCTTTTAAGTCTTACTGTTTAATAAATACATCTTATAAGGCTATAGCTGCTAAAGATAGTGATTTCTCTGATGGATCTGGGCAAAGTAAATTGGAAACCTTCTGGAAAAGATTCACCATTCTAGATGCCATGAAGAACATTTATGATTCATGGGAACAGGTCAAAATATCAACATTAACAGGAGTTAAGAAGTGGGTTGCCACCCTCATGAATGAGTTTGAGGGGTTGAAGACTTCAGTGGAGGAAGTAGTTACAGATGTGGTGGAAATAGCAGGAGAACTACAATTAGAAGTGGAGCCAGAAGAAGTGACGGAATTGCTGCAATCTTATGGTAAACTTCCAGGATGAGGAGTTGCTTCTTATAGATGATCAGGGTAGTTTCTTGAGGTGGAATCTACCCCTGGCAAAGATGCTGTGAAGACTGGTGAAATGACAACAAAGGATTTAGAATATTACATAAACTTAGTTGATAAAGCAGTTGGCAGGGTTTGAGAGGATTGACTCCAATTTTGAAAGAAATTCTACTGTGGGTAAAGAGCTACAGAGAAATCCTTCATGAAAGGAAGAATGGATTGATGCTGCAGACTTCATTGTTGTCTTATTTTAAGAGATTGCCACGGCCATCTCAACCTTCAGCACCATCATCCTGATCCGTCAGCAGCCATCAACATGGAGGCAAGACCTTCCACCAGCTAAAAGATTACAACTTGCTGAAGGCTCACATGATGGTTAACATTTTTTAGCAATAAAATAGTTTTAAATTAAGGTATATACAGTGTTTTTTAGACATAATGCTATCTCAGTTAATAGACTATACTGTAGTGTAAACATAACTTTTATATGCATTGGGAAACCAAAAAATTCACGTGATTTGCTTTATTGCAATATTTGCTCTGTTGGGGTGGATTATAACAGAATCTACAGTATCTCCTAGGTGTACGTGTACGTATTTTCATTCTATAGGGTAAATACCCAGGAATAGGATTGTTTGATCATATGGTAGGTATATGTTTAACTTATAAGAAACTGTCAAACTGTTTTCCAAAGTGGCTGTCCCATTTTGCATTCCTATCAGCAAAGTATAAGAATTCCAATTGCTCTCCATCCTTGCTGTTGTCAGTCCTTTAAATGTTAGCCTTTCAGTGGGTATATAATGGTATCTCATTATGGCTTTAATTTGCATTTCGCTAGTGATAAAAAGTATTGAGCCTCTTTTTACGTGTTTATTTGATATGTATGTTTTGTTTGAAATGTACATTCAAATATTTTTTGTCCTTTTTATTAATGGATTGGTTGTCTTATGATTGAATTTTGAGACTTCTTTATATGTTCTGAGTATAAGTTCTTTATTAGATATGTTTTGTAAATATTTTCTCCCAGTATGTAGAAAATCTTTTGATTTTCTTAGTTTCTTTTGAAAAGCAGAAGTTTAAATTTTGATGTATTTCAAAATGCATCAAATACAAATATTTCAAATTTTTGATGCATCAATTTTTCTCTTCCATGGTTCATGCTTTTTTTGTCCTATATACAAATCTTTGCCTAACTTGAGATCACAGAGATTTTATCCTTTGCTTTATGTTGGACATTATGTAGGTTTAACACTTACATTTGTGTTTCCTAATACATTTCAAGATAATTTTTGTGTATAGTGTAGGTAGTTTTCCTTTTTTTTCCCCATATAGATGTCCAGTTGTTCTAGCACTCTTCGACTTCAGAAGACTATCTCCACTTAAAAGACTTATCCCCATTGAAATATCTTGATTCCTTCAGTGAAAATCAATTGATCATATATGTGTAGGTCTATTTTTGTTCTCTTGATCTATATGGCTATCCTTATGCCAACACCATTACTGAATACTGTAACTTTGTAGTAAATTTTGAAATCAGGTAGTATAATTTCTCCAAATTATTTTTTTTCCCAAAATTAGTCTATCCTAGGTCCTTTCCATATAAATTTTAGAGTCAGCTTGTAAACTTCTAAATGCTTGCTGGGATTTTGCATGGGGTAGCATTAAATCTGTACATCAATTTGGAGAAAGTTGCTGTCTTAACAGTACTGGGCCTTCTAATCCATGCATACAGCATGTCTCTTCATTGACTTCAATCCTCTTTAAGACTGTTTAGCGATGTTTTGTAGTTTTCTGTATATAAATTTTGCATATACTTTGTTAGATGTATCCCTAAATACTTCATGTTTTGAGGCTATTTTAAATAGTATTGAAAAGATTTCAATTTCCAGTTGATCATTGCTACTAGTATTTAGAAACATAAATAATTTTTGTATATTGACTCTTGTGTACTACTTTCCTAGGGTTGTTGTAACAAACCACCACAAACTGGGTGGCTTAAAATAACAAATTTATTTTCTCACATTTCTGAAGGCTAGAAGTTCCAAATCAGAGGGCTGTTAAAGTTGGTTCCTTCTGGCGGCTCTGGGGAAGCTTGTGTTCCATACTTCTCTCCTCGCTTTATTCCAGTTTTTGCCCATGTGGTCATATTGATTTTTCCCTCCATAAAGAGTCTGTGTCCAAATTTCCCTCTTCTTGTAAGGACACCAGTTATTGGGTTTACAGCTCACCCTAACCTCATATGGCTTTGTCTGAACTTGACTACATCTGCAGATACCCTATTTTCCAAATAAGGTCATATTCATAGGTACAGAACATCTGTTTTGGGAGGACACAATCCAACCCACACCACCTTGTGTCCTGCAACGTTGCTAAATTACTAGTTCTACTAGTATCTTACTTTACTAGTATCTTTTTGTAGATTCTTTAGGTTTTTTTGTATAAATACCAAGTCAGTTTACTTCTCACAAAACATTAGAGCTACATCCAAACAAAAATCCTTTATGTTAACCACAGCTCTGGGGCAACCACAATAGGATTAAAGGTTCTTTTTTTTTTTCGCTTTAAATTGTTTGTGATAGTTACAATCTTGACTAATGACCCTTACGCTGGTCTCTCTCAATTCTTTTAAGATCCTATTCATACAAGGTGTTACATCATCCCATGCTTTTCCAACTGTTTAGCAGAATGGGGGTGCAGAATTTAAGGAGGCACCCTCAGTAGTCAACATAAATATGTAATATTTTAAAAATAAAACCAAACACAAAAATGAACGATGAACAAAATATCAACATCTTAAATAAAGATAGGATCCCACCTGTACTTGAGTGACCTTGCCACACTCACTGCACCCCAGTCCTGGCCCTGCTGTTGAGATGGCAGTAAACTCGTCTTCCCGAATGTGAACAATCGTGGGAGACCTGTTACAGGCACCTATGGTGGCATCAGGGGCCAGCTTTGCAGAGCTTAATGCATGTTTGTTTTCTCTTCCTACTTTCACCTGATTTAATCCTGTAGTTCACTTGTTTCTTAGTCTTCTTTAAGGAAATGATGTGACAGGTTCCATGCACAAACCTGGTTTCATGTCGGAGTTCCAGCGTCAGGGTCTTCTGGACGTCTTGAGGGTATATGTCCAATAACAAGCCACTCCCTTGTCTCCTTTCTGTCTTCCATGTGCCCTGTCTCCCAGCTGTGTGATGGTGCCATAGGTGGACAGCTGAGTCACAGTGAGCCTGCTGCATTTTTTTGCCTTCTCACGTGGCCTTGGGTTTCAAAAGCAGTGTGTTAAATGCTGTGTGGGGCAGGATCCGTAGCGTGTAAACTGTTCTGCGCCCATATTCTAGCATGCGGCCTGAGAAGCAGTTGGTTAGCAAAGGAAGAAGTTTGAAGAAAACCAGGCAGAGATGAGAGAGAGAGAGGCAGAATCAGACCCACGTTCTTACAGCTTTCTAGTTCATGCTTCCAATTTCTTCCTTAGACCCAGCTCTATCCCTTTTTTTGAATTCTATTAATACCATACCATTCGTATAACAAATACTTCTGATCCTTCTTTTTTCTTAAGGTTCCTCCAATTTGTTTCCATTAGTTGTGATTGGAGAACCTTGGCTAACATGCTCTCTCTAGTTTCCCAAATTAGATGCTTTATCTCGCCCACCTCCCCATGAAGGAAACTTCTCCAGACTGCTCTTTCCACGTCTGTCATTGGTTAATGAAATCATTTCCTCTAATAATGCAGAGCTTCTTTTCTCCTTTTTAGCTTTCTTCCTCTTTCTTTTTCTTTCACACATTTCCTTGATGTGTAATCACCTTGATGTTCTTCACACTACTGCATTTACACTGTTCCCAAGTTTATTCTTCCATTATATTCTGTGTCTTCTCAGCACACTTTTGGTCTATCCCAATATTAGCATTTATTAAGTATCTGTATTGCATAAAAGGTACAGAAGTCACATTTTTTATATTTTCCACCCTATTCATTATGCAAGGTCCGGTTTAAATCTCATTTCCACTACGAACCCCTGTCTCATCAATTTCTTTCCTTCTCTTCCAGAGTGTTGGTAATTCTTTGTGTATAATTATAATATTCATCTGTTATATCCTCCTAAGGCAAGGGATCATATCTTATTTGTATTATAAGTACTTTGTATAATGAGCACTTAACCCATAGTAGGTAATCAGTAAGTGCCTGCTGAATGAATGAGGTGAATGAACGTAAGTGTGCTTATTTTGCTGCATATGAAATTGGGAAAAGTCCCTGGCGATCACACACATCCCTTCAATATCTTGTTTTCAGGGCTCTGTTCATCTAAGTCCCTTTCTCTTTCCACTTTACCCTGTTTCTCTAGATGATCTCAGTTACCACTAGGATGTCAGTTACTATCTGCAATATGTCAGGCCCTCCCAAGTCTATATTTTTATAGACTGGCTCTGTTTTCTGAGAGCCAAACCCCTAAATCCAAATGTTTACTAGGCTTCTTCAGTGGGTGTTTCTGCAGGTACTTCAGACTTAGTCTGCCAAATCTTAATTCATTTACTTCTCTACCCACTCTATGCTGACCTCCTGCTCTCTCTCTCTTTCTCTTCCTCCTCCTCTGATGATCCATAAACAGTAAATGGCAGCGTTATCTAGTCAGTTGAACAAGTTTGATGTATCCCCAACATATAGCACATCGCCTGGTACCTAGTAGGCACTCAGTATTTGTTGAATAAACAAATCCCGTTCACTCAGATGGCCAAATCAGTTGAAAATGGATATTTGATGGTTACATTTAGAAATGGTCCTAAATTCAGCAGTAAAAAGCTAGAATGAGAGTAGGCTCTGGGAATTTCCCATCTTTCACTTTTGGTATCTTTGGAATATCAAACAAACCAATGTCACTCATGAGGTCTTAGTTTAAAATCAGACCTAGAGGCTAATTTATGTGTCATCCTCCCTGCAACTGTCTAAAATGTTTTCCTTTAGTCCTGTGGGCCTTTGTAGTGATGCCCTCTCATGGATAAGTGCCAGGGGAAGTTTTTGTGCCTTCTAGAGATTGGAGGTATTTTGTGCAATATCATATTAGGAACGAGACTGAGAACGGATTTTTCGTTCTTCCTTTTCAGGCTAATATTGGAAGCATCAGTTGTAATGAAAGAGCAGGGGCTTTGGGAGTCAGACTGATGTGAGTGTGAATTCTGGCTCCTTATTTACTTCTAGCTTTGTGACTCTGGACAAGCTACTTAAGTTCCTCGAATCTCGATTTCTTCATCTATAAAATGGAGACAATATTAGGCATAACGTAGGGTTATCAACAAGTTATGTGTAAGAAGCTAAGCATGGTCTCTGAAACAGGAGTCTCAGTCTGCTTCCTTCCCTTCTTTTGTTAAGTAAGTGGTGTTCTCTGCTACTTACCTTGATTGCCAGTTTCTTCATTAGTGAATGAGATAATACTTATCCACAGGGTTGTTGTGAGGACTAAGTTAGTTTCAGTCACGTGAAGTACATGATTAATTAAGAAATGTTAAGAGTTCTTCCTTTCTTCCTTCCCAGTAAGGCACTGAGACATATTTTGAGTCTGTTAGAACTTCTAGTCAACCTTAAGGCTCTTGTTAGGAGACCTAGGAAGATACGAACATGGACGAGTATTATTGCTTTGCTTATTTCTATGATTCATTGCTGCTCAGCAGCAGTGGTTATGAGAGGAAAATTGCCATCTTCTCTCTGTGACAGCTGCATGCCCCAGTCTACCTTTATCAGATTTGCCTCCAGGGTCTTTCACTGTGGTGCATTTAACCAATGGGAAATAAGTAATGCCCTGAGAGCTCTCATTGGTTACTTGTGGGTGTCCATATTTTCTGATTGGTGTAAGCATCAGCCAGTCCTCATCTACTTATTAGCAGTTCAGTTATTTATTAGGCCCGTTACTGACTTCCGCTAAATCAAGGTATTTTTCCCAACCATAACGGACTACTCTGTATTCTTTCCTCCTTCCACTGTGTCCAGTACCCACCCCAAATAAACTGATTGCAGTCCAAGCAAACAATTTATTACCCAAACCTCCCACTCCCTTGATAGATTGCTGTTGGCATTTGTGTTACTGCAAGAAAAAAAAAGTCGTTGTTTCTTTAAAAAAAAAAAAAAGAAAATACAGGACCTTAAAATGTGGCAGTGGGAAGGAGAAGAAGGGAAAAAATGCCCTTGGCAAGAATTCAGAGACAGCCAATTGTCTTTATTGAAATGGCTTTGAATTAAAAACTCAAAGGAGGTAGTGGCCTCTTCTTTAGTAGAGAGATTTAAAAAAAAAAAACAAAAAAAAAAACCCAGCCAGGCCATCACTACCCAGTAAACATGGCAGGAAAAAAAAAAAAAAAAAAAAAACCGTATGCAAGGTTTCTTGACTTTATTTTTTCTTTTCTTCAAACAAAGAGATCTGTGCTTGCTCCTGAAAGAAAGCAAATAAATATACTGCCCACATACCCTGGTGGTTCTAAACCTCTCTCAGGAAGTCATAGCCCCTGCCTCCACCCCCAACCGCCCCATCTATTCACGCACTAAGTCCTGCCCCTATGCCTGGCTGAACACGTCCTCCAAGTCCAGGTTTACAAGGCGCTTGTTTCCAGACCATGGACTTCCGCAACGGGCAGCATTTCTGTCTCTGATGAATGGTCAAAAATGAGGTTCCGGGTGAGAACGATTAGAAACTTTAATTACTCTCCAGGCATCTCACAATATAAGCCATATTCCTATTTTTATAAGGAATTAGCTACAGATTGGGTAGCGCTTGTTGTGCTTTGAAACATTTCCTGTGTCTTTCTGGCACAACTGTGTTCTCTTTGGAACGCTGGGGCTTCTCAAAGTCCCTCTCCCCATCTCTCTCTCTCTCTTTTTTTTTTGGCTTGCCAATTCCAGCACCTTCACATGCGTTACTCCATCCTTTCCTCTCCAAGATGACCTGAAATGACCTTTTGCTTGGCAAGAGACGTGATTCAACTGATAATAAAAGAGCTGGGGGCGGGGTGGGGACGGCACTGGCTGCTCAGAGCTGGGGAGGAGAGCAGGGGAGGGGGGACCGCATCCATTTAAAGACGAACGCTGCCGCTTTTTTTCTTTTTTTTGGCCATGCATTTCCTGTAATTAATTTTCCACATACCGCCTATTACACGAAGGGAACAGATTTTCTTAAGGCATACCGCTCCCTTTGTCTAACCCGAGCTCCTGGGTTGTTTAGATGAGGCTGGGGAGGAAGCGGAGGAGGGAGGTGGGAGAGGCAGGGAGAGGCTGGCACCCCGGCAGGGAGGCCCGAGCCCTCCGCTGGAATGTGGGGTCGGCTGCCCCTCAGCTTTCTTTCTTTCTTTCTTTCTTTCTGCTGCCTGGGTGTTTGGGGCTGAGAGCGTTTCTCCAAAGCAACGGCGCCGGCTAAGGTTCCTGTGCGCAGCTCCTTCTATTTCACATCCGCTGCCTCTCAGGGGCGTGGGCTTGATCCGGAGGCTGTGTTTTCTTTGTTGTTTTGGGAATAATTTTTCACTAACTCCAGAACTCCAAAAAATGCCCATGGCAAGGCTCATCAATCCTCTCTCTCTCTCTCTCTCTCTCACTTAGGGAGGAAAAAAGAACAAACTATTTATTTGGATAGCACTCAGCTGAGGTTGCAGGAGTTGCCACAGCAACGGCTCTGAACCTTGCACAGCAAAAGGTCCTTATTGTAGAGTGGCCTGCCTTCCCAAAGACCTCCTCTTTAAGGAGACCCCGCTAGCGATACTCTACCCGTTTGGGGTTTGTGTGCATTGACATATCATCGACACCATTTGAAAAGACAAAAGACAAGGTTTCCTTGGGTGGTTGGTGGGATATTTTTAGCCGATCTTGACTGTGAGAAGAGAAACATGGACTTAAGGAGTCACGTGGGGAGCTAAGGTTAGAGAACTTCTTGTCCAAAGGCTTGTGAAATGCTAGAACATAATTGAAAGGTAAAAGTTTTGTCTCCCTGCAGGTTGCAGACAACTTGCAGGTAAGCTGACGGGGATGGTGATGCAGCCATCCTGTCGCCCCCTCTTCTCTTAACAAAGGAAGCTTGCACGTGAGATGTTCAGAGAGGTGAGGAACTCATCTTCCTTGGTCTGGGAAGAGTTTCTCTTCCCAAGGTGCCTTATAGGCTGAAAGTTCCGTGAAAGGCAAGGGATTTGCTGCACAGTTCTCTTCTAGTTTCACACCTTCTGGCTTTTGTTGGAAACCGTTAATTCATCACAGACATCATGAATATTGGCTCTGTGCTAGGCACTGTAGCTATAAGGTTACCAAAAAACCCAACTAGTCTTAGCCCTTGCCCTCCAGAAGCTTTCAATCAAGAAGTGGAAAAAAACCCAAGTAAACAGATGATTAAATTCAGGGGAGGAGAAGTAACTGTAGATGCTGCTGTTTCAGGGGAGGAGGAACTCTGTGGTCCTGCCAGTTCCATTAGAGCCACCAGTGTGATCCCTGCTAGTTCCTTCATGAAAGGAGGTGACCCCTGTGAAATGCGTGACGGCGGAATCCGTCCCCCTCTCATCTCAGCCAATCAGGATCCTTCTCTTATCCTTCTTCAAAAGTGCCTTCTTACAGGAAAAGAACTGCCCTTCTGGAACAGATGAGTGCCAGGAAGCTGACCTTGAGAATCCCAGTGTAGAAGGGCACTGGTGTTCCCAGTGAATTTGAGGTTCTTTCTTCATCACGAAAGAATTTGGAGACGAAGTGATAGGTAAAAAGTGGATTTATTTAGAGAGTAGCACACTCCACAGACAGAGCGTGGGCCATCTCGGGAGGCGAGAGGCCTTGGGAGAAATACACTCCACAGACAGAATGTGGGCCATCACGGGAGGCGAGAGAGAGCCTCGAAATATGGCGTGGTTAGTTTTCATGGGCTGGTAATTTCATAGGCTAATGAGTGGGAGGATTATTCCAATTATTTTGGGGAAGGGGCGGGGATATCCCGGAATTGGGCTCCCGCCCACTTTTTGGCCCTTTATGGTTAGCCTAAGAACTGTCATGGCGCTGGTGGGTGTGTCATTTAGCATATGCTAATGTATTACAATGAGCGTATAATGAGGCTCAAGGTCCACTGGAAGTTGAATCTTCTGCCGTCTTGGACCTAGTTGGTTCTCACTAGTTTTCGTCATGTACTGACTATGTCATTCTTTTAAAGGTTGTGCCCTGCCCTCTTCCCTCCTGTTTCACTGGTGTCATCTTGGATGAGAATCTCAGCCCAGTTTCTTTCTAACCTGCTGTAGAGAAGGAAAGGGGTTAATAGTCCTGAGCACGTTCCATGTGCCATACATTATGCTGATTATTTTTTACATCTGTAGTCTATTGGGTCCTCATGCAGTCTTCCTCACGTGGTATCTGGCTTCATCTGAACCATAGAGTATAGAAATTGATTTGAGTTGATAATTTTCTCCATTATCCTAAGGGTGGTAAATAACTAGTACCATTCTAGGTGCATGGACAGAAATTGATTCATTATGTTACAGGCGGGGGCTTGCTGTCTGATGAACATAAAAGCCAATACTATGGCACCAGCTTTTGAGAAAAGAAAGAGCTTTATTGTGAGGCTGACCAGCAAGGAGGCAGGGCTCAAATCTGTCTCCCCAATCCAGGGTTCGGGGCCAAATTTAAGGAATGGGGGGAATTTCAAACTTGGAAGCTGATTGGCTCGTCTTGAATCAGTCCATATAAGCTACTCCTGCTGCTGGAAGCCAGATTTTCCTTATTGAAGGGCTTCTTGTAAGGGCTCCAGTGGTGATGTTTCTATTCTTTAAGTTCGTTGACTGAAGGGTTCCTATGGGTTCCTATCTTGCATGTGCGCGGTGCTGTCGCTATACAATAACTCTAAGTTTGATTAATCAAAAACGTATTTTAAGGAAGCAAAACCAATTTAAGCTGGTCAGTGTTTTACATGCTGTTTCATTTACATACAATGGATGCTTTAATTAGGCTTAATTCTTTCCCAGAGTCCCTTTTGAGAAAGTTGCAAGGTATCCATATTAACAGATGAGAAAACTGAGATTCAGGGAAATTGTTCAAGATCACAGAGCCAACAGCGATGGAACTAGTGGTAAGAGCCTTTCCTCTCTGACTGTAGAATTCAGTCTTTCAAGATAGCTTGAATCGCTTGTAGTATTAAAGAGAATTGGCTACAGTTCTACACTGGGCCATTAAGAATAAAAAAGAATGTAATGTTAGGGTTAAAATTTTCAGTGACTTAAAAGTCATGACTAATAGTTTGGAAACTCTACAAAGACAAGAATTGAGTCTTTTTTTTTTTTTCTCTCAAATAGTTCTCTCTCTCAGCGTTATCTTTGGAATTAGGCAAAGAGTCTCTCCAAGAAAGTCATTGCTCAAAGTGACAGGAACACCTTGTTTTTAACTCAAGTCATTACCATCCAGCCTCATCACTCACCAGCCTTGACCTCACATGACCTGTAAAATCAAATCTCCCCTCAAAGGCTGGAAATTTTTGCCATCAAAATCAAATACTGAGTCTCAAGCTCTAGGACCATTCTGAAAGAAGAGTAGGTAGCTCTTGCTATCAACACTAGCGTGTTTGGCAAAAATGAGTGCTTTTAAAGGGATAATAGTAATTTGTAAGTTTTTCTTTGAACTTCCTCCTTTGTGCCATAGGTTGTCAGTTCAGGTCTTGCAACCTTGGGCAAGTTACTCAACCTTTCTGTTCCTTAATTTCACCTGAAAAGTGGAGTAACAGTAGTAGTATCACATAGGATCATGGTAAGGGTTACTCTGTGATGAAGCATGCACAACCCTTTGCACAGTGCCTAGCCCGTATCAAGTGCTATTTATTATACCAGCTCTTATTGTGTTCATTATTATCATTGCTTTTTTTAAAACTTATTTATTTATTTATTTTTGGCTGTGTTGGGTCTTCGTTTCTGTGCGAGGGCTTTCTCTAGTTGTGGCAAGCGGGGGCCACTCTTCATCGTGGTGCGCGGGCCTCTCACTGTCGCAGCCTCTCTTGTTGCGGAGCACAGGCTCCAGACGCGCAGGCTCAGTAGTTGTGGCTCACGGGCCTAGTTGCTCCGCGGCATGTGGGATCCTCCCAGACCAGGGCTCGAACCCGTGTCCCCGCATTAGCAGGCAGACTCTCAATCACTGCGCCACCAGGGAAGCCCCATTGCTTTTATTTGTATTAGAACTGATTGATTAAAGTGGAGAGTTGACATTTTATTTCCCAGGCCTACAGCGGACTTCAGCCACATTACGAGGCTGATAAATCTTTTTCTTGCTGAACTTTGTTTTCCCCTCACCATGACACCACTTCTCTTGGTTTTAAATATCCACTAATCCTTGTACTCTTCCCTTCCTCCTTCCTTAGTCCTCTCAAACAGAACGAAAACTCTTGCTCCTAAAATGGCTCTATGACAAATCATTTACACGAGGAATCAGCCAACTTTTTTTTTTTTCCTGTAAAGAGCCAGATAGTGTTTTAGACTCTGCAGGCTGTAGGACCTCTGATGCACCTGCTCAACTCTGCGGCTTGTAGTGCAAAAGCATATGCTCTAGACAACACCGCAATGAATGAGTGCAGATGTTCTGATAAAAACTTATTTATGAACCTTGAAATTTGGATTTCACATAATGTTCAACTGTCACAAAATACTACTACTTAAAAATTTTTTCCAGCCATATAGAAATGTAAAAACCACCCTTAGCTCCTGGGCCATGTAAAAACAGGCAGTGGGCCCCTAGTTTGCTGACTCCTGATTTACACTTTAACATGTTTCACTGTGGCACTGTCAGGAATATTTGCATTTTTTCAAGTTCTAGAAGAACTTACAGAAAACATATCTTTGAGGGGCAGTGCCACGTGTGGGACACACACATAGTGGCAGCTTAACCCCTTGGTTCTCTGCAGGGAGGATGGCTGGCACAGCGGGATGCAGGTTGGCAAGCTCAAGGTTTTTATTTTCAGGAAAACATAAAAGCATCTGGGAAGAGGCATCTGCCGTCATGACAGACATGGCTTCAACCAGATTTGGACTCTACACGCTTAGTGGCATTCTGATTTGGTTTCTGAGCTTCATTTTTCCTAACTATAAAAATGGAAATAACAATGCTTACTCTGAAGTTATTATGCAACTAAATTATGTAGATGCTCTATGTGACAATATGTATTAAGAGGATAATGATGAGTACGTGGTAGTTATTTCGTAAATGTTTGACGAGTATTAGCAGGCACTCAGCTCATGTTTCCTTCAATTGTTCATCAGTGGGGCAGCTAGGGGCCAATCTTGGCTGTTGTGAAATGTAAAGAGTAGGAAGGTTAGGTTTCTGGTATCTAAAAAAGAAGTCTTCTGATCTTTTCAGGGGTAGATGTGAGGGCTGGTGAGAAGACAAGAGTTAGGACATTTTTGGCAAAGGAAAAAATAGATCGTTTGACTTAAGTGAAACTGAAGCTTGTAGAAGCAGTGGCTCTGTCATCAGGTTAGAACTCAGCTCAAGATGACATTGGTTTCTGAGGGAACAGTCAAGGTGTCAGGGCCATTTCTGGAATGGCATCTTCAGACAGAGTGAGCCATCATTGCCTGATTCCTACATAATGTGGGGCTCCTTGAAAGAAGAATCAGGGCTGTTTGAGAGGGTCTGTTTGCACAGTCAGAATCTAAATCACTGATGAGGGACGTAGGTATATGTGCATGCATGTGTGCGTTGGAGAGATTGAGAGAGAGGTGTACTTTTAAGCTTATTTATGGTAAGTCTTGCTGGTGGAGAAGAACAGGAGAGAAACACTGTGCAGACAGTTCTGTGAATTGCACACACACTCAATACAGGGTTATGAGCTGAGGGAAACAGACCTTTTCTCTCCTGAGGCACCTTACAGTTATATATTTTTTTAATTTTAAATTTATTTATTTTTGGCTGCGCTGGGTCTTCGTTGCAGTGCGTGGGCTTCTCATTGCGGTGGCTTCTTTTGTTGCGGAGTGTGGGCTCTAGGCGCGCGGGCTTCATTAGTTGTGGTACATGGGCTTAGTTGCTCTGCGGCATGTGGGATCTTCCCTGACCAGGGCTCGAACCTGTGTCCCCTTCATTGGCAGGAGGATTCTTAACCACTGCGCCACCAGGGAAGTCCCACAGTTTCATTTTTTTGATACATGAATACAGAGATCACTTGATATTAAAAATAACTTATGTGATATTCCTGATAAACGGATGCCTCGTAGTCAAACTAGAGAGATTTAACTTTAGCTTAAAAACAACTCTATTTCTTCTCCCTGATTTTAGCAACATGTAAATGTAATGCTAGCACAATATTTTAAGACAAGATTTGGATTTAGTTTATCATAATTTAGGATTTTCTAAGACTTTAAAAGTTCCTACATAAATTCTGTGAACTCAGAAAGTTATCATTGTTGCTACAAATTATTTAAAATTGCAAAAATATAGAATCATGTTTAATTGTATGAACTTGTAATAATACATGTCTTTTTAAAAATGTTGATCCTGTGAACTCTTGTAATGCTGCAAATCATATGTATGGTCATAATGTATTAGCTTAAATTGTAATTTCCATATCTTTAGTCAACTTTAGGCTAGCATTAAGTTAATTAATATTAAGTTAATTAATCCATAAGCTTTGGATTTGTGGGCAATTCTTAAGAAAGAAAAAGATGTAAATATTAGTTATTAAATATAGTTTTAATTGACCTTTATTTTATATGTAAGTGACTGTACCTTAACAAGATATGAAAATATCTTTAAGTGGTATAATGTATATGCTTATTTTTCTACCTTAAAAATTGCCAAAGTGATCTAAAATGTGTGTGGAAAAAATTAGCTGGACTGTTTTTGGTTCCTGTATTCTAGTTTTCTCTTACATCTGGAAAAACAAAAGCTGCTTACTTTAGTAAGGGAATGATTAATATAAATTGTTGAGATAATATTAGGTATCATAATTTTTGAGAAATATAAGTATGTAAAATTAGGATGTATTTGGGCTTTCTTTTTAAAAAATGACCGAGTATTGTGTCCAGATAACAGAGGTTCCTTTTCATTTCCCCAATACTCTGCTAAACGTCTAAATTTCTGGCATATTTTGAATCATTTTGATCCAGATTTCCCCTTGGTGTTGACAAGTTAAATTTCTAATAATCATTGTTAGTTTTTCTTATGAGTTGAAAAATAAACTCACAAGACAGCCTGTAACTGTTTTTTGCCTTTGGATATGATGATTTATATTCCTATTATGTTTCCTTTGACAACCCTTCTTGATTTTAGCTTTCCAAGGTGAAATCTCCAAATCAGAAGAATTAAACTGTTAAGATACCTGTTAAACAGAATCTATCTTTGGGCTTCCTGGTATGCCATTGGGTAGCACAAAGATTGCCTCTTTCACTTTGTAAAAGGAAGAGTAATAGAAAAAATTAGGATCTTTCGTACTGGCCCCCTAGAGGCAAAATGTGTCCTATAAGAAGATTTTTTACTTGTATCTCTATAGAACTCTCTAGTATTTGTCAATAGCTTGTACGAGTTTGCTTTTGTAATCAAATGTTTTTGAAAAAATAGAGCTTAGGAATGCTTTAGGGAACAATGCTTTTATTTTTGGACACTTCCATTGTTTTTCAGACTTTACAAGAAAAGCTCATTACTCAAGATAAACCCCAGGTTATTTTGATTTAGCCATACCTGATGACCGCTACATCGCAAATTACGTCTCCTGGTGCAGTATCGCTCTTGCTGAGTGGTCCAACACTTGCTCGTATTATTTGATAACCCCACTGGAGTATTTTCTTTCCCTGAAAACAGATCATTGGGTGGCCCCTAATATCTGCTATTGAATTTTCAGTGTAAAAGTCTGTTGATGACTACCGACAAATTGGGCACAGATCTGTTACCTTGCTAACCTGATGCTTGCATGTAGGATAGTCTGAGGTATCATCCAGGATTTATCTTGGGCCATGAATTTTTCTTCTCAGAAAAAGAGATCTTTAGATAATTTAATTCAAGAAGGAGAAAAAAGAGGTCTCATTTAGAGTTCAAAGACTTTAACAACCGAAGGGGGGACTCTGGACTGCCTTTTTTTTTGTCTTTAAGCCCTTTCATTTCATGTTTTTACAAGAATTCCGCAAAGTGGGAGGATCTTACATGTTGTGGTTTGGCAAAGAACACGAGAGTCAGACAAAATTACTGTGACCACAGAGCTTGTATAACACTAGCCCCCTAGAGGTAAAATGTGTCCTATAAGATGTTTTACTTATGTCTCTATAGACCTCTCTAACAAGACCTAGGGATCAAAGATATCATGTCATTAGGTAAATTAGTTCATACTCCTATATCTGGTTCTTTAGTCTCTTTGGATTGGGGGTGGAAACTTTTTTCTTGATTTAATTTGAGCAATCTTGGAAAATGGACTATAAACTCTCATCATATTCGTTCTCTTAGTATTTGTCTTGGTTTCAGTGGTCAAATGTTATCATCTCCAGAGTCTTAAATGGTACTGTGCACCAGTCAAAGGATCCAAGAATGATATTCTAGAACAAAAAGAAAAAGAAAACCTGATGGGTTGGGATAACTACCGTCAGAAACTCCATCAGACACCCATGCAGATCTGGATTGATCATGTCCATAACCATGAACAATGACCAAAATGGGGTATTTAGATGTAAAACCAACATACTTTCCTGTCTCTGTGCTAAATAATTCTGTGGTCAAGCATACTTTCACATCTATGTGCCAAGCAATAGTGGACCAGGAAAAAAATTACTCCAAGTAATACTTGCCCTTAGAGGATAGCTGTAGACCAACTGAAATAGTTTATCAAAACTCACAGATTGTACCAGTCACCAGAGGTCATCTATTGTTTGAATCCATTTAGATGAAATACCCAGAAGAGGTAAATCCATAAAGTCTGAAACCCCTGTTAGGGGGAGGGGGAAGGGAATGGGACACAAGTGCTGTGGGTTTGGGTTTTTCTGTTTTGGTTTGGAATTAGAGGTGGTGATTGCACAACAGTATGACTGTGCTAGTTGCCACTGAATTGTTCACTTTAAAATGGTTAATTTTATGTTATGTGAATTTCACCTTAAAAAAAAAACAACCCCAATCAAAACAAATGAGGTTGCTTATCAAGGCTCACTTTAAGACTCTTGACTTGCTGTGCCCACCACTCTAAGGCTCCAGTGTCCTAAACTTTGCTCAAGTTTCATGCATTCTAAGACCTGCCCTAAAAATCATGCAACCCAGGCCCTTAAACTTTATAAATACATCCCCCTGATTACTCCAGTTGAGATGCTTTTGGTCTATCTTACTGCAGTAGTTCTGATAAACTTAGCTTTGTTTGGTGGTCTTTTGGAAGGTCAGCATGATCGTAGAATCCCCTCCGTGGATTAAAAGGAAAACACATTTTTTTGGATTCTCTTTTTCTATCCTCTATATTAGATAGGTGGCAACTTTCTGATTACAGGTAGATACAGGATTGGAGCAAGTCTTCACATAGTGGCCAGATGTAGAGAGGCCAGTTCCAGCTCCCTGACAGAAAGGACAGGTAAAGATTAATTAATAGTCATGTGGTCAGTGTTTAATAGAAGTCTTCAGCTATTTTGGTGGCCAAATAAGGAGTAAAGAATTCTTGTCTTAGGAGTTACACAAAATAGGTCTGGGGGTAAGGGAAGAGCCCAGAAAAGCTAAAGTCTGAGGCTCACTCTGGATATGGGAGGCCAGGCTTATAGAGAAATCAGTTTTAGACAAATCTATTGGGAAAGAAAGATATAAAACTATCAATATACTTACTGCCTTGGTCTGGTTTGGCATGAGAAATAGTCAGTGTCCAGCCTGTATATGAAGAGTCTCGGTACTTGTAGATGACTAGGATTGATTTTTTTTTTTTTTTTTGAGGGGTGTGTGTGTGTGTGTGTGTGTGTGTGTGTGTGTGTGTGTCTGGAATAATGTATTAGATATCTATTGCTTTATAAAAAAATCCCCAAACTAGTGGCTTAAAACAACACACATTGAGAATCTTACAGTGTTTCTGGGTTAAGAATCCAGACACTTCTCAGTTGGTCCTCTACTCCAGGATCTCTCACAGGCTGCAATCAAAGCATTGGCTGGGCTGCAGTCATCTCAAGTCTCAATTGGAAGTTCCGAGCTTATGTGGCTCTTAACAGAGTTCCTCCTGGGCTGCTGCACTGAGGGCCTCAGTTCCTCACTGGATCTTGTCTAGAGGCAACTCTCTCTCTTGCCACGTGGGTCTCTCCAACCTGGCGGCTTGCTTCCTCAAAGGATGAGGACTGAGAAGTTGATAGAATCTAACAAGTCGGAAACCAGTCTTTGTAACCTGATCATGAAAGCGACATTCTATCACTTTTGCTGTATTAATTATAACCAAGTCACTAGGTCTAGCCCACATTTCAAAGGGATGGGACTATACAAGGATATGAATACCAGTGGGGATCTTTTGAATGCTACCTTTGAAAACTGGCTACTGCAGATGATACTCATACCTAAATTAAACAATGCATCTCATTAGCCACAGGAGCTTGAAAATTATTGTGAAGTTGTTTTTCTTTGGTTTAAAGTTAAATCCAAAAAATCACAAGTGAAAGAGAACTCTTAAAATTTTATCGTGAGTTTCTATGAGAGGCTAAATATTTAATACATACATTGGTTTTTAAGATTCCAGACCTGTCTGAAAGTGTTACTGCCTTCTTCTCAGATGAAATGCCAGGTAGTCTCGAAACAGGAGTGTCTGAAAAGTTAGGGTGTTTTGTGTTTCCTGTTTCCCTTGAAAACTGCAAGACTTGTATTGTCGTCAGCCTCATTCCAATTAATTAACTGGATTTGCAGACCTCTCCATGGAACAGCTTTACTAAATGAACCAAGTGTTTTACAATTAGGGAAACATCTCACAACATGGGAAATAGTAGTGTTTGTTTCAGAAACAGGAGGGATTATTATATTTTCTTACCATCTGAACTTGTCTAACTGTAGAAACAGAAACTTGGTTTGACTGTATCCAGTAGATTATCAATAGGTGTTAATTCATTCTCTCTTGGAGATGGAGATCTTTGGTATGCTCTAATGGATCAAGAATTAGATAAGCAATTAAGAGACCAAGGCATTGAAAGAACAATTATATAATGTATCTGGGATGACTCTTAAAAAAACCCTCTCATTTTACCTTTGAAGAAATCAAGGCACAAAGAGCTGAAGCTGTTTATCCAAGAAGATAAAGCTAGTTCAAGGAATTTTTAGATTGTCTGGTCTATCATTGATCTAGTTTAACTCCATACTGTAAGCATTATAGTGGAAAGTGCACTAGACTAAGACCAAGATTCAAATCCCACAAACTTTGTCCATTTTTTTCCCCACTGTATCCTGTACCTGAAACTGGAAACCTATATCTGACATTATATCTGAAAGTTTATATCAATAATATTTGTTGAACATACAATGAATGAAGGAGTTCTAGTTCTGTGATGAACTGGTTGAGTGTCTATGGGCAATTTGTTTCCTTTCTCTGAACTTTAGTTTCCTCATATTTAAAATGAGAGTTTTGGTCTGGTTCATCTTTAAAATTCCTTTCAGTTCTAAATTTCTATGATTTAATAATAATAATATTTGTTGAATACTCTTTGTGTCATGTATTATGATTAACACAACACTGCCATTTAATTCTTATGACCACCCTATGATACAACAAACCTAGAAGGAAAATAGCTAATAGCTAACAGTTATTTTGACCTCACTCTGAGCCAGACACTTATTAACTCATTTTAATCCTCATCTCCACCCTGTGAGGTACAGAGAAGTTTAATTTGTCCAGGGCCACATAAGTAGTCAGGGGTGGAGCCGGAACTTGAACTCAAATGGTCCAATATCAGAGCCTACCTGCTTAATCACGTTGTTTTACTGAATAGTGACATTGTAAAGTCAAGACCGTGGCTCATTCTGTTCAGTTAAACCTGAGTTCCAGCTTCTTTGTGGCCACCAACTTTTAAAAATTTCCTATTTATAAAAATTATTTGCACCCAAATATATTAGCCTTTACACTTCTTTCCATGGTATGGTCCCCAAGCAAACCTTAAATTGCTAAATATGTTGCTTATTTGATATATCTTCTATAATACCACCCAGTCATTTAAGTGGTGGGTGGAAGTTAGTATAATTGGCATTAGTACTGTTTCACAAATTGGAAATGGAGAAATATTTTCTGAAGTCATGTCTGGGATATTGTGTGTGGATGTTTGGCTTGCATGGAGAAATTTAGCTGAAAACTCCAGAATTACTCAAATGTTTGTACTGGTGAGGCTTAATGGTCTGGCCAACTGGCAGCAGAAAGACATGAACCAAACCCATGGAGAATGAGGAAGATGAGGTTCAGATGCTGTGGATCCATCTGTTTTATTTTTGTTTTAATCTCTTTAGACTCTAACTCAAGAACTCTCTGAGTCTTCACTTCTGAATACTTACTATGACTAAGACTATATTAGTCGTAAATCTGTATGGAAAATCTGAAGTGAAATTAGAGGCAGTTTTCTAAATAATTTAACTTTTTATATGGAACTATAAAAGACCCTGAAGAGTCACAGCAGTCTTGAGAAAAAAGAACAAAGCTGGAGGTATCACCCTCCCTGACTTCAGACTATACTACAAAGCTACAGTAATCAAGACAGTATGATACTGGTACAAAAACAGACACATAGATCAATGGAACAGAATAGAGAGCCCAGAAATAAACCCAGTATAGTCAGTTAATCTATGACAGAGGAGGCAAGAATATACACTGAGGGAAAAACAGTCTCTTAAGTAAATGGTGCTGGTAAAACTGGACAGCCACATGTAAAATAATGAAATAAAAATATTTTCTCACACCATATACAAAAATAAACTAAAAAATTAAAGACCTAAATGTAAGACCAGAAACCATAAAAATCCTAGGAGAAAAGATAGGCAGAACACTCTCTGGCATAAATTGTAGTTCTCTCTCTCCCTCTCTCCCTCTCCCTCTCCCTCTCCCTCTCCCTCTCCCTCTCCCTCTCTCTCTCTCTCTCTATATTATGTATGTGTGTGTGTGTGTGTGTGTGTGTGTGTGTGTGTGTGTATATATATATATATATATTCTACAGCTATAGCTATCTGTCTTCATAAATTTTATCTGTCTCCTCAGGCAAAGGAAAAATAAACAAATGGGACCTAATTAAATTTAAAAGCTTTTGCACCACAAAGGAAACCATTGATAAAATGAAAACACAATCTACTGAATGGGAGAAAATATTTGCAATTGATATGAACAATAAGGGGTTAATATCCAACATATATAAACATCTCATACAACTCAATATCAAAAACCCCCAAACAACCTGATTAAAAAATGGGCAGAAGACCTGAATAGACATTTTTCCAAAGAAGACATTCAGATGACCAACAGGTACATGAAACAATGCTCAACATTGCTAATCATCAGAGAAATTCAGATCAAAACCACAATGGAATGTCACCTTACACCTGTCAGAATGGCTGTTGTCAAAAAGACCCCAAATAACAAATGTTGGCAAGGATGTGGACAAAAGGGAACACCGGTACACTGTTGGTGGAAATGTAAATTACTGCAGCCACTATGGAAAACAGTATGGAGGTTCCTCAGAAAAGCTAAAAATAGAACTACCATATGATCAGCAATTCCATTCCTGGGTATATATCTAAAGAAAATGAAAACACTAATTCAAAGAGATACATGTACCCCAGTGTTCATAGCAGCATTATTTACAATAGACAAGATACGAAAGCAACCTAAGTGTCCATCAACAAATGAATGGATAAAGAAGATGTGATACACACAGTCTATGGAATATTACTCAGCCATAAAAAGAAATTTTGCCATTTGCAACAACATGGATGGACCTGAGGGTATTATGCTTACTAAAATAAGTCAGACAGAGAAAGAAAAATAGTGTATCTTATCACTTATATGTGAGTTCTAAAAAATGAAACAAACAGTATAACAAACAGACTCGCAGGTATAGAGAACAGACTAGTGGTTACTAGTGGGGAGAGGGAAGGAGGGGAGGGGCAAGATAGGGGTAGGGGATTAAGAGGTACAAATTACTATGTATAAAATAAGGTACATTGATATATTGTATAGCACATGGAATATAGCCAATATTTTATAACTTTAAATGGAGTATAATCTATACAAATATTGAATCACTTTGTTGTACATCTGAAACTAATATAATACTGTAAATCAGCTATACCTTGATGAAGAAAATTTGAGATGGTGGTGAGGATATGTAAAGGTGTGTATTTTGAGCATAGTCATCTATTCTGATGGAATCCACTGAGTATCTTTTTAGTGCTTGCTTCAGTTCAACCAGCCTGTAGTTTCATATCCATATGAATGTGGGTGGTATTATACAGGGTAGTATTAAAGAGAAGTGAAATAGTAAAAGGCCATAGATGGAATATTTAGTAGGAAAAGTGGTATTATCAAGCAAGGGACCCTGTCTAATACAGAGTCTAGATTTTGGAAAAAAGATTGAAGTGGGTCTTTTAAAGCTAAAAGGTGTCAGTTTCTGCCTTATATTAGGAGAGCACTGTTTTTGAGTGATGCTGATTGGTTGGGGATGCCTGGGCTACTGCACATGTGGGTACCTGCTTCAAGACCACGGCGGCCAGTTGCCTTGGCTCTGTAGGTTATATACTGCCATCACATGATTCACTTGTTCAGGGTCAGTCAGCAGGTTAAGTGGCCAGTTTAAAACTTACCAGAGGGAGTCTGTGGCACCTAACGTAGGATTGAGAAGTCCTGAGTTCTAGTTCTGGTAATGCCATGCCCTTAGCTCTGTGAACCTTGGGCTCACATGATACTTCTCTAGGACTTAGTTTCCTAATTTGTAAAAAGACAGGGTGGGCTGCATGTCTCCTATTTTACATAGGGGGGGGGCAGTTCTTGCCCAGAGTTTCTTTAAAGAAAGGTTCTCATTCTTAAAAAAGTGACCTTTAAGATTCCTTCCAGCTCAAACATTCTAGAAAAGCTAGTTTGAAACTACTTAACCTAATTATTATTTTAAAAATCAGTCATAGTCTGACTGAAAACATCATATTCTGAATGGAAGGAGAGAAGAGTGTGAGTTTCATTTTTTTTCTGCTAGCTTTTTAAGACTGGTTTGTTGACTTGCCAGTGTGAAATTCTGGGAGCCTGAGTTTGCCTGTGAATTCATGTTTTCGAATCCTGAGCTCAGCCTGAGAAACAAAAATGAATGGAAGACATCCTTTTTACCAGAGAAAATAGCCTCTCACTGTGATTTCCTTTGGTAAATATCATTTTGAAGAAAGATGGCATCAGTTCTTTTGAAAGTTCTCCCTTCATCGTTCCTCAGAGTGTACTTCCATTGAGCTCCTCGGAAAAAATAAAAGAAAGTGAAAGAAAATCACAAAGAGTATATCCATGTAGAGTACCTGGTGTCCCATCTGAGCTTCTGGGAGGGGTAAATACTCCTAGCCAGGCCACATGACTGTGCTGTACTCCTCTGCCTACAGCTCCAAGATCAATGATGCTGTCAGCGTATCTGTGTTTTATTAAGTCAGCTAAATGGAATTTGTGTGCATCAGGCTACTAGTGATTTGGCAACAAATAATATGTATGTTGCAGAAGTCATTGACTCTCTTTCATGGAAATTTGAGGTCCACTTTACTGCCCAAATGCTTCATCCCATCTTCAGGCAAATCCCATGAAGGTGAGTGTTCTCCTTAGGCATTTCCTAATATCTTAACAACCTTGCCAGATTCTCCTTGAGGTTTTCTCTAGTGGGTTTGTGTATATCTCCACAACTCTAGAGGGGACTTTCAAAGTTCTATCTAAAGACCCTAAGGGGGCTTCCCTGGTGGCACAGTGGTTGAGAATCTGCCTGCCAATGCAGGGGACACGGGTTCGAGCCCTGGTCTGGGAAGATCCCACATGCCGCGGAGCAACTAGGCCCGTGAGCCACAACTACTGAGCCTGTGTGTCTGGAGCCTGTGCTCCGCAGCAAGAGAGGCCGCGACAGTGAGAGGCCCGCGCACCGCGATGAAGAGTGGCCCCCGCTCGCCGCAACTAGAGAAAGCCCTTGCACAGAAACGAAGACCCAACACAGCCAAAATAAATAAATAAATAAATAGCGTTCCCTTTAAAAAAAAAAAAAAAGAGTAAACAAACATTAAAAAAAAAACAAACAAAAAAAAACAAAACAAACAAAAAAAGACCCTAAGGGCACTATTCCAAATGGGATACAGATGAGAACATCAGGAAGGCTTCATTCATATGGCTTAGCGCTGTCTTGGGTAAGTGCTGGCTTCTCTTTTTTTATGTTTTAAAAAATTATTTTTTAATTTAAAAAATTTCAAATTTTTATTTTAATTTTTAAATTTAATTAATTTTCTTTTTTATTTTTTTACTTACGTGTGTGCTCTTGTGTTCCCTCGCTGTGTAACAAACCACCCCAAAACTTGGTGACCGAAAACAGTGACGATCATTATTTTGCTTATGGCTCTGCAACTTGGGCAGCTGGGTGAGGTTACCTGGGCCTCTTCTCTGCTCCACACAGACGTCTGGAGGCCTCCGCTGGGCTGACATGAATAGCAAGGCGCTGAAACAGCTCAGGCTGAGCAGGAAGCCCTTTCTCTCTATGTTCTCTAAGGGTCGTTCCACAGGGCCTCTCTTGCATGGTGGTCTCAAGGTAGTTTAACCTCTTAAATGGTAGCTCAGGGCTCCCAAAGCTACTGTTCCATGAGGCCTGGGTTGAAGCTAAGAAACTTCTTATGACCTGGCTGCAGAGGTCTGTTTTTCAGGCAAGTCTCTATGACTAGACCATGTTCAAGGGGAGGGAAATTAGTCTCCAGCTCTCAGCGGTAGTAACAAAGAATTGGCACAGCACCTAGCGTGTTATGTAAGTCTCCCTCAGTGTTCACAACCACCTTGGATGAGAATGTTACAGATGAGTTAACTGACCTCTGATGGCTCAGGTAACTTGCCCAGGCCACTCAGGTGGCAAATGGCAGAGTCAGGATTCAAACCTTGGATTCTGGTCTCATTAGAAGAGACCTTCTAGGTCTTTTGTTCAATGTCTGTAATTTACAAATAGGAAAATCAAACAAACAAACTGAGTCCCAAAGAAAGGAAAGGAAAGCCTGCTTGGTATCACACGTTTTATCAGCAATTAAGATAACCTATGCCCAGTCAGTTAAGCAAACCCAATGACTGTAGGTCACTTTGGCAGCGCTCCAAGGGAGGGGCTTTGAAAGGGTTAATTGAGGCAGATCTTTCAAGGCTGGATGTTTTTAGATGAGGTAATGCTATCGATAGTCAACAGACACCAGTGTTGCTACACTGTCCAACATGTCAATTCCAGGAAACTATAGGAAGGCTTCAGACAGATGCCCAGATGACCTTGACCTCAAGCTGACGTACTTGGGGTGAAATTGTTTCACGTTGAGGTCTAAAATTCTGTCATGTTCTGTTTAAATGTATTTTAAGTGGTTGCATGAACTAGGATTTGAAACTCCAAATGGATAATATATCTTTAAAAGAAGGAAGATTTTTTTTTTTCCTGTCTTGCGTTAAAGAGGCTTGCCATTGCCTTTAGATCCGTCATCAGTTACCTGTTAGGTGGGAGGAGATGAGTCCCTGTTTGTTGTAAAGGGGAATTAAGCTTTTTTGATTACAGAAGATGGACTTGTGTCATCCTGTTGATACAGATGCACACGATGGGTCTATGGTCTCTCTCTTTATGCAATAAATGATGATGAAAAGCAATTTCTTCTTTCAAAGAAACAAGGTAGAAGCCTAGATAGTATATATGGACATGGCAGGCAGAGAGAGAGAGAGAAGAGAGCCGGAGAGCCAGACAGCCTCTAGCTATCCGATGACTTCTTTTAGGAAAAAAAATCTATAAGAGAAGAAGTATTGCCATGGTTTCTATACCTGCTGAAATTGTCAAAAACTCCAGAAATAGACCATTGAGGAGGTCCAAATTCAAATTAAGAAGTCCATTTGTAATTACTTTAATTTTAAATTTTTAAATTATTTTTTGGCTGCGTTGGGTCTTCGTTGCTGCTCACCGGCTTTCTCTAGTTGCAGCGAGGGGGGGCTACTCTTCGTTGCGGTGTGTGGACCTCTTATTGCGGTGGCTTCTCTTGTTGCGGAGCACGGGCTCTAGGCATGCGGACTTCAGTAGTTGTGGCACGCAGGCTCAGTAGTTGTGACTTGTGGGCTCTAGAGCGCAGGCTAAGTAGTTGTGGCTCATGGGCTTAGTTGCAACGCGGCATGTGGGATCTTCCTGGAGCAGGGCTCAAACCTGTGTCCCCTGCATTGGCAGGCGGATTCTTTTTTTTTTTTTTTTTTAATTTTATAAATTTATTTATTTATTTATTTATTTTTAGCTGTGTTGGGTCTTCGTTTCTGTGTGAGGGCTTTCTCTAGTTGCGGCGAGCGGGGGCCACTCTTCATTGCGGTGCACGGGCCTCTCACTATTGCGGCCTCTCTTGTTGCAGAGCACAGGCTCCAGATGCGCAGGCTCAGTAGTTGTGGCTCACGGGCCCAGTTGCTCCGCGGCATGTGGGATCTTCCCAGACCAGGGCTCGAACCCGTGTCCCCTGCATTGGCAGGCAGATTCGCAACCACTGCGCCACCAGAGAAGCCCCCGGCAGGCGGATTCTTAACACTGCGCCACCCGGGAAGTCCCCCATTTGTAGTTCCTGTGTAAACTTGGGAAGAAGTTGAAATAAATTAATCAATGTTTGGAGTAGTTAAGAATTAGTGTGTAAGGTATCTAAATGTATGAAGAGGTTTGTGGTGAGTGTATATGTATTTCAGTGTGTAAATTTCTTCCTATCTACCTAAAAGTGTTGTTAATCTAGTTTTTTGTAAATAATTAATGGTGCAAATTAGTTTTTGCTCCATTTTTTCAACAAACTACTAATTTTTTCAAAAAAGGATGGATGAGGAGGAAAATAACCTGCTTGCCTTTAATTAATCACAATGGGAAACCATGAAATTTGAACAACAAAAACCAAAGCTTGCACATTGCAGGAGACTTGTAGTTGTTTACTTTAACTGCAGGCCAAATACACAAGGAAAAAAAGGCCACCCCACAAAGCAAGCCCATAAAGAGATGGTCGTCATCATGCTTTTCGTAAGTCAATCCTCATCTTTTTGCAAGCCCCAGAGCATCGTCTAAGGAGATCAGTTACCTTCTTTAAGTGGGACCTATGTGGAGGGCGGGGATGGAGAGAGTAAAGGAGGAGGGAGTAAAATTACTGTACAGAGAGAATTCACCTTGGCACCTAGAGCTTCTGGTAGCCAAAATGAATTTCCTTACCCTTTAAAAAAAAATCTATAAAACTATTAAAACTAGTAAGACTTCAGACTCTCTAGAGAATTAGTTTTTGGAAGTTTTTCCTTTTGAGAACTGAGTTAATGCTTTCCTTTAGCTCCAGTCTAATGCACTCTCCAGCTACAAAGTTAGGACACAAAGTCTTTGGGGGATTGTGGCCTTTGTGGGAGTCTGCTGTTGTAGCCATGGGGCCATCTCGGGTAGCAGGTCACTGCGTGGCTCAAGGCGCAAACCACCGTTCTCAGCCAACACTGACCCCACAGGTTGGATGTCAAAGGTTCTTCAGCTCTTTTTCTGAGGGTGAGGTGACATTTTTCCCCAGTAGCCTACCTACCTGCTCCATACACGCAGGCATACACTCTGCCAACACTCCCACTGGGAAAACTGTCAAACAAGCATACTGTGCAATCACATAACTCTTCTCACTGAAAATTAGAATTATATGAAGAATACATTTTTATCATTTTTACGCTTACATTTCTAAGAAGGATATATTCTGATGAGCCTGGAGGTGAGAAAATGGGCACAATTTGGGTACATACAGTATCACTCACAGCTTTCACACACGTCCTATGTCCAGCACTTCTGGGTTTGGCTGGGCAGTGGGTGTTGGCCTTCATTTCTTTGTGGAAATCATTGGCTATTCTTCCTGTTCCTCCTTTAACTTTCAAATCCTCCTGACAAGGCTGACACTTTAATTCCCAAGCCCTTAGTGTGAATGAGTTAGGGAGGAAGGGTCAGAGCAGGAAGTGGCCTCTGGACTGTTGAGTTCTGCTGATAGTTTCACCTGCCTTCACCCACTGAAGCCGTATTACTTTCACCTACCTTTATCTTTGCAAAGGCTGGAGAGCTTTTCCTGTGCACTTTGAGACTTGTCATCACTGCTTTTAAAAAAAAAAAAAAAAAAACAACCCAGAATATCCAACAAGATGCTCCCATCCAGATGATTATGGGTGTATTTATTTATTCTGGCTCTGAGGACCACACATCTTTGCCCTATGTCATATTCGTTTGTAACTTGAATGTTCTAGAATTTGGTTCTCCCCTCCTCTGACACCCAGAGCAGTGCCTTGAACAGAAATATTGTTCCTAGAGGGAAGAGGTGTAGGATTTTTGTACATTTTCAAATAGTTTCTGAGCTGTTGACCCTAATTGTCCCCAGAAGGCCATTGAGGGCGGAGTTTATGCTCTGGGAGCTATAGGAAGGAGGCCCTATCATGCCCTCCCATTAGCACACCTGCCAGGTGGTTTGTGGTCAGTTGTGTTCATATTGTGTTCTAAGAAGCCAGGTGCCCCTGTACGGTGTCCCAAAAAGCTGCTCGGAGGAGGGGCGCAAGGAAAGTGCGGCTCGTGGGAACTTTGTGCCTCTCTCCTGCTTCAACCAGAGGAGACCTCCTTTATCTTTTTATGTATGTATTTGGAGAAAGGGTTTAGCTGGGTTTTTTTTTAAAGTTTAGAAACTATCATAATATGAAATAAGTTTGGAATTCACAGCCCTTAGCCCCAAGGTAATGAGACACAGAACAGGAATGTTTTGTGAGTGGAGATGAAGCCTTTACCAAAGGATGTCATGAGAGTCCTCAGCAGATGGGTTGGTCCTGGCAGTGAGGCAGCTGAGCTACTGCTCACCTGGGTCTGTGTGTTGGGGGCTTGGGGTGGAGGTGGTGGAATTTTGTGAATTCTGATAGAAACAGGTTTGAGGAAAGAGACCTCCCTATCACATTACTTTTGCCCCTTCCATCCTCTTTGGACCACACACCTGCCTTTGTTGCTTCCACACTCCCTCCATTCGTGATGGGCAAGTATGTTGACCGGGTTCTGAGACTTTCCGGAACAGCTAAAAGTGATTATAAAGGACTTGACCACAATAAAATAATTGTATATAAAGAATTCTCCTTCCAACCAGGGTTAAGTGATGTGCCTCTGTCCTAGGGCTTATGAAATCATTCAGTCAGTGTTGCTTTAGGAAAATAGTAAGAGGAACCAGTTAATTGAATTCCATTCTTTGTAAGACTTTTAATCCCATAACATTATTGAAAGGCAGTTAGGATGGAAGATCACTTTGATCTAATTTTCCTCTTTGAGACATTTTGGGTCAGTTTGTTCCTAATGGGCTTGACTAGGACACAAGGGGTATTGCCATATTCAAAAAAAAAAAAAAAAAAAAAATGGGGCAACTCTCTCCTCTGCTGGATAATTGGACAGTTAGATGGTAAAAAATTACATCTCTGGGATTTCTTTTTCCCTCTAAATGTATTATGTGGAGAGGCAATTTAATGGAAGGGGCTTCTCTAAATTTCATGTGTAGCTCTTGCCAAGGATTTTAGCGTCAAGCTGGGTGGATCTTCCCAAGACAATGTGAATTAAGAATGTCCTTTCTTGCAGTACATTCCCTTTACCTCCCCAGAAACCTGTGTCATCTTTGGCTTCAGTCTACTTTATTGCTTTTCTAATCCTGTTAGGTTTCCTTCCTTTCCCCCTACACCTCCATCAGGGGTCTGGCTGATGAACCAGTGGCAGATTTCTGTGCTTGTGCCAACATTGAACTCCTGGAGGGTGGCGGGCAAGAGGAGAACTCTGGTTGCCACCAGGATGCTCCATGTCCTAGTGATGGGCTCTCCTTGCTGGTTTTGGACCGAGAATCTGGCTTTGTAAGGAAGAATAATGCCTCTGAAGATAAATGCTGACTTAGGTTCCACAAGAGAACTAGTTTAACCTGAAGCCTTTTCCATCTCTTGATTAAATTCATGTTCAGTGTGAAGGAGGCCAAGAGTCTCACTGTAAGCCAAACCGGCAGAAATTGCCTTTTCTCCCCATTGTTAATAGTATCTTTAATTTTATACCTGATAGGTTTGGTAGTTTTCTCTCTCTCTGTCTCCTTCTCCCTCTCCACCCCCCATATACATGTACATATATATGTATATACATATATATATAAATATATATAAATATTCTCTTATCCAACCTCCAATTAACTTACTAAACAGACTAAGGCTCCCCTTCCCTGTAATACACACTGCGTTAGTTATATCAATGCAAATCTAACGTAGTGCAGCCAGCTCAGTTTTCCATCAGCTGAGTACCCAAGAACCAGTGGTGTTTGTTACCAGATCTGTTTCTGCCAATTTTACTTGTTATTCTATAGATATAATGTAATTATATGTTATATGAAATGTTTCTATGAAAACTAAGTTGAATGCTTTGGAAAGACTTGGGAAAATAGTCACTAGAAATTTGTTCTTGAATTAAGTATGGTAAAGACAACTGTAAAAAATAGAAATATCCTAAATATCTAGAAGGATCCTAGATAATTTTTAAAAAAAAGAAATTTATTTATTTATTTATGGCTGTGTTGGGTCTTCGTTGCTGTGCGCGGGCTTTCTCTAGTTGCGGCAAGCGGGGGCTACTCTTCGATGCGGTGTGCGGGCTTCTCATTGCGGTGGCTTCTCTTGTTGCGGAGCACGGTGTCTAGGCGCGTGGGCTTCAGTAGTTGTGGTGCACAGGCTTAGTTGTTCCGCGGCATGTGGGATCTTCCCGGACCAGGGCTCGAACCCGTGTCCCTTGCATTGGCAGGCAGATTCTTAACCACTGCGCCACCAGGGAAGCCCCTGATATTTTTTAATAATTACTCCAGGGCAAAAATTTCATCCAGGACTGCACTGTGTAAATTGGTGCATATAGTCACTCTGTGTAAAAGAGATATGCTTTACCAGACCAGCCATGTGGAGGATGAAGGCTATTTCAATAAGAGGAAACTGCACGAGTAAAGATGCTAAGGAGGGCCTGTGCCGTGTGTGGGTAAGAAAGTGAGCCTTGGTTTGGTAGGTCACAGAAAGTCAATGCAAATTATTGAATGATAGGAGAAAACCATGTACTTCGTTTTGTTTAAACTTTTTCCTAAAGTATGATCTATATATAAAAAGACAAAAATTCAAAGTATAGAGTCTAATGACTTTGCATCATGCAACTAGTGCCCAGAATAAGAAACAGAACATCACCAGGACGCCCTCCTGGCCCTGACCAGTCAATAGCCCCATAAGGGAAACCATGCATTATAGTTTAGTTCTGTTTTTGTACTCCATGTAAATTGAATTTTGCAGAATGCATCTTTTTTGTGCCTGGCTTCTTTCATTCAATGTCATTTTTCAGAGACTCATCCATGTTGTCTCATGTGGTTATATTTCATTCATACTTGCTGCTGAGTATTTCATAGTATGATTGATTACACAACAGTGTATTTATCCATTGTATTCTGGGTGGATATTTGGGTTATTTTTAGGCTTTGGCTATTACAAAAGATGCCAAATGAATGAATGTTCTTGAGTATGTCTTTTATTGAATATATGCCCATTTCTGTTAGTGTATACCTAGGGGTAGAATTTCCGGGTCATAGGGTATGTGTATATGCAGCTCGAACTGATATGGCAAACAGTTTTCCCAGATAGTTGCACTAACTTACATCCCCATCAGTAAGTAGGTTTTCGAGTTCCAGTCGCTTCACTTCTGCACCATCACTTGGCGTTTTCTGTCTTCTTTATTTAACCTTTCTTGGGGGGTGTGCAATAGCAATTCATTGTGGTTTTAATGTTTATTTTCCTGGTGACGTATGAAGTTAAGTATGTTTTCATGGATCTACTGGCCATTTGGATGTCCTCTTTTAAGAAATGCCTATTTAAATTTTTGTCCATTTCCTATTGAACATCTAAATTATTTCTTTGAGGAATTCTTTTAACGTTTTTATTTTGGAATAATTTTGAACTTACAGAAAGTTTGCAAAAATAGTATCGAATTCCCATATAATGTTCACCTAGCTTCCTGTAATATTAATATCACATAACCATAATACAGTAAATGAAACAAAAAATTAACATGGGCACAATACTATGAAGTAACCTACAGACTTCATTAGAATTTCAGCAGGTAAGAGTAGTGATTTTCAAGCTTCACATTGTGACCCATTAATGCAGTGATTCTCAACTTTGGCTCCACATTGTTATCACTTGGGGATATTTGTTTATTAAAATTATATATATTGAAGGTATACAACGTGCTTTGATACACATATACATAATGAAATGATTGCTAAAGTCACTCTAATTAACATACCTTCTGGGCTTCCTGGGTGGCGCAGTGGTTAAGAATCCGCCTGCCAATGCAGGGGACACGGGTTCGAGCCCTGGTCTGGGAAGATCCCACGTGCCGCAGAGCAACTAAGCCCGTGCGCCACAGCTACTGAGCCTGCATTCTAGAACCTGTGAGCCACAACTGCTCCTGTGCACCTAGAGTCTGTGATCTGCAACAAGAGAACCCACTGCAATGAGAAGCCCACGTACTGCAATGAAGAGTAGCCCCCACTCACTGCAACTAGAGAAAACCTGCGCAGCAACAGAGACCCAACGCAGCCAAAAACAAAATAAATAAATTAAAAAAAATTCCTTCTCGTGTAATTACTAGTTTGTGTGTGAGTGTATGTTGAGGGCCCCTGAAATCTACTCTCTTAGCAAATTTCCGGTGTTCAATACAATATTAGTAACTACAGTCATCATGCTGTATATTAGATTTATTCATCCTGTGTAACTGAAACTTTGTACCCCCTGACCAGAATCTCCCCATTTCCCCGCCTCCCTGTCCCAGTAACCACTATGCTACTCTTTGCTTCCATGTATTTGACTTTTTTAGATTCCACATATAAGTGAGATCATGCAGTTTTTCCTTCCCGTGTCTGGCTTATTTCATTGAGCATAATGCTGAGGAATTCTTTATATATTCTGATTATGAGTCTTCTGCCAGATATGCGTGTTGTGTAGATAAGCCACTCTGTGACTTGCCTTTTCAACTCTCTCAGTGCTGCTTTTCTTTTCTTTTTTTTTTTTTAATATTTATTTATTTGGCTGCTCCAGGTCTTAGTTGCAGTATACAGCATTTTCGTTGCCCGTGTGCAGGCTCCTTTAGTTGCAGAATGTGGGATCTAGCTTTTTGACCAGGGATGGAACCCGGGCCTCCTGCATTGGGAGTGTGGAGTCTTAACCACTGGACCACCAGTCCTTCTTAATGCTGCTTTTGATGCAACATACATTCTCAGTTTTAAGGTATTTCCATTTATAATTTTTTCCTTTTTGGTTCCTGTTTTTAAAATCTTTGCTTATCCCAAGTTCGTGAAGAAATCCTCTTACGTCTTCGTATGTTTCTTATCTTCCTTTCTAAAAGCATTGAGGGAAAACCAGGATTTTGAGAAGATCAAGGTGGCATATACATGCAGGAGGGCTTGTGGGGAGACAGACTAGACAGGAGCCTGTAGTATCCACCCAGGTATCAGCCCAGACTAGGAGGACAAGGATGTGAAGAGAAGAACAGGAACAAGAGCTCTGATAAAGATGTGGGGCCTGTCTTCCTGCCTGAGTGCAGGAGAGACGAATGGATATGGAAGTCTACTGTAACTCTGAGACTTGCTTAGATACGGAGAGTACGGAAACCCTTTTCATACTGCAGGATCCGGCCTTCTCAGTAATGTACTCTTTGAGATTCTGCGGCCTCTATTACCATGAAGAGAGACTGAGTACGTATTTGCTATGTGCAGAGAACAGAATCAGCAGGAATTTTTGCAAGTATAATTCTGGAACAGGAAAGGACTGGAGAAGTCGGCTGGGGGAGGTCGTAGGTCTTGATCTGAGACACAAGCAAAGGGGAACGGGCCAGCCGTGTATCGTGGTGAGTTGGTAGAGCACTGGCTGGGATGGAGGGAATGCTCTCATAGCCTTAGTGCATCCTCATCTGCCTTGCAGCTCGAGGCTGAGTCATGGGGGCCATTTACCATGGGGAAGCCGACATCTGTTTAATACCAAGAAGGGCTGGGTTTGCCAGGTTTACTTTTCCGAAGCTGTAATTGGTAAATTTTCCTGAAAGTCCTTCTCCCCTAAAATACAGACGTCACATCTGAATGGCTTGTGCCCTGGGACTCTCTAATGACGCAGACTTCTACACAATTACATCATGAGGGAAAGATCTGTGTAAACTTTTCAGGGAATGGAGCCTGCAGTTTAGATTTTTTTTGTTACTATTTCATTCTCACTGAGTTCTAGCAGAGGATGTGTGTCTATGATTTAAGTAAACAGTTTCTCCATCAGATTGGAGATTGAGGTAGAAGTACCCCCGTCCTTTGCTAGGTCAAGATGTTGTGGCAGATTAAAAATTCCACAGATTTTGACTAGCAGTTGTGTTTTATTCAGAGGCAGTGAAAGGATGAATAGAGCATGAGATATGCAGGCTCTGATTTTTTAAAAAAAATTTTTATTGAAATATAGTTGATTTACAATGTTGTATTAGTTTCAGGTGTACAGCAAAGGGATTCAGTTATATTTATATACATATATATATTCTTTTTTTTACGTTCTCTTCTTTTATAGGTTATTACAAGATATTGAGTGTAGTTCCCTGTGCTATGCAGTAGGTTCTTGTTGGTTATCTATTTTGTATATAGTAGTGTGTATATTTTAATCCCAAACTCCTAATTTATTCCTCTCCTCCCTCTCCTTTGGTAACCATAAGGTTGTTTTCTGTAGTTCCCCGACCAGAAATCGAACCCGTGCCCCCTGCAGTGGAAGCATGGAGTCTTAACTGCTGGTCTGCCAGGGAAGTTCCCAGGCTCTGATTTTTTAATATCCTAATATTGCTTCCACTTCTCTCACTCTTGGAAGTGTTTACCTGCCTTTGTTCCTGGTTTGTCCTCATGGGACTAATGAGGAATTGGATTCCTTTTGCAGAAGACTCTAGTCCCACAGTAGAGCTTTATCTACGGGTTTATTTATTTGCTCTATGTCATATCCTACACCGTTGCATCTGGGTACTGGAGAGCCAGATCCTTGCCTTATTCTTTGCATTCTCTAAATATCCTAGCATATTGCTTTACATGTAGAAAAATACTTAATAAACAGCATTAAAAAAAACCAACAACCGTGGACTCGAACAGGGAGATGGGAGTGAGATCTAGGCAGAGAGTCTTCTGTAATACGGCCCAAACTTCTCCATCCACCCTTATCTCTAACCACAGACTGTCACATAGCCTGTCCTTTAGCTGCAGTGGCCAATTTTCCACTTCTTGAACTTTTCTCCTTTATATATGTACATGTAACTGTACCTGACTGTAGAGAGAATTTGGGACAGAAAAAAATATTTAAAGTAATAATTGCCCCCAAAAGTCCAAATTTGATTTAAAAAATGTCAAGTGTCAAGAAGGTCGGTGAACCCCAAGTAAAATAAATAAAGAGAAAACCGTATATCTCACCTCGGTGGTTTGAGACATCCCTGTTCCTTCAGCACGGATGACCTTTCCCTTCCAGGCAAAAGCCTTCAGCAGGCCCTTCACCAGAAAAGATATTCAAATGGATTATAAGCATATGAAAAGGTACTCTGCATTTTTACCGAGAAACACAAATTAAGATCACAAGGAGGTACTGCTGCACCTCCAAAAAATGGCTGAAATTAATAAAACTAATGATACTAGGTGTTGGTGAAAAAGTGAAGTAAATGGAACTCTAATGCATTGCTGGTGAGTAAATTGCTACAAGCGCATTGGGAAAACTGTTTGGCAGAATCTCATAAAGCCAAACACACATATTCTGTGATTCACTAGTGAATATATACCCCAAGGAAATGAGTGCTTCTGTCTATCCATAGACATTTCCAAGAATGTTCACAATAGTCAGAAACTTCTAATAACTTGAATATCTATCAATGGCTGAATGGATAAATAAATTGTAGCATACTCATGCAATAGAATATTGCATGGCAGTTAAAGTGGCTAAGACTGCGCACGATATGAATGAATCTTTTAGACATTAAGTGAAAGAATCCAGGGAAAAAAGAATATATATTATATGGTTGCATTTACGTAAATTTCAAAAATAGACCAACTAATCTCTCATGACAAAAGGTCAGAATAGTAGTTGCCATGCAGGGCTGGGGGTACAACCTGGGAGGAAGCATGGGGGAGGGGAGCCCAGTGGGTTGCTGAAAATATTCTGAATCTTGATCTAGGTGATGGTAACACATATGTTTACACAAGTACCATTCTAAGGGGCTGGACACAGTATTTGTGTACTTTATGTAAGTTATATCTCAATAAAAAAATTAAACAATTAAAATCTGTGCAGTCAGCACCGAAACCAATAAGTGCAGATTTACTAAATAATTGTTATAAGTACCATTATAAAACAAAATCAAATATAAAAATTAGAAATGAAATATACTGTAAGAACAATTTTATTGCAAGAATATGGCTTTTTAGCCTAGATTATAATGACATTATTTGGAAGTAGGTGAGAGGTAGGTAACTAAAAGCAAAATAAATCAGTCGTCTTACATAAAAAGAGTAAAACTATTTTTTAAACTGATTTTACATGTAGGAAATATGGGAAGTAGAAAAAAAGCAAACTTTTGGTTGTCTGATTTGGATTTTCTGTTAAAACACATAAAACTTAACAGCTTTTTTGTTCCTAAATTTTATGTTAGCTAGTAACAAACACTAAATTTTTTTTTTCAAATCGTGATCTTCGAATTTGGACCCCTCCTCTGTGGTTTCTCTTCCTTAGTGATAGACCTCTGCAGCATGAAGTAATAAACTGGCCTGGTGGACAGAGCAAATCTGACCTCTGCTCTCTCACTGATCCCCAGTTGGTTGCATTTTACAAAGGGGGTGGGTTGGGGATTATTGCCGTATTTACAGAGCCTAAGGCAGGAAGTTTTTGAAAGATGTCTGAGAAATCAAGTTTCCCCCATTTCTTTGCCTTCAGCCTACCTCTTAGGGGCTTCATATATTGTTCTCTTCTTTGCACTAAAGTGTGGAGCAGGCAACTTTTGCAGTTCTTCAGGGTGCATGATGCTCTGGCATCCTGTGATCTTGGGTCAGTGGCCACAGGCAGAAAGAGGGTCTCTTAATAAAGCTGTATCTCTGCTTTGCTGTTCCTTTCTGATTTCACATCCAGCTACCTTGAACTAATGCTCGTCTCTCTAGCTGCACAGTCATCAGTGACAAAGCTCCTAAAACAGCAGCTTTGGTGGGAGCATTCTTTAATTCTCAAGACACCAAAGGGACACATGAAATCTGCAACTTTGCTGCATAACAAAGACTGCTATTATAAAACTAAATGCAAATATAAAAGAAAATCAACAGTGGAACAAATAATAACAATTTTATAGCAAGGTATGACTTTCAACCAAGATTATCTTGATATTATTTGGAAGTAGAGTTGAGAAGTGCGAAGATAGGATAAAGTAAGTCAGTCATCTTATATAAAAAGATGCACATCACCTGATTTTGGCGTAGGCAATTCCAATTTTAGGGTCTGCCATTTGTAATACCCTAAATCTGGTAGCAAATCTCTATGAGGAAGTTTACCACTGAAAGAGTTCCGTTTAACTTAGGAAAAAACAAACAGAAGGAAAAATTAAAGAAGTTTGTTGAGAAAAATATTGTTAAAACTCTAGAATAGAAGGAAGAGATTTCAGGGCAGGCACATCTTAGTAAAGTAGGAATTGGAACCAGAGATCCAGCCATTGTCAAGATGCTGTCTTTTTCTTTTTTCTCATCTGTGTTTCTCTCTACTTGGTTTTATTGTATCTCTCTGTGTCTGTAACATATACATAACACACACATATGTAACATATATACATAGCTATCTGTATCTAGAGAGAATGCTTCTTTCCATTTGGTGGGAGCATTGGTACCTGCAACTCCAAGTATGTATCATTTTAGTTTCATGACTGAAGAGGCAAGAGTTTCTTTTTCTTTCTTTCAACTTTGGTCAATAAAATTCCAAGGGCAGATTTTGATTGACAGAGTTTAGATCATGTATCTCCGGATATATGTCCAGTTACTATAAGGTGGAGTACTATGTTTTGCTTAGGACTTGGCCTTTACGCAGGGTGAGAGGACATGAATTTGACTAAGATCTGAGCTGCTGCCTTCCATGCTTTACACATGAAAGGTGTTTTGGATGGAAAAACATTTTTATGTCAAAATATTTTCCTCTTCAGTTCTTATAAGATGTTGTACTGGTGTTTAGAATTGCTGAGATGTCAGAGACTTCACTGATTTCTTTAATCTTTTTTATTTTTCCCACATGGAGACTATAGGAATGTATTTCTCTGTAATTTAAAGAATTGCTAGGACATGGTTATGTAAGTTAAAAAGTTTTTTTAAAGTAACTTATTCACCTGGCATGTAGTCAGTCCTTTTAATTAATACACAATACACTTTTTAAAAAAATTTCTTGTTTTTCTTGGATTATTTCTTCGATTTTTTTATTTATTTCCACCTTTTCTTGTTTGTTCTCTTGAAAAATAGTAAGAGAGTATACTTTCACAATTGAATAAAGAACGCTTATTCTACATTTATTAGTAATTTTGTCCTTGACACAACAGCAGCATTCTCATTGAAGTCAGGAATAAAATAAAGATGCCTGTTAATGCTATTGAAAATTCACATATGAGAAAAAAGATTAGGTATTCCTAATTGTTAGGATAACTCCAAGTGGTTTTCTCCATTTTAAGAATTTTCCTAATCTTCCTAAAACTTTCCTCTGATCATATATCACTTTCTTGCTCAAAAAAAACTTCAATTGTTTCTCACTGTCTAGGGCATCAGTTTCCAAACTTTTGTGACTGTGCATACTAGTAGTAAACTAAAATTTAGATCTCTCCCTACATTCATACATTTTATAACATGCACTCTAGGAAAATAGCATTTTTACCCATTACTATAGAAGATTTAAATGAGGTTTCTTTATTTATACATCTTGAAGAGGACTCTCTAACTGATCTATTCTAGCTAAAGATGATGACAGACTTTCTAAGCATTGCTAATGCTCCTAAAGTCTCTTTACTTTTTTTTATGGAAGATGGAATGTTGCATTTTTGACACAATGTTTTTCTTCAGAAGATCTCAATTTGGTGTCATTGGGAAGACCTTCATATTCTTTGTATTCTTCTGGTGATGGAGAACGCTTTCCTTTTCCTTTTTCCTATGCCAACCTCTTGATCTTCGTGACTGCTTTCTGCCTCCTTAAACTCTTTTTACCTGACTTTCATATTTCAACCTGTGTAGAAACTCTTTTTAACTGTTGGATAAGCTAAAGAAAGGTGTTCCACTTTAGCAGGAGGAATATACTTTATTATTTATAGTATAAATAATTGGTGACCCACCCTAGGCAGAAGGGTAGTGACAGCACAAACTGCAAGTCACTGGCAGAGGACCTGTGGCTAATCTCTTAGCCTGGGTCTTCACAGAAAACAGAGGCTGAGACAAGAGCTTATGAGCTACCACTTTATTAAGGTATATAATACCAGGAAGGAGGAGTGAAGAAAAAGAGGAGTGAGGCAGAGGATGTGCCAACATGAGGATATGTTACCGTGGTGTCTACTGCTTGGAATTAAGTAAACTGATGTCCACAGAGAGTTTGTTGTTGCAGTGGCAACTGGGGTGGAACAAGTGGTCAGGGGTTCCCAAAACTGATGAAGCGGAGAGGATGGTGCAAAGTAAGTGACTGACAGTGTAACACTTGCACCATTAAGTCTCTCTGGGTCCTTCTGTTGCATCTGGTTCTCAGTTATAATATGGTGCCTCCATTTTTGTGAGAACAAAGTGCTGTCACTTATTTTCTTACAGGACTGGTAAAAGTCTACCTAATCACAAAGAGCCCTTCAGGATAGTGCCAGCAGCCGCAATCTGGCATAAGACTAACATCAAGAAGATCATGGAAATAAGCAGCAGCTGGTCCCAAGGCCATTTTTGATAATCATCTCTCCTCTCCTCCACTTCTTTTAGACTTTCCATCAGCTAACCCTTTAGCAGCCTGGTGGAGTAATCTAGATTTCCACCCCTGAGGGGTTTGCACACTAAGTTACCTTGACCATTTAAGTTATGGTTGCTGCAGTTGCTGATTTGCTGTCCCTGGACATGAAAACACAGAGAGAAGCCTCAGTGGATCCTTGGCTTCCAGGGGATCCCTCAGACTCCCTGCTCTCACTGTAGAGCAGCAATCCTAATTTTTCATAGTAATCAGGTTTAATTAGCACCAGGAGTCCAGTAATTCTTTTCTTTGACCTCTGGTCCATTGAGGTGAGGAGTGAAAAGTGGCTATCTGGCTGCCCTTGCTTTCAATTCAGTAAGACTGGTGGAAGCCTTCTCTCCAAAGAGCCAGGACCTTTAACCTGGCAGAGTCTGATGAGGCAGAAAGGGGGAAGCATACATTTTGCAAGTTAAGTCACTGGGAGTGATTCTGAGAGGGTTCAATCATGCTACTCTCCTTTGGTTCCTAGATTCATGTAGTCCAACCTTTGGAGACAGGGGCTATTCCATCATGCTAATTGGCTGGCTGGCTGTGTGTCATGGGGTACATGGTAACACAGTGAATCCCGCGGTCGTATGTCCAATGTTGCACCTCCTTGGCTGTAAAATATTTCTGTTGGTCTGAGGCAATGTTGAGTGTCATACCACATCAATTGATTAGATGTTTGGATTGTGGTACTGGTGAAAGCAACATGCACGGAATGAAAACCCATTTTCTGAACAGGTATAACCTTGTATAGAGAAGAACTACCGCTCCTTTCAGGATGGAAAGGAGCTGATGGAATTGATCCAGCAATAGGTGCTGGCCTGTTTATAGGGCAGTGCTACTCAAAATGAGGTCCATGGGACGTGATGGGCCTTTTACCAATCTGTGATAAGTATAGAAATTGAAAGGAAGGGTCTAGAAAATTAAAATAATTTGACATTGTTGCCACATTCAAGCATCTAGTAATTTTCTAGTAATTTATTTCACTGTATTATATAAAAGTAATTTCCATAATATTTAAGAGTTTAAAAACAAATAAACCTGGTTGCTCACCACAGATTGATTGAGAAGCACTGTCCTAGAGGAATGGCACCCTATCAAGCGGTTAGAATTGGTCTCTGTAGCTGGCAGGTTGTATAATATCAAGAACCCTGGTGGGATGGAGCCCATGCTGTTGTGACCATTGCAGTATTCCACCTTTGCCGCCGTAGCCGCTCAGGGACGGCTTAGGGGCCCTGAGTCGGTACGAATCCAAGCTGAGAGGCTGGCTGACATCCACAGGTGGGCATGCTGTTTCCCTGGGGACTGAGAACATTTTCTGGGGTGAATGCATTTGGCGGATATTAACACGAGACAGAAAAATGCTCACCGTTTTCGTGCCCCCTCCCATAGGCCCACTCACAACTGTCTTTCCAAGACCTGCTACTCCCAAATTGTGGTAGATTGATGGTAGCCTCCGAAGGTATCTGGTCTTAATTTCTGGAATCTGTAAATATTATCTTATTTGGAAAAATGGTCTTTGCAGATGTGATTAGATTAAGGATCTTGAGATTGTTAGATTATCTAGGATTCTCTGGGTGGGTCTTAAAATCACATGTGTCTTTATAAGAAAGAGGCGGAGGAGGTTGACAGAAACTGAGGAGAAGGCAATGTGAAGACAGAGACCAGACTGGAGCAATGTGGCCACAAGCTCAGGAGTGCCAGTAGCCATCAGGAGCTGGAAGAGGCGAGGAATGGATTTTCCTTTCAGGCCTCCAGCACCTTTCTTTCAATCTGGTGATAGTATTTTCGGACTTCAGGCCTCCAGAACTGTGAGGGAGTAAATGTCTGTGGCTTTATGCCACAAAGTGTGTGGTACTTTGTAACAGCAGCCATAGGAAATAAATACACAAAAATTCTAGTGGTGTCCCTTTCAGCCAAGTAACTGGACACTTCTCAGGAGTTCATGTACATATTGGGACCTCAGGCCTTCCTCTATATGAAGTGAATGGCCTAGATTACTGTTTTGAAGTTCCGACCTCTGGGAGAATTTTTCTTCACCAGTGTCCTTAGTGTCACTCCTGGGTGAGGCTGAAAAGTGTCAGCAGTCCATTTTTGCTAGCACCAAGTATGGTATAGCCCCATTTTTAAACTAGGTTTGAACTATGTGTCCTCTCCTTCATAGGTGTGAGTTGAAGGAGAAATGGGAGAAGGGGCATAGAATTCTGGCCACTCACTCATGTCATTTACTGATGCCTTCTGAATCTCCATAGGCCTGATGCACAATTTCCATCGCCATGGGAATTTCTCCTTAACCCACCTGATCTCATGATCAGTTGATTAGATAACACCCACCTTCTGATGGCCAGCCCTCATCACACAACCACTTGGTATCCCATTGTCATTCATTTACCCATAAGCTTCTTTTCAAACGGCAGTCATTTTCTGCTGCAGAAGACATGGTTTCCCGCCACCTTCACAGGTCCGTGCTCTAAGTGTCCTAGTGGAGCTTGAAATTCTGTCCATCTCTATCTGTGTCTGGTACCTGTGGTACCTCTAGTACCATTGAATTTAGTCGTGAGTGGCAATTGTATCTGGTCCTGAGTTTGAACTAGAGGCTGGGCCTGTAGCAAAGCCTTATCTTACTCTGAACCTCATTTGAAACTCCACTTAATATCAAGAAGTTCCATCTCATGGCTACATCTCCTATCAGTTCTGTGCTACAGAGAACAGCCACTCTGAGCTTCTCAAAGATGGCAGTGATCCCATCCCAGTGCATTTCTTACTCTCTTAGTGAGGAGAGTGTGCTCCGGGTTCTCCCAGAATGATGGCTTCTAAAATCTTATATTCTAGTGTGTTCAGTTAGAATATAAGAAACCCAGAGCCCACTGGGTTTTGCTGAGCCAGGAAAGAGAGCTGGAAAGCCTTTGACCCTCTCTGCCTGTGATTATTTGAATGAGATAAAGAATAGTAAGTCACACTGGCAGGAAAGTGATAAGGGTCACAGCTGGAGCAGGGATCCAAACAGATGTTTAAAGCAGTGTTATCTGAGTTCAGTTGGGTGTAGTTTTGGTAATCGATTATCTCGTGTAGTTGGCTGCTATGGCAGGAAACCCAGAAGAGAACCAGTGGCATGAATCTCTGAAAACCATTCATCCTCCTCATTCCTATGAGACAGCAGCCTCTTTGGCTCACCCATCATCTTTGATGACTGAAAAGCACTTTGGGATGGTCGTGAGCTCCCCAAGTGGAGGAAGTGGCACAGTCCTGTGCCTGTTCGCTGCACAGAGTGGAGACTCTCCCTTGCCCCCAGCTCTGTCCTGTCTCTTCTGCCTGGGCTCTCCTTACAGCCTGGTCCTGGCAAGACTGCTTTTCCACAGTCTGCAACATTCCCTGAGGTGAGGCCTGAATTCTACTCTAGGGTTCCTGGAACAGTGAGAAAGAAGCTAGGAAGGTTACCTTATACATCCTGAGGATTGACTAAGTCATTCTACCCTCTGCCTGTCTGGGTCAGTTCTGAGAAAGAATGATATTCTACTGCCTAGCAAGCCATGGGAAATGGTTGCTCCTAACACCGGTTGTCAGCATTCAGCTTGCGGCTTAACCTTCGGTGGAACAATTTTCCTGACTTGGAATAATTAGCTTCTGTGACAAGGAAAGATAGCCAAATGCAAAATAATTAAGAAGACAAGGTCTGTGCATTTCAATCACTCACTCTCCTTGTCCCTCTGCCCCTCTCTGACGTAGAGGCAAGGGCCAGGGCTGGAATCCTTTCCAACTGGAACAAGGACCTGTCTCCATTCTGAGCCAAGGCAGAGTTAAATAAGCCATTGTGCCATGTGTTCATGGGTAATTAGGCATGAAAAGAATCTGCCGTTGGCTCCCTCCATTGTTCCTCGCAAGCTGTCCTTTTGCCATGTGCCCGAGCCCCTGGGTCTCGGTGCTGGCATTGCTACAGAGATAGGGGTGTTGTCGTCATGGCAACTCCTCTCTGCTAAGCAACTTTATGGTCTAATATTATTAAGGGGGCAGGGGTCAAAAGCCAGCGAAGGACTTTGTCTCTGAAGCCCAGGATAACTGTGGCGGGGATGGGGCAGGATTGCAAACTCATGGGAGAAGAGGGGATCTCAGTAAGCACCAGTTGCCTCCGCAAAGAACCTTTTGAGGCAGAGAGATGGCCACACCGTGAAGTCAATAAAATATGACTGTGAAACTCCCCGTTTCTCGTCTCCGTGTCCGTTCTCCCCCTCCAGGTGCCCGGTTCCCTGCTGCTCCCTCCTGGGAAAGGATCTGCTTTCAGTCGTTTCCATCTGAATGTGAATTCTAGTCACTGTTCGTCCCTATTTGTGTTTGTATTTCCAATCTTATCTCCAACTGTGAAATGAAAAGCATTGACTAGGAGGTGGTGGAAAATGTTTGGGGGAGAAAGATCCCTTTTCCCCAAACCCTAAAGTTAAATAGTATATAAAACTGCCTTTTCTTTCTGGTTTAACTCTTTATTCTGGAAGATTTCAAACATTGACAAAAGTGGGGAGAATAGTATCAGGGGATTCCGTGTACCCATCATCCCAGGTGCATTTTTTTTTTTTTTAATAAATTTATTTATTTATTTTTGGCTGTGTTGGGTCTTCGTTTCTGTGCGAGGGCTTCTCCAGTTGCGGCGAGCGGGGGCCACTCTTCATCGCGGTGCGCGAGCCTCTCAACTGTCGCGGCCTCTCCCGTTGTGGAGCACAGGCTCCAGACGCGCAGGCTCAGTAGTTGTGGCTCACGGGCCCAGTTGCTCCGCGGCATGTGGGATCTTCCCAGACCAGGACTCGAACCCGTGTCCTCTGCATCGGCAGGCAGACTCTCAACCACTGCGCCACCAGGGAAGCCCCCCCAGGTGCATTCTTTACAAACGTTCTCCTCAATTGACAGGTAAGTACAGAGCAGAAAGGAGCCCTTATATTTCTTTTACCTCATCCTTAGCCAGGCTCAACAAGCCAGGGTAAAAGATTTCTTCAAGTCTGACACAGAAGAGGAAGTGCTGGGCGCTGCCCAGGTGCCTTTAGAGCACTGGATTAGGTGTTGACTGTTAGTGCTTTCCTTTCCCCACCATCAGCCAGTCAGAAGACCTGGGCATGCCCAGAGCACCCACATATCCAGCCAGTCCGGGGCCAAAGATGGCTGTTACGCATGTTACTTTTCCCTAGTTTGCACCGGCCCTGTTTACAGACTGTGTCATCAAGTAATCTGAACTAGCAGATTGACTCTCAGTGTTGACCAAGAGAAGGGTTCAAAAAACTGTTCTCACATTAGGTGACAAAATGGATCCGCTGTTCTACTAGAATCCCAAAATGCTGCTACTGCTGCAGAGGTTTTTAAAGTACCCAGATCTTCCTTCTGAACCAGCTTTTGGCCTTCATGGGCAGAGAGTAGAGGGCTGTGCAGTACATGAGACTATGTTGTAACAAGGTTATTCTCCGCTGTCTGCTAATGAATTAGGTTTATGATACTCCCCAATTATATTAAAATTGGTATCATGGCATGAAAAAACTGACTTAAAAAAATAAAAGGGTCAACATAGAGTTCTGTGTGAGGTATAAAGATGTAAGAGTTAAGTTCAATTTCAGATTACCAGATGTAATTTCCTATAGTGTAGCTATGACAACAACAGCTGCCATCACCAGTGCTTACTACTATCACTGTCATGGCCATTACCACCTAATGTTTACCATTTCTAAAGGGCTGTCTTGCCCATCACAGCTGGAATAACTTTTCAGGTGAACAAACATGTTAGAATGTTTCCAGGTGAGATGTGTTGATTATCCAGTTATTGGATATTAGTAAAACTCAGCCAGAAGTAAAAGACAGCAACGGCAGGGTAAGTGTAGAACTTCAAGCGCTGTGAGAGAGAGAAAGAAGTGGCAGGTAGGTGGGATGGGGTGGGTGTAGCGTTGTTCAGTAAACCTTCGGCCGATTTTACTAAAGAGAGAATGTAAACAATTGCTCCTATAATTGATATGACTGATGATTATTATTAACACCTCACATTTTCACTTTTTAATATGATACCCAGTGTTTCAATATATTGAATAATAATTATCCACCCTATGAGAAAAGTAGGTAGATGTTTACATCACTACTTCATAGGTAAGGAAACAGAGATGAGTCTGAATGAGTTGGGCAAGCATTAGCCCCCTTCCCAATCCAGAATACTTTAGGAACAAATCAGTAGGACCAACAGCTGATCCAGTAACTCAAAGTAGCTTACGAACACCTTTTCATTCCATTTTATAGAACGCAAATGGCCTTTCTTTTATATAACCCTTGTTCTCCTATTGCCGTACATTTTTCCTTCACTTCACAGACAAGGCTCCTTTAAAAATAACTTCAATCTGGCTCTACTGGTTGCAAAGAAGAGAGAGACTCAACTCAAACTAACTTGAGGAATAAAGGAACTTAATGTACACGTGTCTGCACAGGAAACAAAAAGCTCTTTGGAGCTGAGAGGGTTGTAGAGACCAGTGATATCTTCGTCCTCTTGCAGTGGCCCCACTTCTCTCCACTACCGGATTCTGTTTTTTCTCTCTACCATAGAATTCCTTAGTTTACTTAGAACTCAGTCTTCCTGTAGCTTTGGTCTGTGTGTGACCCATTGTGGCTCTTCTGGCCTTTAAATGATAAGCTTTCTTCAACTTTTCTTCTATTGCCAACTAATAAATTCTCATGATATTTTCTTGATCAGAGTCTTAGGAGAGGAAATACGCTTTGCCCAGTATGCTGAGAATTTAGGATTAGCTGCCCTTGGATCAGGTGTTCATGCCTGGACCAGTCAAATGTGGCCTGTGTTGGGGTTCATGTCAGACAAAACATGGTAGCTTAAGCCTACCATGATTTGTAAAAGAAAGAGATGGAGGACTTGAGTCAGGGTAGTAAAATTAAGCCTACCATGATTTGTAAAAGAAAGAGATGGAGAACTTGAGTCAGGGTAGTAAAATTAAGTCTACCATGATTTGTAAAAGAAAGAGATGGAGAACTTGAGTCAGGGTAGTAAAATTAAGCCTACCATGATTTGTAAAAGAAAGAGATGGAGAACTTGAGTCAGGGTAGTAAAATTAAGCCTACCATGATTTGTAAAAGAAAGAGATGGAGAACTTGAGTCAGGGTAGTAAAATTAAGCCTACCATGATTTGTAAAAGAAAGAGATGGAGAACTTGAGTCAGGGTAGTAAAATTAAGTCTACCATGATTTGTAAAAGAAAGAGATGGAGAACTTGAGTCAGGGTAGTAAAATTAAGCCTACCATGATTTGTAAAAGAAAGAGATGGAGAACTTGAGTCAGGGTAGTAAAATTAAAAGTCTACCATGATTTGTAAAAGAGATGGAGAACTTGAGTCAGGGTAGTAAAATTAAGTCTACCATGATTTGTAAAAGAAAGAGATGGAGAACTTGAGTCAGGGTGGTAAAATTAAGCCTACCAGGATTTGTAAAAGAAAGAGATGGAGAACTTGAGTCAGGGTGGTAAAATTAAGCCTACCAGGATTTGTAAAAGAAAGAGATGGAGAACTTGAGTCAGGGTAGTAAAATTAAGCTTGCTGACTCTACTTGCTTCCCTCTCATTTACTGTTCAGAATGGGCAGGACTGGGGTGAGGAAAATGAGGCACCTGAGGTGAGAGATTTAAGGCAGAACTCTCAGGAGCTGATCCTGCTTGTGTATGACTTTGAGAGCAAGCACCACCTTAAATTTTGTTCCCTGGGTGCCTCACTTGTCTCACCTGGTCCGCATCCCTTCTCCAAATGTGTGCCCACCAAGGTCATCAATGGCCTCTGTGTTGTTAAATGCAATGAACATTTTCAGACCTTTAAGATCTCTTTTTTGGCCTTGGTATGTGTTTAACACTCTTTCATTGAGACTCTTCTCTGTATTTTCCTCTTCTATCTCCAGATAACCTATTTCTAAAAGTTTATTTTTTTGAAGTATAGTTGATTTACAATGTTGTGTTAATCGCTCTGCTGTACAGCAGATATTCAGTTATACATATATAGCTATCCTTTTTCATACTCTTTTCTATTATGGTTTATCACAAGATATTGAATAGCTCCCTGCACTATACAGTGGGACCTTGTTGTTTATCCATTTTATATATAATAGTTTGCATATCTCCAGATAATCTTAATCTCTTGTATGGCTCCCCTTTTCAGCCTGTCTTCATACTTGGGCATACTGTGGTTGTCTCTTAACATACTTCCTTAGGACAGTTGAGCTATACCTGTGGGTTTCCACCAGAACCATGTATTGATGTGATTTTGAAGTTTACATCTTCAAATTAGATCTATCTCCCGATTGACTGTCCACATCCCATTTGTCTCCCAGACCTCCGCCTTGATGTCTCCCAGGAACATCAAACTCAATATGCCCCAGCACATGTATGTAACTGTCCCACAAAAAAGCTTCCTATGCATTCAGTATCACCCGCATCAGCAAATCCACTAGATCAGTCAAAACAAATCGACCATATTATTCGTGACTCCTCCCCATCACAGCCAGTCAGTCATAAGGCTTTTTGACTGTCTCCTCATATATCTTGTATCTGCCCATTCTTGTCCGTCTCTACTATTGTTGCCTAACTCAGACTCTCATCCATCTCCACTACAGTTTTCCACAAATTGGTCTTTTTAAGTCCAGTCTTCTTTACTTTCCAATCCATACCGCATGCTATACAGCTAGAGTGATCTTCCAGAAATGAAATTCTCAACACGTTGGTCCCTTGCTTTAGATTCTTAAACAGCTTAGCATCATCTAAAAGGTTAAAGTCTAAGCTTTTTACTATGGCCTTCAAGATCCTCATAACCTGATCCCTTACTATCTCTGAATCTCATTTACCACCACATTCTCAAAGCCTCTGATCCAGTCATATCATATGACTAGTATTTTCCCCCAAGACAGGTGATTTCATGATGCTGTGTCTTTTATATGCTGTTCCTTCTACCATTTTCCCTGTTTGCCCAGAAAACTCCTCCTCATCCTTGAAGACCTACCTCGAGTGTTACGTACTATGTGACAGTTTCTCATATAACCAGAGCTGAATGCTGCCTGTATACTATAGTGTGTTGACACATCTATTCTCCAGTACTCATCCTACTAGTTTGCAGTGATTTTTCACTTATTAGACTTTTTCTTTCAAACCAGGGATTTTCTTTACTCATCTTTGTGGCCCTGGTGCCCAGTTGTTTCACAGAGCTAGCACTCAGTACTCAATATATATTTGGAGATGCTTCTGCCTTTCTGGGCTCAGCGAATGTTTGTTGCTGAATTAATAGTGCTTTCTGGTTTCCAAAGCATTTTCTTAGGATTCATATTGTGTGGCCTCTTCTTTTGATGGGACCATTTCTGCATTGGATTATTTGGACCATGGCTTCCCCGTGGAATTGGTCCCATTGAAGGCAAAGTGGCGTGGCTGGGAGGGGACCAGAACTCTCCTGGGTCTGTCTTTGGTGGTAGCATCACCCAGCTCTCCCATGTCATTGCTTTGGTGGAGCTGCCCTCTCTCCCGCAGGATGTCCAGTGTGTCCCAGCTCTTCTCCTCTGTCCTCAAGAAATAATCTCTCTGTTCCTAGGGAATAATCTGATAAGTTAACTCACCCAAAGGTGAATGACTAATAGCGCTCCAAGTACACCTGCCCTCAAAACCTTCCAAATCACAGCAGTCAGGCCGGCACCAAGCAGCACCTTCAAAAGGAGTGTGTGTGTCTCCCACCCCCCAGTTTCCTTCCTCAGCACTTGTTGCTTCATTTCCTGAATTAAAAAAAAATGTGTGGTGACTTTAAAATATAATATTCAGTAGTCAATCCATTAAATCTTACTAGGATCTTGGCACTTATGAGTTTGTCATAGTATCTTACTTAGCAGAGCTCTGTGAGAATAAGCGTCTGACCAGGGGTAGGAGGGCAGAGGGGAGAACCTGGGAACAGGGAACAGACCTTGTCTGTAAGATCTGGTTGGAGTGGGGGTCATGGGTACCTTGGGAGCAGAGGAGCTGGCTGGCATTTGGATGGTGGTGAGGGGTGGTGAAAAGGGGAGCGAGGGACTGAAAAGCAGAGAGACTATGTTTGGTGATTCATTCAACACTTTTACTGCATTTTACTATGGGCCAGGCACCAGAGTTAATGGAAAAAAATAAAAAGGTGATGCTTCTGCATTGAAGAAACTCATTATCTCGTGGGAGAGTTAGATACTGAAAGTCGCAAAGCAGTGTTTTGAGTATCGTGGCAGAGGTTAAATATAACGTGCTCGTGGAGCACACAGGAGGGAACAGTGAACTCTGACGGGGGAAGAGAGGTCAGCAAAGCTGGGGAAGCTGCAGAGAGAAGGTAATCGTTGATTTCTGTCTGGATGGGTAAATATGTCTGAATGGAGAAGAGGAGGAAGAACATTCTAGGGAGGGCAGATGTGGCAAAGGTACTCATGTAACAAATATTTATTTGATGCCTGCTACGTGGCAAGTGCTTTTCCAGTTGCTTGGGGTATATCAGTGAACAAACGGACAAGACTCCATGCTTACAGAGTTTACAGTCTAGTTGAGACAGAAAATAAGATGAATAAAGTATACAGTAATTTACATACGATAAGTGGTAAAGAGCAAGAACGAAGCAGGCATGAGACATATGAAGTGTTTGCAGGGGGACTGACATTTTAGATGGGGGACCAGGAAGGTCTCCCTGAGAAGGTGGCCTCTAGATAAAGGTCTGAAGGAAGTAAGGGAACAAATCCTATGAATATCAGAGGTGAGAATGCTTTGAGTAGAGGAAACAGAAAGGGCCAAGTCCTGAGCTAGGGGCAGACGTGGAGTCTTCGAGGGACACAAAGGAGGTCAGGATGACAAGAATGGAAGGATGGAGTGGAGGCTAGGAGGCAATGAGATGAGAGAAGTAAGGAGGAGGCGGATGATTTGGACTTTGTGGGTCACAGTAAGGACTGTGGCTTTTACTAGGAGCAGATGGAGAAGCATTGGAGGAATCTGAGCGGAGCGGAAAGACGTTCTGACTTAGGCTTTAACAGCACCGCTCCAGCTGTTATGTTGAGAAATGACTGCAGGCAGTCAAGGGCGGAAATGGGGGGACTATTTAGGAGGCCATCTTGACAGTCCAGGTGAGAGGTGGAATTGACTTGAACCGCAGTAGGGTAGTGGGGGTGGTGAGAAATGGTCACTTTTTAGATTTGTTATGATGGGGAGCCACAGAAATTCACACTTTGGACATGAGGTGCGAGAGAAGGAAGAATCAAGAACGGCTCCAAGTTTTTAAGCCTAAGTTGCCATAAATTGAGAAAGGAGAGGAACTGGTTTTGGGAAAAACGACAGGAGCTCAGTTTGGGGGCATGTTAAATTGTGATATCCAAGTGGTGATGTTAAATAGGCAGTTTTGGCTATATGGGGAGAGATCCAGGATCCAGGTTGAAGAAATGACATTGAGAGTCGTCATTACTAGGTAGAGAGTCATCCTAACTATATAGATGGCATTTAAAGTCATGAATCTAGAAGAGGTCATGTAGATCATAGATGACATTATATAGGCAATAAGTATAAATAGTAAGAAAGAAGACATTCTAGAACTGAGCTTTGGGGGAATCTAACATTAAGAAGTCAGATGAGGACAAACCGGGGAAAGCAAATAAGGAGGGGTAGCCAGAAATGAAGAAGGAAAACAAAGATAATGTGTTGTCCTGGAAGCCAAGAATATGAAGTGTTTCAAGGAGAGTTTTCACTTACGTCAAAAGCGGCTGATGGGTAAACAAAGATGAGGACTGAGAAATGACCTTTGGATATAACAGTGTGGAGGTCATTGGTAGCCTTGTGAAGAGTCATTTCAGTGCAGTGATGGGGACAAAAACTTGAGTGTGTTTAAGAAAGAATGGGAACACATAAAAAGATAGATGCTCAACATCATTAGCCATCAGGGAAATGCATCAAAACCACAACGAGCTACCACTTTGCACCCACTAGGATGGCTATAATAAAAATGACAGATAATAACATGAATTGGCAAGGAAAGGATTTGGAGACATTGGAACCTTCATATACTGCTGGTGAGAATGTAAAATGGTGCTGCTACTTTGGAAAACAGTCTGGCAGTTCCTCAAAAAGTTAAACATAGAGTTACCGTATGACCCAATAAATAATTCCATTCCTAGTATATACTCCAGAGAAGTAAAAACATACATCTACACAAAAACATGTACATGAATGTTCATAGCAGCTTTATTCATAATAGCCAAAAAGTAGAAATGACCCAAATGCCCATTAACTGATGAATAAAATATGGTATATCCTCACAGTGGAATACTATTTGGCAGTTAAAAGGAATGACTCACTGATACATGATGCAACAGGGATGAACCTTGAAAACATTAGGCTAAGTGAAAGAATCTAGTCACAAAAGACCACGTATTAATTTCCATGTAAATGAAAAGTCCAGCATGGTCAAATCTGTAGAGACAAAAAGTAGACTAGTGGTTGCCTGGGTCTGGGGGTAGGAGACAGGGATGGGTAGGGAATGACCTGCTAATTGGTAGGAGGTTTCTTTGGGGGTGATAAAAACGTTCTAAAGTTAGACTGCACTAAAGACTGTGCAACTCTGAATACTAAAACCGTTGAATTGTATACTTTAAATGAGTGAATTTTATGGTATGTGAATTATATCTCAATAAAATTCTCTCAAAAAGTCATACTATGAGGGAAGGAGAAAAATAAGTAGAAGGAGAAAGCTGGATTAAGGAAGGAATTTTTTTAAGATCAGAGAAATACCAGCATATTTTATGATGTTGCTGTTGACCTAATGGAAGGGAAAAGTTTGATGATACAGAAAAGAGAGAAGAGTTGGTGGAGCAAGAGAAAATAAAGATTTAGTGTATAGTGGAGGGCGTATGGTGAACTCGTTCAAAATAATAACAGAGAAAGTGGAGTATATTCACTCTGATTCTGGTAGGTAGGTAGATATGGAGTTGTAGGTATTTAAAATTCTGTTCTAATTGCTTCATTTAAAAAAATTATAGTAGAAAGCAAGATTGACTAGCTGAGAGTGAAGCGGGGGAGGGAGGTGTTGGAAATCAGAGAAGAAAATCTGAAATAGTTGTCCTGGAGAGAGTTAAGAAAGAATGGATTAGGGAAGAAAAGAATGATTTCTGGGAAGTGTTAAGGACGCATATAAGGTTGAGTGAGCACGAATGTAAGATGAGACTAGTTGGCATGCTTGTGTATTTTTCTCCAGCTATTTTCAGTTGCATGGGTTCAGCCATACAGTAAGTGAAGAGTTGGATTTAGCCAGGGTTTTGATTTTGCCAGATTAGATTGGGTTTCCAGAAGACAGACTCTGAGATGGAGATTTGTGTGCAGGAAGTTTATGGAGGAGTGCTCTCAGAAACAACATCTGTGAAGAAGGGAGGGAAGGAGGGCCGGGCAGAGGAGAGGTTGAACGGTGATGCAGGTGTAACAGAGTCTCAGGCAACTCAGTGGGGAGCTGTGGGGCTGGGATGCCTTCAGAGTTGTCCCAGATTGAGGCAAGTGGGGGGGTGGTTTGTGCCCCTTTGTAGATATTTAGATATGGGATTCCCCTGGAGAAGAGGCACTGCCTTGGGCAAGGAGCCTTCCTTTGGGTGAAGGGAATTCTTCAAGAAGGACTTAGCTGTGAGATGAAAGCCATCAATACTGCTAGGAGCTGAGGTCATAAGTGCCTCAGTCCTAAGGGGAGGTAACATGTGCAAGACCACACAATCCACTGCAGTTCACCCTGTCACTGATTGCTTTTGTACTAAGTTTATCCCTTCTAGGAAGAACTCCTCTAATCTTCTTTCTGACTGATCTCTTTTCCCAGGCAAACTTACAAGAAGAAGGTTAGTGGGGCTAATCGTACCTTTGTCACTGGTTTGGATGCTGTCACTGATAATTCATTAGCTCTGTATTCCTTACCCATTCTAGATTCTCTCCTCCCTTGGCCGGCACATCTGCTTATCTAGATGGCTTACCTGGTTTTCATATATGAGGTGTCTGAGCCCCTGGGGACCAAGCCATTCCCAGGTTTTGGCTGTTGCATTTGTCCATTTACCATCAAAATTGGGCAGGGATGTACCAAGAGATGCCACATTGGATTACCTGGTTGCCAGACACAGTTTTCACTTCCCCCTTATGGAAGGATCATCCTATCTTCTTCTGATGGTCAGGGTCCATTTCTTCTACCAGTATGGTGACACCTTTCTTCAACTGCTGGTATTTTGGTACAAGGAGCTCAAAGTGACCAGGTGACAGGCATAAAGTTTAATGGGAACATAATGTGTTTCTTGTTTGATTTCCATTTTGGGAATGAGGAGCTATAAATCTGTGGGTACAGGAAGCACATATTCCCAAGTGGGTCACTGGGAGTGCTAGTAAGAAGGGCCACCTGGTTCCCAGACCCATGCATTATACATACTGGGGACATGGGATCATAAAGCAGTCATGGGATTAAGGTGTACACTGTCTCCTGGAGGACAGCACCTCATCCTTTCAGAGTCTCGTCTCCAAGCTGGTGCCTCAGCTACGCCTTGGAAAGGTCATTCTACTGCTTAATCAGTTTCATAGATTGGGCTGGTGCAGTATACGATGGGACTAGTGGATCTTATGTTCAGGTGCCCACACCTACTTCTACGTAAAGTTCTGTGATGCGGTCAACGTTATATGGTATTTCGTGTCGGCGGATCAAACATTCTGAGTGCTCTTGGATAGTAGTGCTGGTCAAGACCTTTTTGGGCAGGAAAGGCAAACCCACACTGGGTTTGGGTTCCCTGTGAAAATGAATTGCTGTTCCTTCCAGCATGAAAGAGATTCAGTGTAGTAAACTTAACCGCCAGTGTCTTGTTAGTCTGCTCTAGTGATTCAGTGTAGTAAACTTAACCGCCAGTGTCTTGTTAGTCTGCTCTAGTGACAGGGCCACATCAGGGCTGGCTGTTTGTTGCTAAGCAGGTTGAGCATTTGGCAGCCTCAGGAGGCACCATCAGTACCTAGATGCTGAGTGGTACCAGCATCATTGGGTACCACCCACTGCTGAGTGGTATTCCATGCTTTTGGGTCCATGAATAGCCTCTAACCCTATTACCACGGCTACTCTGTTCAGAAGCCTGTTATGCTGGCCCTGGGGTGACAAGTAACAGTGGCTGGATAAACTATTCTGTCCATTTGGTTGTTTAGTGCTTATTCCATGGCATAGCCAGCAATAAAGATTTTCCTATTTTGTGATTCCTCCCGTACTTCCATTCACAGATCATTTCCCCTGACCCCTTGTCCACAGTCTTCCAAACTTCCTAGGTTCTGACCAACAGGCCACGTCCATTATCACTGCCCATGAGTCCATGTATATTTAAATCTCAGGCCATTGCTTTCTCCGCACAAGTAGATGAACAGGTTTTTCACCTGAAGTCTGCCCTTTGGGAGAACGTCCTCTCACCACTGTCTTTTGGTGTCACCTTTGAGCGAGGCTGTAATCCAGCAGCAACCCTCATTTGTCTTGTAACTACATACTGAACCAACACAGCCATGACCTGGACTTAAAACTTTTTCATCCCCTGCCAGAGTGCTCCTCCACCCCATGCAGTCATAGGTATGAGCTTAGAGACAGACATTGGTGCAACTGTGGTGGATAACACAGGGGGCGGGGCTATCTGCTCCTGCAGCTCGTACGCGCCTTCAGTCCTGCTTATGTCTGATGCTGGCGTACCACGTCCATCTTACAGTAAGTTGCCGCTGGGCCCTCCTGACCTTACAAAACATAGATCTCTCCATTCCTTACAGATGGCTAATAGAATCGTGCCCATAATGGGTGGTTCTTGCCATATGGCCACTTAATGTTCAGTGGTCAAATTCTTTATCTCTACCAGGGTCCAGTAGCAATGCAAGGAACATTATGTCAAATAAATTATAGTTGTCTGTTAGCAAAAGCATAGCCTTGCTTCAGATGCCTAAGAGTTTGTGTTGTGATTCTTCTATCAAAGCTTGGTATAAAGTCCATATGATGGAAAGTCCATGATTCTGCTGGGTCATATGGCCCAAGTGGTTGATTTTTCCTGCATTGTGGTCTTGATTCCTGTTCAAGACCTTACTTGAAGCTGGAAGACTTCTATGTTTCTCAGTAAGTGGGCAAGGGCATCATGCCAGGAGTGGAATAAGCTGCCTCTAGAATGTGAAGAGGTTTACCTTCCTTCGTAGTGGTAGAAGGTACAATATACAATAACGTGTGCTTTAATTTAGACGGGTGTCTTCGCATGACCCAAAACCGAACCCCTAAAAACTTCACTGATATGGTGGTCCCCTAATTCTTTGTAAGATTTATTTCCAACTGTCCTGCACTTGTGCCTTATTAATGTACTCACCACTTCTTATTCATCCAGTCAGACTAATGAGATATCATCCATATAGTGGAATGATGTGATGTTCTGTGAAGTGTCCAAACTGTTCAGGTCCTTTTAGACAGTACTATTAAAGAGGAAGGGTCACCTTGGGGCAAATGTGTATACGTGTACTTTTGTCCATTGCACATGGAGGCAAACTGCTTCCGATCCTGCTTTTTGATAGGGATGGAAAAGAGCACATTTGCCAGATAAGTGGGTGCCTGAATACCATGTGCTTAAGGCTGTGTAACCAGCAAAGATCCCACATCTGGGAAAGTGGCTGCAACCGGGGTTACTACTTGTTCAAATTTGCTGCATATCACTGTCATCCATCACAATCCATCTGGTTTTTGTAGGGGTCAGAATGGTGCATTAAATGGGATGTGATGGGGACCATCACCCCTGCATTCTTTTGGTGTTGAGGGTGAGCTATCTCTGCCATTGCCTCCTGGGATAAAGTATTGTTTTGATTTACTATCTTAGCCAGAGGATAAGATTCAGAGGATTCCTCTTGGATTTATTTCTCAGTTGATAAATCTTATTCCACAGTCCAAGGAACCATGTGTGGCTCCTGCCAATTTTTAAGCATGTTCTTTTCATGCTTTTTGGGTATCAGAGAAATGACCACTGAGTGGGTCTGTGAATAAGTGGAGCCACTGTAATTTGGACCTGGGACAAGACTCCATGTATTACCTGGTTCCCAAAGCCCCCACTCTAACAGGGTGACCATGAAGATCTCAGATTTCAGTGTGTCTTCACAATACCTAGTCATTCCCCTTTTCTTAATAAATGACTGTCTTTCACTTTGCCTTTTCTGGAAGGATTGGGAAAATTATTTTCACATATGCTTTCTGTGTTCCATAAATTTTCTTCATGGGAACTCAGCCTCTCTTTCAAGTAATGGGCTCTGGATTTGTTCCAGAAACTGCTCAGAGGATTTTGACTCTTGATTGGAGTGACTACCTTCAGTTTCCTATCATCCACGCTTGATTTCTCTTGGTTCTATGAATTAAGCAACTTCCTTTTTAGCGGCCCATCATCTTTCCCTAAGGATTAATAAGAACCATCTTTTATTAATCATCTCCATGGCAGTCCTGCAGGAAGTGGCACATATTCTTTTGCAAAGCCAAGACCTACAAAAAGGAATAAATGTCCTTAAAAAAAGGCATAAATGCCAGCTTAACAAGGAGGAGTGGGCCTGGACCTGCTGCAGGTCCCGGAGGTCGAGAGGCATCTGGAGATTATAGATTTTCAAGTTCATCAACACAGATGTCCCAGTTCCAGTTCTCAGGGTTTCATTTCTTCCTAATCAGGGTCCTAATCTTGGCGTAGCAGCTACCCAGGGTCTGAGAATTCAGCCTCCACTGGGATTCCGCTACACCTATCATTAAGTTGCCCTGGTCCTCGGCTTTCTGATTCTTTAGCTGCAGAAGAGGTCTCTTTAAATACTGGCTTTCACACTTAACCTTTAATTGATGATTAATCACCCACAGCCTTTCATTGTCATTCCTCAATGCATCAGTAGCCCCCAACAACAGTTATTCAACTTCATAGTCTGTGTCTTTCAGGTTCCTGAGATATCCTTCCTAGTGCATTTCATTACACGCATATCCTATCCAGTTTACCACTGGTGGAAGTTATAACAGTTGTACCATGACAGCGTGCCAGGAGCTACTCATTACCTCTTACCCCCCAGGGATGCAGTCCTGATTGCCAGCTAGCTGGTGTGTGATGTGTCTCCAGAACTTATTTTAGAGTCTGCTTCCAAGAACGCATGGTACCAATTGTCTCAGGTCAGAATTACTTTTTTAAAAAATTTTTATTTTATCTTGGAGTACAGTTGATTAACAATATAGTGTTAGTTTCAGGTGTACAGCAAAATGATAGTTATACATGTATCTATTCTTTTTCAAATTCTTTTCCCATTTAGGTTATTACAGAATATTGAGCAGAATTCCCTGTGCTGTACAAATAGGTCCTTGTTGGTTATCTGTTTTAAATACAGCAGTGTGTACATGTCAATCTCAAACTCCCAATCTATCCCTCCACTCAACCCTTGCCCCTGGTAACCATAAGTTTAGTCTGTGAGTCTGTTTCTGTTTTGTAAATAAGATCGTTTGTATAATTTTTTCTAGATTCTTCATATAAGCAATATCATATGATATTTGTCTTTCTCTGTCTGACTTACTTCGCTTAGTATGATAATCTCCAAGTCCATCCATGTTGCCATTGCTGCAAATGGCATTATTTCATTCTTTTTTTATGGCTGAGTAATATTCCATCATACATATGTACCACGTCTTTATCCATTCATCTGTCGATGGACTTTTAAGTTGCTTCCATGTCTTGGCTATTGTAAACAGCGCTGCAATGAACATTGGGGTACATGTATCCTTTCGAACCATGTTTTTCTCCGATATATGCCCAGGAATGGGATTGCAGGATCATATGGTAGCTCTGTTTTTAGTTTCTTGAAACACACTCTGAGGTAGAGATTTGCATGTAGGAAGCTTTGGGGGTTGCGCTTTTGAGAAATACCTGTAAAGGAGTGAGGGTAGCAGATTGGGCAGAGGGGAGGTGGGAGTGTGGTGCTATTGCAATAGAACTGGCAGCACTGTTCCAAATGAAGTCAAGGGGGCTTAGCTCTTATACCCCCTCAGGGACCAATCAGTGGATGTGGGGTGTCTCCAGGCATGGGGCATAACCTTGGTGAAGTGGCTCCCATTGGCTAAGGACAGGTCTCAGGGAGAGACTCAGCCGTGAGCCCTCAGCAGCAAATCCCCCTGGCTTGGGTATTGTACTGGGGGCCTTCGGGACTGAAGGACTCTTCCCGGCCACCACAGCATCCCCTCTGCTTGATGAGTATGATAACGTGAAAGAGGATCAGGAGAACTGAGGGTGTGCACAGAAGATAACTGATGGTTGCCCATGCTTCTAAGTTTCGTCAGGAGAAAAGTTGGGGCGAGGATAGTAAAAGAGTGGCAGGATCAACAAATTGTAGGTTCCTGAGGGGTTGAAGGATTATTGGAGTTAGAGCAAGTGGTAGAAATTAGTCTGAAAAGATAATTAAGGGCTAGCATGGGAAAGGCCCTAAGCGTCCAGCTGAGGAATTTGGCTTGTGTCCCATAGAAAATAGGTAAGTGATAGAGATTTAAAAACACCAATTTGTCTTAATCATATGTGATTTAGAAAGATTAAACTTCCAGTGGCTTAGACACACATATAGTCTAGAACAAGGGTAGCCAGTTAAGATGCTTTTGCAATAATCCAGGGTTAGTCCTGGCTTCCCATGCTAGATATTTGTGTCAGAGACTGCCAATTGCCCATCCAATTCTATTCTCCCTTATTCCATAGGAAGGGCCTCTATATTGTCAAATGTGGTGTTGTGTGTAGCCTTCCTTACAGATAGAAGGGGCCCTTGAACGTAAGAGAAAGGCACTGGATACAGCTTTTGAGAAGTCTATGTTGAGATAGTTAAATCAGCTGCAGGCAAGTGTGGAAAGCTGACTAACGCTCCCCAAAGATGTCCGTGTCCTAATCCCTGGTACCTGTGAATGTGTTACCTTACATGGAAAAGAAGGATTAAAGTTGCAGATAGAATTAAGGTTGTTAATCAGCTGGATCCTAGATTATCCAGGTCGGCCCAATGTCATTACATGGATAAGTATAAGTGAAAGAGGGGGAAGAGTTCAAAGTAACGCAGCATAAGAAGGACTCAACCCGCTAGAGGAAGGGGCCCAAAGCCAAGAAATGCAGTGGCCTCCAGAAGATGGAAAAGACAAGGAGATAGATTCTCTCCTGTAGGCTCCAGAAGGAGATGCTGCCCTGCTGACACCTTGATCGTACCCCAGTGAGACCCAGGTCAGATTCTTAACCTGTAAAACTGTAAGGTAATATATATATGTATATATATTTTTCAAGCCAATAAGTTTGAGGTAATTTGTTACAGCAGCAATAGAAGACTAATACAGCAGTCACTTTTACATTTTACTTCACCCTTGCTTCTTTCTAACTTCTGGAATGCAGATGTGATGGTTGGAGTTCAGCCGCCATATTGGACTGTAAAGCAAACCTGAGGATGGACAGTGTGCATTAAAGATGGTAGACCAAAAAGATAGAAGGACTTGGGTGGCCAGGTTTTGGACTGTCAACCTCTGAATTTCTTTTAAATGAGAGAAAAATAAACCTGTAGGTACTTAAGAGACTGTAATCAGGTTCCTATTAAGAGTTACCTATAATTCCTGACTAAAATAATAGTGTAGGCTGGATATCCTTATCACCCTTACACTCTACATACCCAGTCCAGTAAACGTTTGAGCTTACCATATGTTAGACATGATTTTCTTTCTCCAGATTTCCTGACTTCTGCTAAAGGTACCACCATTCTCTTTAAACACATATTGGATTGGCTAATAAACAGTTTCCCAAATATGCGTCCCATTTTCCTGACTCTGTGGCTCCGAGCCCCCTGACACACCCACCCACACACACCATGGTTTCCGTAACTTATTCTCTCTCATCATTTCCCTTCTGTTTCCTTCCTTTCACTTACATTCACTGTTTATTCGTTTACATAATTATTTATTTATTTACATTGTCACCAGAAGGTAAGCTCCCTGAGGATGGGAACCATGTCCGTCTCAGTCACTACCCAATTTCTAGGGCCCAGATGAGTGTCAGAGTAGAGGCTCAGTAAAGATTTGTTAATCGAATGGATGACCGTACTGTCCCTGTAAAGACCATCATAGCTTCGCATAGAGGCGAATTAACATTCAGGCTGGAGAAGACATGACTGTTTCCGTCAACACACCCTTAGATTCAGGATGAGTGCTCATCCTCATGGGAGAAGACAGACAAACAAATCCACTGTTTCGTGATGGCCGGGAGGCCAGGCTGTCTACAGGTCAGAGCACCAGCCTTGAAAGAGGGTCCCTCCCCTCTGTGTCCTGGGGCTTCTCTGATCTCTAGGCCATCTCTTCAGATCGAATGAATAAATGTCCTTCCTATTTTACTTTATGGCTGGCTGTGAGATTATTTCGCTGTTTGAAATTCCATTTGTCTTGAGCTTCATCTAACTGCTGGAAACTTAGTTTGCTCTGTAACAGGACAAATAAACACTTGGAATAGGGGACTAAATCTTATTCTTCCCTTAGGCAAAGCCTGAAGCAAACAAAACACCCCCCCACCATGTCTAAACTTACCCCAGACCTCATAATTACAGGAAGGAAAATATGTCTGAGGAAATTTTATTTATTCAACAGCAGGCAAGGAAATATTTTATGCTGCAAGGATCTTCGGTAAGGGAAGTGTGTCCTAGCAGCTCAGCAGTGGCTGCTGAAAATGTTACAGGTATGGAGAAGCAATGGATTTACTCATAAGGCACACAGAAACCCCTTTTATTAATCCAAGGAATCAATGCTGGCTAGGCAGGCTTTGTATTAGAGGCTGGACACACCATATTCCTCTGTACACTTAGAGAATTTCTATTTTTTTCATCCTCTGTGACGTCATTTCTTTTCAAACACAAATTGGTGCGTGTGTGTCTAGGCAAATAAGTACTTTAACTCCAAATGAGTATTTAATAATATTTATAATTTGTAATTTGATAAAGAACAGAAACTTATAAATGGTATCCTGAAAATACCAGAAGGAAAACAAAAGACGTTTTGTTATTATTTTAATTATAAAATGCCCTTTCATTACTATGCTGTCTATATTAGGCCCTCTCTCTCTACCTTTCCTCCATCTCTTTTTACCCCAACCCTTTTCATTTGCAGGATAAGAATCCTGCCTTCTCAGACTGTCAGAGAAATAGTCTATTTTTAAATTTCCAGAATGTCAGGCCTCCTGTCATGAAACATGACAGAGGGATTTAAAGAAAGGGAAAGCATTGTTTGAAAAATCATTTTTTTTGGTGTGACCTCGACAGCACAGCAGATTAAATCTGAATTTTGAACATATTTTCAGACTGTCTACTGGCATGTAGCATTTCAGAGAGAGATAACATGTAAGTTGTCAGAAAGGATACATTTGGGGTAGAAATTTAAAAAATTTTTTTACCCAGAAACTAAGGATCCTCATGGTGTGTTCTAATATGTAGATGACCCTTATTCTGATCTGGGTTTGGAAGCCTGCTCCGGAAAGGCCTTTAAACTGGCATTTAGGACATGGTGTTCTTTAGGAAAAAAGCGATTTTTCTTTTCTCCAGGGCAACTGCGGTTTAGGACAGGCACAAAGCTGGGAACACAACTAAGGGCAGAAAAAAATTCACCCCCGTGTTCTATTTGTCAAACTGACCTGCAGGTCACAACCTGAAAGTTTATGGATCCGTGAGGCCTTGTCTCTGCATAAGCATGTTTTCTGGACTTTGGCTGGAGCTAAATTCCTGACTTCTGAAAGCGGAGTGGGTGTGGACTTCCAGCAGGAATAGCCAGTGGGAAGGAAGTAATATTCATTAAGAGTGTCTCATGCAAGCCGTGCAGGGCTAAGCATGCTCAGTGTAAATTCTCTTGTAGCCTGTCAAGCTATGTTTGAACCCGTTCCAGAATACTGGATTTACTTTTTTTTTTTTCCACGAGGAAGAATGCTCGATTAGACTGCATTTTGCCCTGCTTTTCTCTCTCTCTTTCTTCCCTTTCTGTCTTTCTCTCTTTCCTTCTCTTTATTTTCTCTCTCATTTCTTCCTGCCAGAAGATTGGAAACAATATCCTTTTCCGATCAGTTCAGTAATACAATGTCCTTCAGTGTTCACACGAGCATTTCAGTGGAGAAGAAAAGAAACTTTGCTACCTGGGAACAGAAGACTACTTAGGTCTGTGAATGCTAATAAAGTCCTTAAGGACTTCTGGAGCCAGGAGTTAACTTTTCTCAACTGTTAAGGTAATCTACAGCAAATTTAATTGCCTTTTCAACTAAGTGGGTGTACATCAAAAAAATTTTTTTCCACACAAAAAGTATGTTTTTCATATGTTGGAGTGATTTTCCAAACACAGGGAAAATATGTCTTTTGGTTAATTTGCATTTGAAAGAACCTCTTTTTGTATTAGAGGTTCTCTCTCTCTACCACAAATTATGTGTTTTTCAAACAAATATTGTGGTGAGCTGATGTAACCATAATGGTCTGAATGTGGATGTGTTCTGTGTCATATTAATTCTTGGCGTGGGTCGGTTTGGTGAAAGTTATTGCTTTTGTTGCTGCCAAAGATGAAAGAGAGTTTGTTTTTTCATTGCTGTTGTTTTTGGAACTTTTGGTGGGCTTTGAGGCTGCACTGGGAGCCCCTTATAGAGAGGAGAGCCATCTCTTTCTATGTTTTAATGTGCATTTTTCTCAGTGTTCAACTCTGACTCTGAGAAAAGGGGAAAGGGATACAGATTTTATTTTAGAATCTGTGTAGGAGTGGAGTGTTTTGTTTTTTTTTTTAATGTAGTTTTGGAGGGAAACAGTATTTAGAAAGGCAGAAACAAGGTTTGTAATGAAGGAATTAAATCAAGACCTTCTGGGTGAAAATAAGCAGTGAATGCAAAAATATTGCCTTCTGTATACTCACTGATTTAGTTTAGGTTAATAAGTTTAGCTTTTAATTAAAAAAGTAGATCAGACTTTAAAGTGCTGTCTTTATACTGTCAATGGATAACACAGAAAACTCAGGTTAGAGAGATGTTAGGATCTCAGAAATAGCAAGTTAGCAAAGGCGGCCCCTTTAAAACATCTGAGGACTGAGGTTATGAAACCACATGGCTTCATGTAGGAACAGTGCATCCTGGGCTAAAGCAGTTTAATTTTATTCAAGAATTTTAAGAGTAAAAAGGGGATTTATTTCTTTTCAAAAAAGAACAGCCAGGCGAGGATTATTGATCAGTCAGGGATTAAATATTTGCTGGAATACAAAGCATCACATATTATCAATGTGTAAATCAGACTGGCCAGCTATTCAGGGGATGTAAATGAAAATACCATAGCTTCATACGAAATCAAATGTATTAGCACCTCTGCCCTTCATTCTCCATCTTTATGTCCCAGCAAGGAATGATAGAGGTGGGGCAGCATGTGAAATAAGACTTAGCTGATGGGCTGACCTTGCTCTTTTAACTTCTGTCCATCTGTTCTTACTGGGCAGCTGAAGCAGTGAGCAAAGTGGGAGGGAAGGAACCTCAGGGGAGACGAGGACGAAGAGGCCAGACCCCGCCAGGGCTGTGATGTGCTCCCCGTACTGTGACTTAGACATAAGTAGAGGAGCTAAGTGGATGCGTCTAAATCCACTTCTTTCTGCTCCCCGGGCTTTGATTTAGTAGCATTGCTGCAATTCTGCACCTGCCTCTGTTTTTCATAAGTAAAAGCTTCTCCGACGCATAGATGGTGGATTATTTGATATAGGTCGATCCCCAAGGAAATAGCCAAAGTAATTCAGTTTTGTTTCGGTTATTCCTTTCTTCCCTAACATGTGGTGTAGATCTTGATGGGTTTAATTGAAACAACAAATCCTTTCTGGGATGGGAGAGCACGGTTCTCCATGGAAGTGTGTGTGTGTGTGTGTGTGTGTGTGTGTGCACGCGTGCACTCTGGGCTCTGGGACCGTGCTGCCTTGGAAGGCTTTGTATGGCAGAGGGCATTTTTCTGGAGTCGGGGGCCCTTTCACTGTCTTGACTCTGTCTGTATTTAGAGAGAGGAGACACGCATTCTGGAGCATCCTGTAACTCTTTTCTCTGACTCCCCTTTTCTGTCGCTGCACCCCTCCCCAACCCTGTTCCCCCCTTCATGACCTGTGTCTTAAAGAATAGCACTGAAATCTTTCGAGGCACAAAGGAAAACCAAAGGGTATGCGTAGAGGCAGAGAACAAAGACAGGCCTCTTCATGTTCACATCTGGATAAAATTTAGATTGTGACAAGGGAGAGTGAGTGGGAGAAAAAAAAAAAGGCTGACATCACATTTAAAAAAATGCATATAATTGACTACCTAGAGGTTTTCTTGTCTCAAGTGTTCGAAGTGTTTTTGTATCCTGCCCACACCCTAACAACTGGGGTTGGGGAAGGCAAACATCATATCCTTATTTCACAGTGGAGTCCAGTGGCTTGTCCAGAGCAGTGGCCGAGTTAGAACCAGCACACAGAGCCCTCAGGCTCCAGTCCAAGACTCTACCTACATAAAAATAGGAGTAATCTGGGGTCAGTTTCTGTATCTTGGACTCAGTTTCCCCATTCACTTTGAGGTTTTGGACGATAGTAGTTATTTTGTAAAACAATTTCTCAGACTGAATCCATTACTACGATGGTTTCTTAACTTGGAGAAGTGCTTGAAACCTTTCAGGGAACTTTTACATCTTTCCTTTTATCTTACCTTGAACGCTACCCACTAAAATAGATTGGGCCAGTGTTGACATTTTCCTTTGACAAATGATGAAATCGAAAGATTGAATGACTTGCGGCCCGAGGTCAGATAGAGGATGGGAATTCAGGTTGCCCAACTCAGGATTTGAAGTTCTACACCATCCTGAATCTAGGTGGGAACCTCTGGGCTCCTGAGGTAGGGAGGATATAATAAGAGGAGTTCCATGACTCATGAAGGTGAGAAGAGTGGCAGTGCCAGGGACTTTAAGTACTGTTAGTCCCACGATGAAGGAGAAAACTCAGGCTGGAAAAGTTATGTACGTAAGCCCCAGTCACACTTGAGGTGTTGGGGAGCTGGCTTTGAATCCTATCTGTGGGACCCCAAGGTGTGTGCCATCTAGTGTAGTGACAAAGCGCACGAACTTTTCTGGGTTTCTTTGTGTCTCTGTCTCCTTGTAGGTAGAATGGGGATACCTAGCACAGGGTTGCTGTGGGGATTATATGACATGATGCTCCGTGTAGAGTAAACCCTCCGATGTTTTGAACGGTGCGTGCTCTTATTGTCGTTTGTGTTCTGTGTCTCCCAAGCTAAAGTGCCAGCTCTTCTTACTGGGATTTCCCAATCAGCTCTTAGCTCACCTCTCAGACCCTCAGGACAGTTGTGATGGTGAGTTAACCTCATCACATGAGCAGCATCTCGGGCATATTGATTGAAGACTTGGAAGCTGTGCCGAAGGGTCTAAGGAGATAAGTGAGACAAGAGCAGGGGTCACCTTGGTCTCTGTCCAGGGAGAGGCTGGAGGGAGGCGATAGTCTGAGAGAAGTGGTACTGTTGGGTCAGCTCTACTTACCTCTGGGGGCCTTCAGGTGCTGCAAGCAGGCTCCTTGCATGGAAGGAATCTCCATGAAGGGAAGAATGGCTAGTCCGAGTTACTCCCCGACCATGGGTCTCATGGGTCTCATAGAAGAAAGCATGAAGGCACATACACAGGCAAGCCATGGAATTGTCAAGAGTTTGTATTTCTTGGCCCTTCTGAACAGCACCAGCTGGGCCGTTGACATTGATGGAGTATGTGGGCTCTGAAGCTCCTGGGCGTAATGTCGCGTTGTGTTACCAAGATCCCCTTAGAGAACTCAAGGGCCCGATTCTGACCGAGTCAGTGCTTACCCATTGAGTATTCTCTGGATAGAGAGGTGTAAGCCCGCTGTCACAGGGCTGCAAAACGAGACGGAGGGCAGGGCCATTTCCCCCAGAGCACGTTCAGTCTCGCTGAATAAATGGTGCATATAAAGGCACAGAGCCCTGAAGTGCAGACCAACAAAACAGGTGTGGAGAGGCAGAAGCACGAAGCACACTTCAGGAACAGTGGAGGGTGAGTGAAGATTTTAAATGTTGATTTAATGCTCTTAAATTCTTTGGAGTTCAGTGTTCTCCTTCATTTGCCTCACAGTGATCTTCAGCCACTTGTCCTTGCTGGGAAGGGGAGGTCACTCTGAGGCGATGGGGTTAGTTGGGTGTTGGTTTCTTGAGTATCTATTATGTACCCAACCCTAGATTTTATGCTTTACCAACATTCATTGAAGTTCACCATATCCCTGGGAAGTTTCAAGAGGAGGAAAGCTGGTCTGATGGGAGAAGTATACAGTCGGCACTCTGTATCCACGGGTTTAGCATCCGCTGATTCAGCCAACCATGGATGGCCTATGGAGACCAACTGTACTAACCCACTGTACATAAAACTTGAGCATGCGTGGATTTTGGCATCTGTGGGAAGGTGGGGGTTCCTGGAACCAATACCTTGTGGATACTGAGTGCCAATTGCATATGGCAAAGAGGATTCATGTGCTCCACCAACTGGGCATACCATGCCACGTGTAATAGGGAAGTCTCCACAAGGCATTTGAGGTGGAAAAAGATGGCTGTGATTCAATAGACTTGGCTATTGAGTAGTATTTCTGCAAGTTTCTTAGATGGGGGATACCTATGTCTTGTGTAATTCTGGATCCATCTACATGTATGGCCCAGAGTTGGGCAAGTCTGGCCCCAGGAAGAGGTAGTGCTTAATGCTCTATGCACTGCCTGCCTTTGGAGAGGTGTTCCATTTGAACAACAGATCCAAATTATCTTCCTCCCCAACAATTAGATCCTTAAAAGTTTTGCAGCTTCAGAAGTGAAGACCTCAGTAATCATTAGCATCATGTAGTATCATGATAGGTAGTATCATGTAGTTTAAAAACAGTTTGGAGTGAGATGACTGGGATTTGGGTCCTGACCCTGAAATTTTCTAGCTGCGTGACTTTGAGTCAGTTATTTCACTTCAGCGTGCCTGAAATTTTCATCTGAAAATTGGAATGTAAGCAAGAATTTCCTCAAGTGGGAAGGGCAGATGTTAAAGTGATTTTTAAAAATGTAGCCTGCTATGCAAATACCTGTTATTACTCTTGTCCCCTGGCTGTTATCTCAGAGTTCTAGTGTTTGCACCTTTTCTGTTCTGAAAAGGCTTTCTCTCTCACTTACTTAGATGGAAGTTGGCATGATTAATGGAGCTGGGGAAACTGCTTTGGATCAGAGTACTAAAAACTTTTTTTTTTTTGAATGAGGTATAGTTGGCATACAATGTTACTTTAATTTCAGGTGTATAACATAGTGATTTGACATTTATATACATTACGATATGATCACCATGCTAAGTCTAGTTACCATCTGTCACCTTTTAAAGTTATTATAATATTATTGACTATATTCGCTATTCTGTATATCACATCCCCATGAATTATTTGTTTTATAACTGGAACTTTGTGCCTCTTATTCCCTTTCACCTATTTCACCCATACCCCAACCCCTCTCTCCTCTGGAAACCACCAGTTTGTTCTCTGTATCTATGAGTCTGTTTCTGTTTTGTTTGTTCAGTTTTTGTTTTTTAGATTCTACATATAAGTGAAATAATCTGGTATTTGTCTTTGTCTGACTTATTTCACTTAGTATAATACCCTCTAGATCCATCCATGTTGTCACAGATGGTGAGATTTCATTCTTTTTTATGGCTGAATAGTATTCCGTGTTTTTTGTTTTTTTGTGTGTGTGTGTGTATCTCACATTTTCTTTATCCATTCATCTACTGATGGACATTTCAGTTCTTTCTACTGAAATCTCTTTAATTGCCCAAAGTAACTTTACACTTCCTAAATTAGTGAAACATGGAAGACTTTGAAAACTAGATGGAAAATGTAGCCAGAGCAGAATTTGGTTGAGCACGCGAAGTTCCAAGAAGTTACAGTGAGAAATGAACAACAAATTAGGGTACCAAACAAATTGTTGACACACATATATTTCCCCCATACTCTCTGAGAAGATGGGAGAAATGCCACACCCATTAGGATGGCTACTTAAAAAACATTACAGATGTTAGCAAGGGTGTGGAGAAATTGGAACCCTGTGCACTGTTGGTAGAAATGTAAAATGGTGCAGTTGCTATGGAAAACAGTATGGCAGTTTCTCAAAAAGTTAAACATTAGAATTACCATAGGATATAGCAATTCTGCTTCTGAGTATGTAATCAAAATAAGTGAAAGTGGGGTCTCAAAGAGACATTCGTATACCCATGTTCATAGCAGTATTATTCACAGTAGCCAAACGGTGGAAGCAACCCAAGTAACTATCGACAGATGAATGGGTAAGCAAAATATAGTATATACATATAATGGAATATTATTCAGTCTAAAAAAAGATGGAAATTCTGTCACATGCTACAACGTGGATGAAGCTTGAGGACAATATGCTAAGTGAAACAAACCAGACACAGAAAAACAAATATAGGTATACCTTGGCAATATTGTGGATTCGCTTCCAGACCACTGCAATAAAGTGATTATAGCAATAAAGCAAGTCACAAATTTTTGGTTTCCTAGTGCATATGAAGGTTATATTTACACTATACTATAGTATATTAACTGTGAGATAGCATTATGTCTAAAATAACAATGTGCATACCGTAATTAAAAAATACTTCATTGCTAAAAGATGCTAACCATCATGTGAGTCTCCAGTGAGTTGTCATCTTTTTGCTGGTGGAGGGTCCTGCCTCGCTGTTGCTGGCTGCTGACGGATCAGGGTGCTGGTGCTGAAGATTGGGGTGGCCGTGGTAATTTCTTTTTTAAAAAATTTTTTAAATTAGTTTTTATGGAGTATAGTTGCCTTACAATGTTGTGTTAGTTTCTGCTGTACAGCAAAGTGAAGCAGTTATGCATATACATATACATATCCCATTTTTTGGATTTCCTTCCCATTTAGGTCACCACAGAGCATTGATAGAGTTCCCTGTGCTGTACAGTAGATTCTCATTAGTTATCTGTTTTATACATAGTAGTGTATATATGTCAATCCCAATCTCCCAATTCATCCCACCCCCTTTCCCCCCTTGGTATCCATAAGTTTGTTCTCTACATCTGTGTCTCTGTTTCTGCTTTGCAAATAAGTTCATCTGTAGCATTTTTCTAGATTCCACATATGAGCGATATTATATGATATTTGTTTTTCTCTTTCTGACTTACTTCACTCTGTATGACAGTCTCTAGATCCATCCATGTCTCTGCAAGTGGCAAAATTTCGTTCCTTTTTATGGCTGAGTAATGTTCCGTTGTATATATGTACCACATCTTCTTTATCCATTCCTCTGTTGATGGACATTTAGGTTGCTTCCATGTCCTGGCTATTGTAAACAGTGTTGCAATGAACACTGGGGTGCATGTATCTTTTTGAATTATGGTTTTCTCTGGGTATATGCCCAGGAGTGGGATTGCTGGGTCATACGGTAGTTCTGTTTTTAGTTTTTAAAGGAATCTCCATACTGTTCTCCATATTGGCTGTACCAATTTATATTCCCACCAACAGTGTAGGAGAGTTCCCTTTTCTCCACACCATCTGCAGCATTTATTGTTTGTAGATTTTTCGATGATGACCATTCTGACCGGTATGAGGTGTGAGGTGGTACCTCACTGTGGTTTTGATTTGCATTTCTCTAATAATTAGTGATGTTGAGCATCTTTTCATGTGTTTGTTTGCCATCTGTATGTCTTTGGAGAAATGTCTATTTAGGTCTTCTGCCCATTTTTTGATTGGGTTGTTTGTTCCTTTTTGATATTGAGCTGCAGGAGCTGTTTGTATATTTTGGAGTTTAATCCCTTGTCAGTTGCTTCATTTGCAAATATTTTCTCCTATTCTAAGGGTTGTCTTTTCATCTTGTTTATGGTTTGGCTGTGGCAATTTCTTAAAATTAAGACAAAATGAAGTTTGCCACACTGACTGACTCTTCCTTTCATGAACACTGCATGTAGCGTGCAATGCTGTTTGATAGCATTTTACCCACAGTAGAACTACTTTCAGACTTGGAGTCAGTCCTCTCAAACCCTGCTGCTGCTTTATCAACTAAGTTTATGTCATATTCTAAATCCTTTGTTGTCATTTCAACAGTCTTCACAGCATCTTTACCAGGAGTAGATTCCATCTTAAGAAACCACTTCTTTTTTTTCTTGCTCAGCCACAGGAAGCAGCTCCTTGTCCCTGAAAATCTTATTACGATATTGTAGCGATTGTCACATCTTCAGGCACCACTTCTAATTCTAGTTCTCCTGCTGTTTCTAACACATCTGCAATTACTTCCTTCACTGAAGTTTTGAGCCCCTCAAAGTCATCCAGGAGGGTTGGAATCAACTTCTTCTAAACTCCTGTTAGTGTTGATATTTTGACCTCTTCCCATGAATCACAGATGATCTTCATGGCATTTTTTCATTTCCAGAAGGTTTTCAATTTACTTTGCCTAGATCCATCAAAGGAATCACTGTCTATGGCAGCTATAGCCTTATGAAATGTATTTCTTAATATAATAAGACTCAAAAGTCAAAGTGACTCCTTGATCCATGGTCTGCAGAATGGATATCATATGAACAGGCATGAAAACAATATCCATCTCACTGTACATCTCCATCAGAGCTCTTGGGTGAACAGGTGCATTGTCAACGAGCAGTAATATTTTGTAAGGAATCTTTCTCAGCAGGAGGTCTCAACACTGGGCTTAAAATGTTCAGTAAATGACAATGTACACAGATGTGGTGTCATACAGGCTTTGTTGTTCTATTTAGAGAGCACAGGCAGAGTAGAATTGGCATAATTCTTAAGGGCCCTAGGATTTTCAGAATAGTAAATGAGCATTGGCTTCAATTTAAAGTCGCCAACTGCATTAGCCCCTAACGAGAGAGTCAGACTGTCCTTTGAAGCTTTGAAGCCAGGCATTGACTTCTCTGTAGCTATGAAAGTCCTAAATGGCATCTTCTTCCAATAAAAAGCTCTTTTGTCTACATTGAAACTCTCTTGTTTAGTGTCGCCACCTTCATTAATTATCTGAGCTGGATCTTCTGGCTAATTTGCTCCACCTTCTACATTAGCACTTGCTGCTTCATCTTGTGCTTTTATATCATGAAGATGGCTTTTTTCCTTAAACCTCATGAACCAACCTTTGCTAACTTCAAACTTTGCTTCTGCAGCTTCCTCACCTCTCTTAGCCTTCATAGAGTTGAAGAGAGTTAGGACCTTGCTCTGGATGAGGCTTTTTCTTAAAGGAGTGTTGTGGCTGGTTTTGTCTTCTATCCAAACCACTAAAATTTTCCCCAAATCAGCCACAAGGCTGTTTCACTTTCTTATCATTTGTGTGTACGCTGAAGTAACACTTTTAATTTCCTTCAAGAATGTTTACTTTGCATTTGCAACATGGCTAACTGTTTGGGTGTAAGCGGCTTAGCTTTTGACATGCCTTCATCACTAAACTTAATCAGTTCTAGCTTTTGATTTAAAGTGAGAGACAGAGGAATGGATAAAGAAGATGTGGTACATATATACAGTGGAATATTAGCCATAAAAAGGAATGAAATTGGGTCATTTGTAGAGACGTGGATGGACCTAGAGAGTGTCATACAGAATGAAGCAAGTCAGAAAGAGTAAAGCAAATATCGTATATTAACGCATATATGTGGAATCTAGAAAAATGGTATATATGATCTTATTTGCAAAGCAGAAATAGAGACACAGACATAGAGAACAAATGTATGGATACCAAGGGGGAAAGGAGGGGTGGTGAGATGAATTGGAGATTGGGATTGACATATATACACTATTGATACTATGTATAAAATAGACAGCTGATGGGAACATACTGTATAGCACAGGGAACTCTACCTAATGCACTGTGGTACCTAAATGGGAGGGAAGTCCAAAAGGGAGGGGCTATCTGTATGTGTATGGCTGACTCATTTTGTTGTGCAGTGGAGGCTAAAGCAACAACACTGGAAAGCGACTATACTCCAATAAAAATTAATTAAAAAAAATAAAGTGAGAGACATGCAACTCTTCCTTTTACTTGAACACTTAGAGGCCATTGTAGGGTTATTAATTGGCCTAATTTCAATACTGTTGTGTCTCAGGGGATAGGGATGCTCAAGGAGAGGCAGTGAGATTGGGGAACGGCTGGTCGGTGAAGCAGAATGCATAGGAGGTTTATCGATTAAGTTTTCCATCTTATTTGGGTACAGTTTGTGGCACCCCAAAACAGTTATAATAGTAACCTCAAAGATCCCTGATCACAGATCACTGTAACAAATGTAATAATAATGAAAAAGTGAAATACTGTCAGAGTTATCAAAATGTGACACAGAGGCACTAAGTGAACAAATGCTGTTGGAAGAATGGTGCCAACAGACTTGCTTGAAGCAGGGTTGGTGTAAACCCTCAGTGTGTAAATAACACCATATATCTGTGAGGCGCAGTAAGTTGAAGCACAATAAAACTAAGAAAATGCAGTATGCCTCTGTTGTATGACTCCACTTTCCACTTACATGAGGAACCTACAGAAGTCAAATTCATAGAGACAAAGTAAAATGGGGGTTGCTGGGGGAGGGAGAATGGGCAGGTACTCTTTAATGGGGACAGAGTTTCAGCTGGGGAAGATGGAATATTCTGGAGATGGATGGTGGTGATGGTTGCACAGTAATGTGAATGTGCTTAATGCTACTAAACTGTATATTAAAAAACAGTAAAGATGGTAAAATTTTTATTATGTATATTTTAGCACAGTTACAAATGAAAAAGAATTGAGAATATAAAAAAGTCAGTATATTTGATAGTTATGAGGGCTTAGGTGCTGGAAGTATTTGTTTCGTTACTGAAATTGAGCTGTGTATGAGGAAGAAGATTAGGCTCAATCTGAGCAGGAAAAGAGAATAATGTCATTCAGTAAATGCAGTTTGTGGAAGTGAACAAATAAGGGAGAGAATACAGGAGAAAAATAGGCTCTTGGGACAGAGCAGTGGAAATTCCAGAATTTCTCTCCATGATGTGCTTAGGGGTAGGGTTTTGTTTTGACACTCTGTTCACATAACAAGCATGTCACTTTAATTTAAACTGTTTATTTGGGGTGGCATTTAGTAGCTGATATGGGGAGGTACCAAAAGCCTTCTTGAGCCTCCTATTTTTGGTAGACCCTGAATTTGCTCTTGGATTAAATTTTCGTCAGGCCTCACCTTTGTGAGCCATCCGTGGTGAGAAAGGTTGCAGAACTCAAGAGAAATGAAAAAGCTACTCAATAATCAGGCTGAGGGAGGGAGGAAAAGTAACTAGCATCTGTTAACATGCCTATTTTGTACCAGCTCTTTATGTGTATTACCCATTTAATCCTGTCAGTTGCTTCTAAGGTAAATTTCATGTTGGCATTTGGTAAAGGTGACTTTCCTAAGATGCTTTTGCTACAGAGTGGTGAAGCCAGGACGGGAACCCAGGTCTGTGGGAGCCTAAAGCTTATTGTGTTTCATCACACTTACGGCTTTAGGAATTACATTTCCTTAGTTAATGATCTAGGTGATCCCTCCCTGGCTTTGCCGTTAGCAGCCAGAGAGGAGAAGTTTTCCTGGGACAGATATATGTCTCACACACTCAGCTTAGAGCCATCCGGTGGGGGGGGGGGCCCCAGCATTAGCATTCACAATCTGAACATCATTTTTAATTTTCACAAATACCCGCGGAGCAACATTTAGCCTTCCTGAGGCAGAAAGCTCCAGACGCACAGGTGTCTGGGAAGTGTCTTTTCTGCAGTGCCATCTCGGGTTCAGGTGTCGGGGTAAATGAACCTGAGGGCACTGGCCCCTCCCTGGAAGGCTGTTCTCAGGCTCCTTTGTTTGGTTTATGTATAGCCGTCAATGCACCATTCCTTCTGCTTCAGCTGTTTGAGAATCCCATCTTCTCTATCGATTTCCCACAGAACGTTTACTGCTCTCCAAGGTGTGACCTGTACCTCTAGCTAATTTATTTCTGTCATGGCTGTAGGATTTAGGAATGAAGGGGGAGGAGAGGGAGGGAGGGTGGTGAGAGAGCGACGTGTCCGAGATGTGGGAAATAAATTCAGCCCTGGAACCCCCGACAGGCAGGCCCGCAGCTTGGGAGGGCTGTTCTGTGCCCGCAGCAGCAAGGAGACTTTGCTTGAAAATCTGCTCAGTAAGATGGAAGCTGCAGCCACGGGTTTCAGGAGGCCAGGAATGATAGCAGGGCCCCATGGGGATGGAAAAGCAAGGGAAGAATGTGTTTGGAAATAACGCCTTGACTGTTCAGGAGCCAGTCACCATATTGAGCAGGATGTGGTAGGTTTTTTTTTCTCTTTTAATGAAATGATGGAAAACCCTTTCAGGGGCAGGGGGGCACCTCGTGAAGTCCTAGTCTCTTCTTCATTATGGGATTTTCAACCTCAGGACATTCCTGTATCAGTCCTGGAACTGTGATTACAATGACTGACGTGTGTGATATCAAATCGAACCACGTTAACATAAACCTTCCTTTCCCTCCATGCCTAGAACATACTGAGTTACCCTTTCCATGGTATGATTTTACTAGATAACTATTTGAATGCCCTCTTCATTTTTTTTTTCCTGTGAAAACAGCTTATATCTTCTTAGAAAATCTGGTTATCAACTTACACAAGGAAGGATGTCGGTTGTTTATTATTTTCTCCTGGATGGTGACTCACTTTGTTAAGCAAGTAGGTACGTTATATGTGAAGGGCATTTTTAAAGTTTTCAAATTTGTTTCATATACTTTATTTCATTTCCATAACAATGCTAAAAAGTAGGGGTTATTATTTTCAGTGCATAGTTAAAGAAATGCTGGCTTCTTAGCTGAGGTCATATGGCTAATAAATATCAAATACAGGATTCAAGTCTAGGGTTTCTGGTTCCAGATTCAGATTGCAGTATACGACACCCCAGGAGTGCAGGGTTTACTATATTCTACCAACATCATCCCCTGAGTAGCAGAAGCTGGAGAGTAAGAGGCACAAGAGTCAAAATTTACCCACCTGTTAGACACTGATGGAATGAATTTGAATTGAACCAAACATGCAGCCTTCTAAGCTTCTACTTGTATGATTTATGCCTCGGGTCAGTCCGTCTGAGGTGTGAAAAAGCCTTAGGAAGAAGGGTAAAACATTTACTAGTGACTGTTTTCTCCCTCCTTCCCGTATACCAGCCTCCAACCCCACCCCAACTCACATAGAGATTCTTTGTCACTCTTTATAGGGAATAAAATAAGTCATCACCCCTCCATGTATTACCATCCATTATAATGTAACCTGGGCTGGGCGTTAGAATAGCAGTTATTTGTGAGGCTGGCTCATGGAGTTCACGCCTATAAACCCCAGGCACTCTGAGACCCTCTCCCTTTTTCCCAGCGTGACGTACAAAGGGGCTTCTGGGAGTTAGTAGGAGAGCAAGATGGCGGGGATGGTGGGATGGCGGGTCTTTCACAGTTTGGACCTAGTCTACCTGGAACCATCTAACTCTGGGGAAGAGGAACCCACTTCCTCTTGGAGATGGTGGCCAAATAAACCAACTCCGTGCCACCTCAGAGGCTGACAGAGCCTCAAGAGTCTCCATAAGGAAGCCCCCGACTTGAGGTATTCCATTTTTATAAACATACCGTGATAGTATTATGGAAAGGATTTCTATCCTCAGTAAGTGCTTGTCATAAAAGAAGAAGGGATCTTCTTGTAGATAAATAAAAATGTTCAGTGTGTAGAAATGAAACATAACTGTGAATATCCCTGGAGTAACTGAAATTATTTTGGTTTGAAAAGATCTGGACTTTGAAAAGAAACTTGTATGCTTTCTTTGTAGTCAGCAAACTACATTCCCATCATCTCTGAGGTAACCTTCACCTCAGGACTTAGGATTTGGGGAAGGGATGAGTAAGGTACAAAATAAGAAATGCTCAGAAAAAAGTCATATTTGCTTCCACGTCAACAGTGTGTGATGTGTTTTGCTGCTTCTCCTGCCTGGAGCAATTTTTATTTCTCCACTCCTTTGCTTTTTTGCAGACTGATCTAGGATACTGGTACCTTCCTTGAGGTCAACCTGAAGTGGCATGGTGTTGCAGAGAGAACTCAGGACTTGTAGATTTAAAAAGCCTGATTTTTTTTGAGTCCTGTTTCCACAAATGAAATTGTGTGCTGTGTGGCTACAGGGTTTAACTGTCATGATCAATTTCTGCATCAGTAAAATGGGTATATTAACATCTATCCTAACTCACAGGGTCATTATAAGGACCTCAAGCAACAATGGGTGGTAGAGTGTTTTATAAACTTGAAAGCATGACACAGGAAAGAATTTATCCTCTGTTATTTTGAGTTCTTAAAATGTATATGCAATCAGTATTATCTCCATTATCCATGTGATCATAATGGCATCATGGCATCCAGAATGTCATTATTTAACATTAGAACTTATTTGGGGCTATGATTTGGCATCAGCCTACAGCTCACCACTAAATATCAAATGCACACCTTCTCCATTCTCTGCTCCACCTCTCCCCACACTTTCTAACTATCCTGCCACTTTGCTTTGGGATTTTATTCAACCCTCATATCTGCCCCTGTTCCTCTTTGGAGGTTCACCTGGGAACCTCTTTAAGCCTCCCATCACTAGGAGTCCATCTCACTGCTCCTGGAATTTGCACACTTACTAGAGCACGGTGGGCTGGGCTGGGCTGGGCTGGGCAGGGTGCAGAGAGAAGAACCAGTGCGGGGAGGGTGTGCTGAGTTTCAGACATCTCCATTCTCAACTTGGAATGGGTTTTCTAATAAAAATAATAGGACATATGAATTTTTAAGTCTGATAATGCAATAATGAGTTCTACTACGTGATGGATTAGCTTGTTGGTGGGCTAGTATGAGCATCTAAAAACCATTTATACAATTTTTTATTTGGGAAAATGTGAATTACAAGGACTGACTTACAAACATATATTTAGAGCTAAACCTCGTTGTGACTTGAGGCCTTTCTTGTCCTGAAGTTGAGATCCTTTCTTCCAAATTTAATTTGTATAAATACTTTATACTCAATGTCGTGAGTAGTGACTGGGTTAGTGGGTACAGCTGGATGAACACTGATGCTGGGGGAAATGGAAAGGGAAGGGGTCCTACCCTGGCTTTGCCATTTGCCATCTGTGACACTGGACAGCTACTTAAGCTCTTTACTTCTCAGTTTCCTCACCTACAAAATAAAGAAAAATGGTACAGATGAACCTGTTTGCAAGGCAGAAATAGAGACACAGACGAAGAGAACAAATGTATGGACACCAAAGGGGGAAGGGAGGGTGGTGGGATGAATTGGGAGATTGGGATTGACATATATACACTAATATGTATAAAATAGGTAACTAATGAGAACCTGCTGTATAGCACAGGGAACTCTACTCAATGCTCTGTGGTGACCTAAATGGGAAGGAAATCCAAAAAAAGGGATATATGTATACATATAGCTGATTCACTTTGCTGTACAGCAGAAACTAACACAACATGGTAAAGCAACTATACCCCAATTAAAAAAAAAACCAAAGATGCTGATAATAGTACTCAATTCTCAGGGTTGTTTTTGTTAGAAATGCATCATAGGCAATAACAGCTTATATGAAGAGAGTTGTTATACTGACTTAGCGCAATATTCAGTTTTCCATTTTGTTGAACAGGTGGTGACTGGCCTCTGAGTGAGGACTTTTTTTTTTTTTAATTTACAGCTGTGCTGGGTCTTTGTTGCTGTGCCTGGGCTTTCTCTAGTTGTGATGAGCGAGAGCTACTCTTCGTTGAGGTGCGCAGGCTTCTCATTGCGGTAGCTTCTCTTGTTGCGGAGCATGGACTCTAGGCACGAGGGCTCAGTAGTTGTGGCTCTTGGGCTGTAGAGCACAGGCTCAGTAGTTGTGGCTCTTGGGCTGTAGAGCACAGGCTCAGTAGTTGTGGTGCATGGGCCTAGTTGCTCCGCGGCATGTGGGATCTTCCTGGACCAGGGCTCGAACCCGTGTCCCCTGCGTTGGCAGGCGGATTCTTAACCACTGCGCCACCAGGGAAGTCCTTGAGCGAGGACTCTTAAGATTGTGTTCACTGATGTTAGGGAGATCAGAAATTACCATGAATGCTTTAGGTACACATAAGGAATTGACTAAATTGTGGTATGCACATACAATGGAATATTATTCAACCATAAAAAGAAACGTGATAGTGATACATGCTACAGTGTGGATAAACCTTGAAAATATTATGCTAAGTGGAAGAAGTCAGTCTCAGAAGCTTACTTACTGTATGGTCCCATATATATGAAATATCCAAAATAGGTAAATCTGCAGAACAGAAACAGAAACGATTTGTGGTTGCCATGAGCTTAGGGGAGGGAGAAAATGGTGGGGGGGCTGGTTAACGTAATGGGTATGGGGTTTTCTTTTGGGATAACAATGTTTTAGAACTAGATAGAGGTGATAGTTGCACATCATTGTGAATGTACTAAATATCACTGAATCGTTCACTTTAAAATGGTTAATTTTATGTTACGTGCAGTTTTAAAAAATGCTATGGAAGAAGAAAACCACCTAAATAAGTTGACTGTGTAGAAAGCCTTCCTGACTCTTTATATAGTCTTGGTCTATATAAAGAGTTTGTGAGTTTGTGAAGACAGTCTCTCTTACTTCTTCCCTACATTTTTTTCCCCTGCCTTTTGTAGTCCTATCTGAACTCCTTGGTTTTCTGTCCCTCCACGAGGACTCAAGTTCTGTTTGAGTCACTTCTTTCATTGATTCCCTGACTCATTCCTTCACCTGGTGTCAAGGAGAGCGATAATTAATCTGTGATCTGGGACAGAGGCTGGGCAGCCCTGCTGTGTAACTGCAGGTATCTTAACCTCTCTGGTCTTAGGGAGACATCAACAAAATCATTTCCTGGGATTCTTTCAGCTTTAAATTTCTAGATTTAAGAAATAAGAAATGCATTATTAGGTTTCCTTTAAATATTCTGCCAGCTAATTTCTCCAGTTCTTTTACTTTGAATTCATTTATCAAACCTAGCTAGACAGATAGAAAAAAATAAATTACACTTTGAATTAGGCTCTTCTTTTTCATTAGACCTCAATAATGAGGAGAAAATTCATCTCCACGTCTGTGGTAAAACTTCTTTGACCACGGGAAACCTTTCTTCATGTTTTTTTTAAGATAAAAATGCCCAAAGCATGAAACTGATATACTTTTAAGGTTTGAAAAGCATCAAAATTGATTTTTCTCTTTAATTTTAATATGTAACAGAAACAAGACCTGCCATAACTTAATAGCCCATCAAAACACTATCTCAAGGGTCATTTTAGCATTTCCATGATAAATTGCTATTTTAGAAGCTTATGTAACCAAACAAAGAATGTGTTCTTGGCTATGGCCATGAAGACAAGTTATTATTGTGGGAGGGACAAAGGAATCTGAGAGGCTCATGAGAGACGGAGCCAATTGCAGAGAACATTTTATAGAGCGCCCTTTCTCTTGAGTCTCCATTTTCTGCAATCAGGATAATGCAGTGCCTTTCAGAGCCATTTTCATTTTTGAAGTGCTCTTTCATCATTAGCTAATAAATACTCATCAATGAATTTTCCTCAGCGTCTTGGAAGTTGGAGGAAAAAGAAAATCGCTTTCTATTTCGTAAGTATTATTCCCCTTGGGGCCTCCCTTCTCGTGCTTCTAATGGAAACAAGAAATAAATTATACCTACTTATTTGAAAGGACCAAAGACCACCATTCCTTCCATAGAGAGCACCTGGAAATTTGCATCAGATATTAATGACCTTCTATAACTACCTCACTGTAGTAGCAGAAGGAATATCTGTCTCCCATTACCAAGCTCTGTTCTGTTTAGTGTCTCATGAGGACAGTTAACTGGAAGGGTGCCTTGGGGGGTCTTCTTGGGGGGTCTTCTCAGGGAGCTGAGTGTGGAGAGTCGAGCTGAGAGAAGCTGGTGTCTGTGTGAGCATGGGTTTCCAATGGACTTCATATCTCTGATTTCTAGGGTCAAAAAGTTATGGTTTTGGAATTTTCTGTTCTTTTGTATTATCCATGTTTCTTCTCCCCTATATCATCTTCTTTCCATTTGGACTTGGCTCTGAGTTTCACAGTTTCTGCTGTGGTGAATTGCACTGCACATACTTAAAGCCACTCCAAGACTTTTCTAGTTGCACGTGGGTTTTGAGGAAGACAGTTTGATTCAGAGCATGAGCTATGTCTTACTGGGTTTCTGCTGCCTTGTTGTCTAAAGTAATGTTATCCAACAGACACAGAACACAAACCACACCATGAGCCATTTATAATTTAAAATTTTATGGTAACCACTTAAAAAAGTGAAAATAAAGAGGTGAAATTAATTTCAATAATATAGTTTATTTAACCCAATATATCCAAAATTTTATTACCGTAATATGTAATCAATATAAAATTGTTAATGAGATATTTGACATTCTTTTAAGCCAAACTGGTGAATGCTAATGTGTATTTTATACTTACAACATATCTCAGTTTGGACTAGCCACATTTTGTATGCCTCGTGGCTACTGTATTGGACAGCACGGCTCTGTAGGCATAAGTAGACAATATTTGAACAAACATTTTAAAATTAAAAAGCATTTCTGAATTATTTATTACACAGTCAAGTTCTGATATAAATTGCTGTATAAGTTTTCTCTTCAAGGCTCTCATAAAGAATGAGGGGATGTTAGAGGGTTCTAGGGTTTATCAGCAGAGAAAGATTTAATGTGTGTTTTCTCAAACCTACCATTCACTCTGGAATTAACACAGCATCAATGAATTATGATCCCTCCCTCCCCTTTTGCTTTATGTTTTGCTGTACCTTGAGCTCAGATCTACCTAAGAACCAAGAAATGACAAGACTGTTGATTTTAGATAGTGATTAGGATTTAACCATGTTTTTTTTTTTAATACATTTTTTATTTATCTTAATTTTAATTTTGGCTGCGTTGGGTCTTCGTTGCTGTGCGCGGGCTTTCTCTAGTTGCATCGAGCAGGGGCTACTCTTCGTTGTGGTGCGTGGGCTTCTCATTGCGGTGGCTTCTCTTGTTGCGGAGCACGGGCTCTAGGTGCACGGGCTTCAGTAGTTGTGGCACTTGGGCTCAGTAGTTGTGGCTCACGGGCTCTAGAGCGCAGGCTCAGTAGTTGTGGCACGCGGGCTTAGTTGCTGTGCGCCATGTGGGATCTTCCCGGACCAGGGCTCGAACCTGTGTCCCCTGCGTTGGCAGGCAGATTCTTAACCACTGTGCCACCAGGGAAGCCCAGGATTTGGCCATGTTTGATGGAAACCCAGTCTTACAGTAGCTGCACTTTAAGTGGTTCCCACACAATCTTAGTTTTTGATGCTATCATCCTCAAGTATTAATGTCTCTGTGCTTATTTTCATGTGGTTGTGTTCTCATGAAGAAAAAGGATACTTTTTATTCTTGTAGCTTCTTACCTGAACTCAACTGAAGGAATTCTAAGGGGCGATAGCCATGACCAAAGGAGCCAGAGGCACCAAAAACCACCTCTCAAAGGCTTGGCACCCCCATTCTTGGGCTAAATATCTCATTCTGGGGGAGAGCAGTATCACAGATATTTGGTGTGTCTGTCATTCCGTTGACTGGAACTTTAGTCATTGGCACTTCCACACGTTTACGAAAGAATGATGGTTAATGTTGATAATTATTTATCATTGAACATCAACTATGAACGAAACACTCTGGTAGGTGTGGTGAGATATAAAAAGGAAATGCCATCCTCCCTGCCCCCAAAGAGCTTAGCCTGATGGTGAAGATGGTATACATCCTAGTTGAGGTTCTAAAGTGTTAGAGCAGAGCTATCAGCAGGGTACCAGATGACCCTGAGGTCCTGTAAGATCCAGTGAACGAACCTTTGCCAAGGACTCTTTCATGCCAGGAGATGGACTAGGTGTCAGTGACAACTAAGGTGAAGACAGTTTCTCTTCCTACTGATACCCTCATCTACTGTGAGACATGGGTAAAAAATCACCTGCAGTGCCACGTGAGATGTGATATTATGGAGAAACAGAACTCCAGAAAGGCAGAGGAAGGAGAGACGAAGATTTCCAGTCTAAGTTGGGGTCATATCTTCAGAGGCAATGATGATGCGGCCGGCTTTCAAAATGGGAGTTCACGGGCAGGAAGGGGAGATGGAAGCAGCCTGGAAAGAAAGGGGCAGGCGTGAAGGCGAAGGTGGTCCTGGGGCTGGTGAGCGCTGGAGAAAGGTCACACCTGGGCAAGTTCTCCCCAGATCATCTGATCCTGTCTTAGGGCACTTGATTCAAATACTGCTTGTGTTATGTTCTCTACAGTTCATGGATGTTTAAAAAATTATTAAAACTTACTAAGAATGGATCATTTATTTTTTTCACTATTATTATAAAAGTACCACATCAATGACTATTTTGGTTTAGTTGCTGTGATAGTGAGGATTCACGTCATGGTGGTTAAGAGCTGACTCTGGAAGCCAAAGTGCCTAGATTCAAATCCCAGCGCTGCCACTTAAAACTGTGCTATTTAGCCCTTCTGTACTTCAGCTTCGCCATCTGTAATATGGAAAATAATAATAGCATCTCCCTCAAAGGTTGTTCTTAGTAATAAAATGAGTTAGACTGGGAAGGGCACAGAATATGTCTGCTTCATGGTAAGTATCCTAAATGTTGTTAAAATTAATGAAGGCAGTACACAAATTCTAGTGCCTAGTGATGGCAGACAGCTTTCTGTGTGACTGGCATGTGATCAGTATGCTGATTTTTTTTTGAAAGGGTTAATTTTCTTGTTGTCCAGCTGGTCTGAAGTCGTCAGTGACGCTCACTGACATGAATGAAGATTGCAGTAGGCATCCCTGCAGTGGGATTGTACAAGTTTTATATTTTATTTTAGTACATGCTAAAAACACTTTTAGTTGTTCAGAATATCTAAATGATCCACGTCAAAGAACTTGAGTATGAAATATCCAGAAACGCAGGTCTCTTCTAAGAGAATATGTGAGAATATGTGTACATCAATGTTGGATCATATATGAAAATAGTACTTTTGTAAGTAAAAGCAGAACCTTGTTATATTGCAATGATTGATCGATTTGCATTCATGTAAAATTGTTAAGAAAAATTACAAATAGGCATAAAAGTAAAGAGAATAGTATAGTGACCCCTCATATACCCATCATTTAGATTTTAACAATTTTTTTTGGTTGAGGTATTTTAAGCAAATCCCATAAATCGTGGCATTTTTGAACCCTAAATATTTGATTAGAAATTTAGGAAGTTTGTTTTCTTGTATAACTACATTATCCACCAGCAATAATCTTTTTTGATTACCATCCCATCTATATTCAAAAATGCCCCAGTTGACCCCAAATGGCTTTTACAGAGTTGCTTGAATCAAGACACAAACAAGGCCTACCCGTGTATTTGGTTATCAAGACCCTTATGTTTCTCTTAATCTAGGATGGTCTGAATTTCAGTGTTGGTTTGAGAGGTTTTATTGTGTGATGGGCTCCAGGTCTGAGACCCTAGTTGAAAACCAGGTGTTGGGTGTGGCCTCATTCACCTTAGGTAGAAATACTTTTATCAACAAAGTTAAATTATAATTATCTCCCAACCAGTTTTAATGTCAATTTTAAGTATTCTAGGCACGGAGAGAGGCACCGAAGGCCCAGAAATGAATGCAATATGATCCCTGGGCTCAGAAATCAGGCGGAGAGTTTCTGCACTTTGACCATGAAAGTTTCTGCTGTACGACCCACTGGAGGATGAGGTCTTGAGGGTGAGGGAGGAGGGTGGCAGCCTCTGGGGAGCAAAGCGCAGTGCTGCAGATTCTGGCTCATGGCTTTTCTTTACATCAGACAACTGAGAATGCTGGTAATTTTACAGCCCAGTTGGAAAGGGGTCTAGTGGTTAGAGACGGGAGACTGGGGTCTGCCCTCCATCCTAACAGCCTCTCTCTTAGGGCCATACTGTCTGATGTTTCCTTCCTCCGTGGGTACAAATCGTGTCGAGTCTCCACAGATAGCCAAGCCCTGGAGAGCGTTTGAGAAATGGTTAATATCTCCTAGGAAGCGTCATTCTAAAGAAAGCACACACACAATATTTCCCGCCTTAGGTCTTTGCTTTATATATGTGTTCTTCCTTCTAATTTGGAAGGAGATCCTGAAGGTGGTAAGTTTACTGAGAAGAAAGGAGAAAGTTTTTTTTTTTTCTCCTTCAGGAACATGTATGTTAGGGAGAAAGCATGTTCCAAACACCTGAGGTGGACCAAGAAGACGTGGAGAGAAGATGGTGGGAGTGCAGAAGGCCTGGGCTGAGAAACGGAAAGGCCTGGGGTGGAATTCCTCTCTCTTCACTCAGCAGCTGTTTTAGCTTGAACAGGTCTCAGAACTTGCTTGAAATCCAATTTTTTTAATCTACAACATGGGTGTAAGCCAGTTAGAATGGGCATCGTCAGAAAATCTCCAAACAACAAAGGCTGGAGAGGGTGTGGAGAAAAGGGAACCCTCTTGCCCTGTTGGTGGGAATGTAAATTGATACAGCCACTATGGAGAACAATATGGAGGTGCCTTAAAAAACTAAAAATAGAGTTACCATATGACCCAGCAATCCCACTACTGGGCACATACCCTGAGAAAACCATAATTCAAAAAGACACATGCACCCCAATGTTCACTGCAGCACTATTTACAATAGCCAGGTCATGGAAGCAACCTAAATGCCCATTGACAGACGAATGGATAAAGAAGATGTGGTACATATAAACAGTGGAATATTACTCAGGCATAAAAAGGAACGAAATTGGGTCATTTGTTGAGATGTGGATGGATCTAGAGACTGTCATACAGAGTGAAGTTAAGTCAGAAAGAGAAAAACAAATATCGTATATTAATGCATATATGTGGAACCTAGAAAAATGGTACAGATGAACCCGTTTGCAGGGCAGAAATTGAGACACAGATGTAGAGAACAAACGTATGGACACACCAAGCGGGGAAAGTGGCGGGGGGGTGGAGGTGGTGATGTGTTGAATTGGGAGATTGGGATTGACATGTATACACTGATGTGTATAAAATTGATGACTAATAAGAACCTGCTGTATAAAAAAAAAAATTGGGTGTAAGAATGCCTTTTTCATATAGTCTGTAATGAAGATGAAATAAAAGATTATAGTTTTGAAATTTTCTAGTTTTTGCAGACCCTCTTCACAGGTAGGAAAGGACTACTGTTACTGCCATTAGGAGGAGGAAACCTGTCTCAGTTCTTTGGAAGAACAAATAGTTGTGAGAGTGCTGTGTAGACTAGAGGACGGTGAGCCAAGGTCTTCAAAACTCAGAATGAAGAAAGGTTCAAGATCATGTATTTATTTATTTATTTCCAGAATAAAGAATGATGGGAGGACTGATAATTTTTAGAAATGACGTAACTTTGTCTCTATTAGTTTAAGAGCAAGAATAAATTTAAATTGACCTTGCAACATTGAGGTAGCTGGATGCCTTCACTGGCAATGTTAATTAGGAGAGCCTCTGCTTCGCTATGAACAGGGTTATAATAATGAAAATTGGCCTTTTGAACATAGGTCTGAATTGGATAGATGACTGGCTCTTCTATAACGTAGAGAGGGCAGTGAATTCTGGTTCGATAGTCAGTTGATGATTTGCACAGAAATCGTGACTTCAATGCTAGTGAGAAAAGAAAGGGGAGATTAGACTCTCTGACCCTCATGCAAACTGGAGTCAGAAAATTTCAGGAGGTGTGACAGAAAGGCAGATTCTAGAACCAGAGGAAGGTTGGAAAACTATAAATCCTACACTCAGATATCCTGTGGTGGTTTAAATCATTTTGTTTTGTTAGCATTTTGGGTGCTCGATCTATGCCATATTACAATACGTGGTGATGTCAACCTTATATTGATAGCAGCCCCGTTCTGTGTTCTAGGCATTCTTGGATGGTCATTAAATGAACCGAGCATATGCTGACATGCTCAAATGAGCACTTGTGGAATCTCCAGTAGAAAGCCATGGAATTGGAGGATGAAGGGGGAAGGTCAAGAAACATCAAATAAGTGGAGGAGTGAAATTCAGAGTAACAAAGGATTGCTTGTATAATAGCACATCACACACATCTGTTTTAATAGTGTTAGTGTACTGTCCAAAATAAAGGACAATTAAAAACACTGAGCACATCACAACTACGTCACATCACCACCATAAGAAATGACCATTTCTATTTCTTTAGTATCATCTATTTCTGTATCACACATTATATTTGTTGAACATCTGCTGTGTGGGAGCTCACCACAGTGCTGGGTGTATGTGAAGAAATAGTCTTCATTAGCCAGTGAGAGAGTAAGATCAAGCAAGATGAAAACGGAACAGTAACCAGGGCTCAGTAAATACTAAGGCCTTAGTGGCAAGATCCATTTCTGATGAACGGGAAGAGGATTGATGCAAATAGTTTTTGTTGTGTTTCTTTTCTGGCGGTTTGGGTGTCACAGATATACTCAGACCTTGCACGAGTTCCAAGCTGCAAGCATTGAGGTTGTCTAGAGAACTAGAGACGTTGAATGGGTTAGCTACCCCATCCTCTGTCTCTAGAACTTGCATACTTTCTATCTCACTGACAGATTTGTAACAAACTGCCCTTAAGACACAATCTTAAGACTTTCTCAATAGAGTATTATCCCCATGAGTGCCGGACTGGCTCTGTCTTGGTCAACTGTAACTCTAGGCCCTCCCATTGTGTTTGAAACAGAGTGGGAATTCAGTAAATAAAAAGCTTCATCATTTTTGGAGGAAGGTCTTCCCTAAAGCTAAAATGTATATCATAAAACTCTGAGGCCATTAGTTTTTAGTCTGAAAAAGCCTTGGAAATAAACACTTTTAGAACCGTTTACATTTCTCCCAATGGACAGGACCCTCACCATCATAGGAGCACCCATACGCCTTCTGTCTACACACATGCATACCCACATAGACTCACTTCTGTCCACTTCTTGGTCCTCTGATCTTTGTTATCTAGTTTAGAAGAAGAAGTTAGGGGAAGTGACATGAGTAGAAAGTTGTACATTATAGGTTTTAAGCCTTAAAAGACAGTATATCATCAAAGAAATACATCCTTTCTTCTGAGATGCCTGTATGACTATTATTTTGAGGGGGGCACGTCCTCCCTCTCCTTTTGCAGCTCTGCCTCTTCCTTTCAGTTTCATCCATCATCTCATTTCTTGCAATGAACTTCATTTGGGAACGAAAGTTTTGGCATAGCTGGGAGCTTTTAACGGAAATAAGAGAGAAGACGTCTCTGACATATATAATATGTTCAATATGTTTCCATATATTGCACAATCTCTGATGTGTTACCCAAGATTCATAATGACAGATGGGCTGAGGAGAAGAAGGAGCCTCCCCAAGTGGGGATGTCTTTAGAAACCAGCACTCCTTCCGAGGTGCTTTGAGCTATTCTGAGCAATTGGGGTTCAACACATTCACCCCCAGCAGAAGCAGGTTTCTGCCAACACACTGCCTGTGCGAGCTTTGTTGCCTAGCATTTTGCTTCAAACAAGAGTCAAGCCAGGCAGCACAGTCCTAGACTTAGAGAAATCTAGAGCCGGAGGATTGAGTTCCTGTGTTCAGCTGTGTGACGAGTTCCTTGACTTCTTTCAACCTGTGATTCTTCAGCCATGTAATAGGGGTGAGAAGCAGTTTCTGTTCACTTCCCAACTCTGAAATAAGCGATGAGAACTTTTTGAGATAATAGTGCAGATTATGAAAGTCTCGATGTTCTTTGCAGCTATCCTTTTTACACGTCTAGAGTGGAAATAGCTAGGAGGGACGTGTCTTTTCCTTTAGTTTACTCAAATCTAATCTAATCATTTGATGACTCAAAATTTCCTGAAATGCAAACCATACATTCCAGAATAATGCAAAATTTTATTTTAGGGTAAGAGGGATGAGAAGTAATGTGATTTGACCGTGTATTACGGGGTTAAGAAAAATTTAAAAACATCTTAGTGAAAATATAGGGTCAGAACAATAGCTGTACAGTCATTAGCAATGTTTTCCAGTAGAGTCACTCTAAGAGCATCTTTTACCTTCTCATTTTATTTTATTTTTCTACCCAGTCTGACTCATGCTATAACAGATCTGAATTTATGGAATATTTTATATGCTATCTTTCTTAACCATGTTCTGTGAGCTTGAGTTGTTTATCAGAATCTGCTTTTTTTTTTTCTGATCACTTTTTTTATTTGACTTGCACACAATCTAATTGGCTTTTTTCACCACACCCATACATTGTGCTGACAGAGCCTTGTGTTTTTTTTTTTCTTCCAGCATAGTTTTCCCATCTAGGACGTGTGCTTGTTACTGTAGTAAGATAGATAAAATACCTACGTAAAGACAGACTTGGGCTGAACCCGAGTATATTCCCAGATTTATAGTTTGCTGGAATAGAAGAGAACTGAGCTGTCTTTGGAATCGATGCCTTAGCTTTGCAGATGAGGCAAGGAGGACTTAAAGTACCTGGGTATTACAGAATTCGTGATTCATCAGGGGAACAACTGCCTTTGGAAGGGAATAACTACCAATGACAGAAACCCTAGGATGTCTCCCTAGGTTAATTTAGGATTTTTTTTACTGGAAGTAACTGGGGCCATTGGAAGTACAGAAAATTAAGCATATTATCTTGTTTCTCTGAACTAAAAAGAATATTCTTCAAATTGGGAAAACATTATCCTATTGCAGATTGCAAATCAGAAGGTAACTATAACAGGCAGCTCTACTGGCTGTTCACATTTCTCTGGAAAGTGTGTAGTAAAATGACGATAAATAGTTTTTTTCTTTTTTGCATTCTTCACATGCCTACCATGCTGATCACTCCCTGCTTCCCACTGCATACCTTCCCTGCCTCTGCCCCTCCCTCCAGCCTAAACACCCATTGCAAATGTGTCCTCATGAGTTGTTCTCAGCTGGCTTTTGTTCTGGTCTGATCTCAGCCCATCTCCAAAGGCTTGGCTTGGCAGTCTTACACTCCATTCTGCCTCTGGTTTTTAGACTTGGTGTTTGGCCTTGGCCTCCGTGGAGTCTGGATGTTGATCTGTGCAGTAGATGAGGAAACAGGGCTAAGAGAGAACAGCAAGCCTGAGCTCCCAGCTGGAGGCAAGAGCTCTTCCAGTTGGGGCTTGTTGATGCAGGGACCATGCCGTTCATCACAGAATCGCAGTGACAAGATGTGACCATAAAGGGGGGCTCCTCTGTGTCAGGGCCAGTGAGTATGTTCTCACCAGCTTGCCTGCATTAGGGAATCCTGCAGTAGCAGTGAGGTGCATGGGACTTCCCTCAAAGGAACACCCCACCATGTGTCCAGAACTTGTTATTGTAGGTCCTCAGCCACTCACCATGCCCCAGCCATTGTCTAAATCCTCTTCTCCGCTGACCTTACTGTTCACACCTGTGGTGGACATGCCTCACTCTTTTGAACGAGCACACTATTCACCGTCTGTATGACTTGGGTTTTCCTCTGGCTTTACCTTTGTTTCTCCTGTTCAATGTGAGCACCAGGCTTTCAGGTAATAATCCATTCTTTTGCTTCTAGAAACTTCTTCTACAACACCTCCCATTCAGGTGACATTTCACTCCACTCCTTTTGGGTGGATTCAAGAAAGTGTATAAGTTGTTCCTTAATCAAAATGTAGATACTCTTTAGAGGGGTGTGTGTGTGTGTGTGTGTGTGTGTGTGTGTGTGTGTGTGTATGTGTATGTATGTGTAAATACATCTTCAGAATAGTCCTTTAGCTCCTGATTCACACAAAATAGGCATAGAAGTCTCAGCATGAGGTAGTGGACAGAGTCCTTGACAGGGATCAGCAGACCTGAATTCTGTACCTAGGTCTCTACTAGCCATTGCTGTGTGACAGTGGACAGTCACAACCTTCATGAAATCTTAGCTGAAAACTACAGAGCTGAATCATGTGACACTGGCTTCTTTTACAGATTATGGCCATGTGAGACAGACCAACTTAGCATAGATTTGGGGTAACACATGTATGGGAATTTATTGTAGAAGTAGATTAGATCTCTTAACCATCAACTGCAGTGGTTTTGGGATACCTGCAAGATTAATTCAGTGGAAGGGGCTGTACATGTTCATAGCTAGTAAGTAGAGGGTGATAGAGAGAATACCCAGAGGAGATACATCATTAGCGATTATTCCAGATACTCTGCTTCCATCTGTCTGATACTGTTCACATGACTTTCTGAGAAAATACTCTTCCTGCAGCACTTGACTGGCATGGGCTGTATTTTTGTTTAAGATATTTTGCTCTTCTCACATAAACCAATTAACTGTCATATTTTATCCTTCCAGGAGTATCCAGATATAAGGTTGGCTGACAGCCAGTTTGCTAAGTCCTAGAGGATAATAGCTTATTGTCTATAAACTGCCTTCTTTTAAAGTCTCTCTATTCAATTCTGGCAGTACTTGTGATACAGAAAATATTTATAAGGCTGTGAAGAAAGGTCATATGTTGGGTGTGAGCTGCCCTGAGTAGCCCAAGTGATTTTATTTTTCCGTTCAACAGCTCTTGTTGCGGTAGATGACCAAAACATTGACTCGCTTTTCACTGCTGAAAATTTCACCACTGTCTGAAAGCTTTGATATCGACTTGCTGAGTGGTTTAGAATGGCTCACTGCAATCTTAGGTATATCCTGGAAATACAGATAAATAATAGGAAAATGTATTTAGTCCAATTTGATAGTTCAAATTCACAGGCAACAATATCTTGGTATATTTAGGTTTCTCTTCTGTAAAAAATGACCTTCATATTTAAGAGGAAAATCTGCTTTCAACAACTTCAATGAGAGGGTGATTTTTCTCATCTTAAAAAAGCTCATTCAAACCAGCATATTAATGATTTATGAACAAATAAAGGGAGAATATAAGGGATTACATTTCTTTTGAACTGTACAAAGTTGTAAAAAGCTTAGAGAAAAAGGACCCGGTTCAAGATAAATGTTTGTTGAACTGATTTATTGAACCTTCTAAATGCTCTTGGATGAAAAATTCAAATCTGAACTCATTTTTTTTTATGTTGCTAAGCTTTCTAGAAGAAGGCTTTGAAACCTGAATGAGCATAGGTTTAATCATAATAGTCCTTGATAATTCCAGTCGAGGATGTGGATACTGTAACTTTAGTGCAAGAAAGAATGGCAGTCAGTTAAGCATCACAGCACCCTAAGAAAAAAGGAAGACCCATGGGACCAGTCTTCTGTTTTGAATCCACTTTCATTATCTCACAATTCCGTGAATATTTGCTGAGTACCTTCTACGTGCTAGCACATGGCTGCATGTTGTAGCCACAGTAATAAAGGAGAAATGAATTCCCTGCCTTCCAGGAGTTTACAGTCCAGTGGAAGGGTCTGGACAAGAAACTGAAAATGATAAGGCAGTGTCGTCACCAGAGACAAATAGGGTGGTTTTGGAATTAGTGGAGCCCAGACAGGAAGGCCAGGGTGACTTCCTGGGAGAAGGGTGGTGTGGGCTGAGCCCTGAATGATAAGTTCTTGCAGGTGAAGGGTGGCAGTGGAAGAAGAGAGTTGAAAGCAGAGGGAGCAGTATGTATGAAGGGCTTCGATGACAGAGGACAAATGGGACTAGAGCAGAGAGGGCAGGGGGTGAGTGAGCTTTCCTCGGCTCCTCTTCATCATCCTGGAAACAGCACATTCACTGTGGGTCAGTTGTGTGGCTCTGTGAGCTGTCATAGAGTGAGTGCTTATCAGTGGTTCCCTGCTTGCGAAAAGTACCTTCATTTAAAAATAACTTGCACACGTATTATCTCATTTAATTCTCCCAGTAAACCTGTGAAATAGATCACATTATCCTGATTTTGTAGATGAGGCTCAGGGATGTGGTAACTTCACCAGGATTACTTGAGTAGTGAGCTAGAATTGCTTCTCAAAGTAGTTTTCTCCATTCTCCCTGCCCCCCCCCCATCATCATCTTCTCCATCTTCATTTTCGTAATAATGGCCGCCATTTGTTGAGCCTCTGCCATTGGTCATATACTACCAAGCACTCTACAGATATGGGGTCACTTAATCCTTATAACAACCAGGATCATCTGGAGAGGAGGAACCCATGTTCTTTTCACTCATCCTATCTCCTATTTTGTGAAGAATGGGGCTCACCCCCTTCTGCCTTCTGTCACAGTTGGAAAACATTGATTTGTGGGGTGAGGGGAGATTTTTTTAATAACAATTCCTTTTATATGAAGACTACTGAGGTATTTTATCTTCTGGATACTGTGAAGTGTGTAAGTGATCAGGTTTTCCTCTTTGATTGACTGCCAGCCAGTTGCTTTGTTTTTTTTTAAAATAAATTTATTTATTTTTGGCTGCAGTGGGTCTTTGCCGTGCACGGGCTTTCTCTAGTTGCGGCGAGTGGGGCCTACTCTTTGTTGCAGTACATGGGCTTCTCTTGTTGCGGAGTGTGGGCTCTAGGTGCGTGGGCTTCAGTAGTTGTGGCATGCGGGCTCGGTAGTTGTGGCTCTCGGCTGTGGAGCACAGGCTCAGTAGTTGTGGTGCATGGGCTTAGTTGCTCCGCAGCATATGGGATCTTCCTGGACCAGGGCTCAAACCCGTGTCCCCTGCATTGGCAGGTGGATTCTTAAGCACTGCACCACCAGGGAAGTCCCTGCCAGCCAGTTTTGAGCTAAATTTTTACCCACCTCTCCCCATGTCCCCTGCAAATCCATAGGTCTTTTTGGTATGTATTTTTATATTAGCTCCACTCCTGTTTCCATTTTATGGTATTATCCTTATTTTTCTCTCCCACATCTAGTTTATCTTACACTTTCTGGAATAAAGCAGGACATAAATAATTAAAATTTCTTTAAGTTACCTGAGCAGAGCATGAAATTTAAGTGTTTTGCTTTGTTGTTTTCTGCTGCTGGAGGGTAAATTTGTCCACATAATTTCACTCATTCTTACCTAGGACCACAGCTTTTGCTTGTGAGTTGGCAGACCAGGATTTAGGGTGCCCAGGGAGCAGAGGACAGAGACTTGGCTTATCGTCCTCCCAAAATCTTTGCCAATTACCTTAGCCTAATCAGCCTTGTGTTTCTTTCCTCTGAAGCTCACTATTCACTTACTCTTCAGGTTTGCCTTGTCTTCATAAATTACAGCAGCTTTTTTTTTTCTTTTTAAAGAGACGCTTAAGGAAGAAGTCAAAGCTGTGGCATCCTGTGTGCTTTCACCTGAGAAAGATGTACATGTAATTTACTGTAATTTAGAGTGAAGTTATGAGATTCAGTTTAGTAGATTTCTCCAAAAGTGGAGCATCAAGAATATACTGGATCGGATGGAAAATAAGAAACTTATATTTCTTGGAGATGTTTATCTAAATCAGTCAAATAATAACTGCTTGGGGCAAAGGGCAATTTCGTATCAAGAGCCTGGGTCTTGGAGCCACGTCTAACTCTGCCACCAACTTTGTGACTTCGGGCTGATGACTTCCTTGTGCATTTTTTAAAAAAATCCTTATTGGTTAAAAGAGAACAGGAACTCCTTAGTCTTGTGGAGATTAATGTGACACCATGGAATTGCATGGTAGAATGCCTGATGCTCAGTAAGTGTTCGTTATTATCATCATTCAGACTTCCGCTTATCCTTTGCACCTAAGCTTAGTTGTTCCGTCTCCTGGAAAGATTTTTTTTTATAGAAATGATAGTTACTATTATAATAACCACCATGGGGTTATTTTATTATATATATATACAGTTAGAGTATCCTATATATATTCATATATATACATGTATATATCATATAAATTATATAAATAGAATACTCTATACACATTGTATATAATATGTCTTGTATGTGTATATATATATGTATAGAGGTCCAGAGCTCACTTGCCCTCTGCTCTCCTGGTCCCTCTTCTGTTCTTTTTGTTTCTCTAAGCATTTCTCACTATCAAATTTACTACATATTTAACTTCTTTGTTTACTGTTTGTCCATGCCCTGCTAGAAGGTATACTGCCAAAGCACATGGTGTGTGTACGTGTGTGTGTGTGTGTGTGTGTGTGTGTGTGTATGTGGGTTTGTTCATACTGCAGTAATCCTCAACATCTAGAACATTGCCTGGCATGCAGTAGTCACTCGAATTTTGAATCAGTGAATGATCTTCAAACATCATCAAATTTTCATTAATATGAGTTTTGATGATACTTGAAAAAGAAAAGGTACTTGTTTGGCTGAGGGCAGAAGCTCTTCCCCATGGAAGTGGGTGCTTGAAAGGCCAAGGGAAGATATGGCTTGCCTGACTCTTTAAAGTGGTTGGTAGCTCAGAATTCTGTAACAAATTAGTTTCAGTGTTTTTGTCATCAGCGAATTGAGTGCTGTGAGCTAGGGACAGACCAAATAGGAAACCTCCAACATGCCTTCAAAACACTAGCCTTTTTTCTATTTATACACAAGTGTATTTTGACAGGACCAAGACATATAAATATCTTAGTTGGAATTCACAGATGTCACGTATTTTTCTTGTGCAGTGTCTGGTCTACTGACCCATCTGGGGTCGTGGAAGTTGACTATTTTGTATCCAAATACCCTACTATTAAAAACAATCTAAGTCTTGATGAACACAAGAATTCTAAGATAAATTCAGCTCAACAAATATTCACATAGCACGTATTATAGGCAAGGATTCTTCAAGGCACAGTAGGGGACTTGGAGATATGGTGCTGTGTCCACCCTTTAGGAACTGACAGTCAAGTAGAGGGAATGAAAAGAAATGCCAACACCCTGGGCCGAAAAGAAATGCCAACACCCTGGGCCAAAAACAGTCAGAAAAGTTGTTTTCTTGTCTCTCTGCTTTGTGGAGATTTTAAATTCTTCTGATTATATTAATGAAAAACTTTCTGAAAATGCCTCTCTCTTTATGAAAAGGCTTGCGTATCATTTGCTGCCTATCACAGGTAAAGATGAATATTTTTACATTCTTTGGGCTTCTGGGTTTCTGTATGAAAGGAGGGTATTATTTACCAATACTTCCTCTGTGGCCGATAATGTGCTAGGCGCTGTCCTAGTTATTATCTCATTTATTCCCTAAATTTCATTGTGAGTCAGGTCTAATTATGCCCACGTCACCAGTAAGGAAGCTGACGCACAGAGAGATTAAGTGATTATCCCCAAACCGTGGAGTTAATAAATTCAGTTAGTAAATGGCAACTAGACTTCAAAAACATTTCTGTGACTCAAATCCCATGTTTCCCCCTGCCCCATTTTTGTTTTTGTTTTGTTTATACTATAAATCATGGGATATAGAGGCTCTCCTCTTCGAGAAATAAGTAATATTATATCATTAATTTTCCTGGTTAGGAAAGTGAGAATATTACCCTATACTATTATATACACAGAAAACCTGCGTTTTAGCCTATAGTAAATCTTACTCTGGTATATGAGATTTTTTAGGGTAAAGTTTCACTTGAATTATTCATATAAGAGCTGAGTTACTTAGAAGTTTTTCAAATATGAACTATACATTGGTTACGAAATAGCAAAGAGGCAAGTAGTAACCAGCAAGGAATGTCATTCCGTGACTGTTAGGACCCCCGACGCCAGCTGCAGAGACTTTGCCACAGAGATGAACAAGATGAGGAGAAGGGGTGTCACCGTCATCAAATGGTGTTTGGTTTGCTGGTCTGTTCGTGCTCAGAGCAGCACTGAAGATAAATCTATTCTTTTGGTCAGCCTATGTTTCACATTGCATCCTGAAAGATGTGTATGTAGTCTAACAAAATCTTGTTAATTTGAATTAATTGGTGGGAAGGACAATCTAATAAGAAATTTGGGGCTTCCCTGGAGGCGCAGTGGTTGAGAATCTGCCTGCCAATGCAGGGGACACGGGTTCGAGCCCTGGTCTGGGAGGATCCCACATGCCACGGAGCAACTGGGCCCGTGAGCCACAATTACTGAGCCTGCACGTGTGGAGCCTGTGCCCCGCAACAGGAGAGGCCGCGATAGTGAGAGGCCCGCGCACCGCGATGAAGAGTGGCCCCCGCGTGCCGCAACTAGAGAAAGCCCTCGCACAGAAACGAAGACCTAACACAGCCAAAAATAAATAAATAAATTGAAAAAAACCCAAACAAAACATTAAAAAAAAAAAAAAGAAATTTGAACCCAATCAGAGATCTAAAAGAAATACATTTTTGTTATTTACAAGAAACTTGCACCAGAGAAAACTGGAGGGCTCAAGAAAGGTCTCTCTGGTCCTTGGGTAGCATAAGACTAAAGTGTCCTTTTACAGAGCAACCACGGAGACCAGAGAGATCAAGTGATTTTCCCCAAGCTCCCACAGCTGGCAGATGGTCAGAGGAATGCCAGAATCCAGTCTTTCCAGAACAGGGCTGTCTGCTCCCATCCGTGCTGTATTTAGACTTAACAAAGTGTTGCCCTTTTCATATAACTTTTCATGAATGGATTAAAAAATTATAATATGATATTTATTTATATGTAAGTGGCTGCTGTTAGGGTGCTTTAAACCAATTCTGGTTTTATTTTCTTCTTGTTGGTACTAATTGACTTTGTTTTAAAAATTGAGGTATAATTGACAAATAAAATTGTAATATATTTAAAATATACAACCTGATGATTTGATATCCATAGACATTTGAAAAGATTCCTATTGTCAAGGTAATTAACACATCATATAGTTACCTTTTTTTCTGTGTGTGAGTACACAAGTTTTAATTTCTTAGCAAATTTCGATTATAACATACAGTATTATCAGCTATAGTCATATTATACCTTAGATCCTCAGACCTTATTCCTCTTACAGCTGAAAGTTTGTACCTGTTTACCAGCCTCTCCCTTTTCCCCTCGCCTTCCTAGCAGCCGCCATTCTATTCTCTGTTTCTGTGAGTTCGACTTCTTTTTTCCATATATAAGTGATACTATGCAGTATTGTCTTTCTCTGTCTGGCTTATTTCTCTCAGCATAATGCCCTCCATGTTCGTTCATGTGGTTGCAAATGACAGAGTTTTCTTCTTTTTTAAGGCTGAATAATATTTCATTGTGTATGTGTATATCACATTTTCTTTAACTGTTCATCCATCAGCAGACACTTGCATTGTTTCCATACCTTGACTATTGTGAATAACACTGTAATGAGCACGGGAGTACAGATATCTCTTTGAGATAATGATTTTGTTTCCTATGAATCTGTATTCAGAACTGAGATGGCTGGATCATGTGGTAGTTCTATTTTTAATTTTTTGAGTAATCTCCTTACTGTTTTACATAATGGCTCATTCCAGTGAACCGTGTCTAAGGGTTCCCTTTTCTCTACACTTGCACTAGCATTTGCTGTCTTTTGTCTTTTTGATGAGAGCCATTCTAATGGATATGATGTGATATTTCACTGTGGTTTTGATTTGCATTTCCCTTATGATTAATGATGTGAAGCACCTTTTCATGTACCTGTTGGCCATTTGTGTATCTTCTTTGGAAAAACATCTGTTCGGGTCGTTTGCCCATTCTAAAATTGGGTTATTTGTTTTTTTGCTATTGAGTTGTATGAGTTCCTTGTATATTTTGGATATTAATTCCTTATTGGGTATATGGTTTGCAAGTATTTTTCCCATTTCATAACTTGCTTTTTTTCTTTTGTTGATGGCTTCATTTGCTGTGCAGAAGCTTCATTTTGGGTTTTTTTTTTTTAAGAGAATTGGCAGTATAGAAGTAACTTTAGCTGTCTGGTTTGAATTATCCTTAATTTGAATTGGTGTGACACAAATTAATGGGATTTTATTTTGACTCTTTTTAAAGAGGTTAGTATCACCATGAAGAAGATGTTCTGTTTGATATTATGCTGAATTCAAGGGAGGTTTCAAATAATGCTTTGACAATCAATTTTCCATGTCCCTTATAAAATTGTTCTCTTCTTTTTTATTACTTACATATCCTATGACCTTCTAAAGAACATTCATTTAGTATTTTCTTATGGAATTGAGGATTCATTTACAGTGAACGTCTTTTTATTTATTTATTTTTAAAGCTTTTCTATTGTGTCTTATTCTGTTTGCAATGTTCTGTATAAAATCAAGAAAAAATAATTGATAGCTATAAATGTAACTTTGTAACAGGACCTGTTCAATTGGGTTGAACAATCCCAAATGTGTGAACTTTTTTGGTTACAGTATTATGTAAGTTTCAAGTGTATAACATAGTGATTCACAATTTTTAAACATTATACTCCATTTATAGTTATTATAAAATACTGACTATATCCCCCATGCTATACAATATATCCTTGTAGCTTATTTATTTTATATGTAGTAGTTTGTACCTCTTAATCCTCTATCCCTATCTTGTCCCTCCCCACTGGTAACCACTGGTTTGTTTGCTGTATCTGTGAGTCTGTTTCTTTTTTGTTACATTTGCTAGTTTTATTTTTTTGATTCCACATATAAGTGATAACACACAGTATTTGTTTTTGTCTGTCTGATTCATTTCACTAAGCATAATACCTTCTAAGTCCACCCATACTGTTGCAAATGGAAAAATTTCATTCTTTTTTATGGCCCAGCAGTATTGTGTGTGTGTATGGGTGTGTGTGTGTTTAATTTAGTTATTTATTTTTGGCTGTGTTGGGTCTTTGTTGCTGCGCACGGGCTCTCTCCAATTGCGGTGAGTGGGGGCCACTCCTCGCCGCAGTGCGTGGACCTCTCACTGCGGTGGCCTCTCCCGTTGTGGACCATGGGCTCCATGCGTGTGGGCTTCAGTAGCTGCGGCACATCAGTAGCTGCAGCACGTGGGCTCAGTAGTTGTGGCTCACAGGCTCCAGAGCACAGGCTCAGCAGTTGGGGCGCGCGGGCTTAGTTGCTCTGCGGCAATGTGGGAACTTCCCGGACCAGGGCTCGAACCCGTGTCCCCTGCATTGGCAGGCGGACTCTCAACCACTGCGCCACCAGGGAAGCCCCGAAAGTGACTTTCTTTTAGTTTCACTTTGTAAAGGGCTATTAAAATGAGATTAATACTCAGCTCTTGGGCATTGCTTAAATACTATAGCAAAGTGCTGGGTGCTGACCTGGATTATTTTTTTTTTTTTCCAGGATTATTGAGAAAGAATTGACATACATCACTGTGTAAGTTCAAGGCATACAGCATGATGGTTTGATTTACCAATACTGTGAAATGATCACTACAGTATGTTCGTCTAACATCTATCTTCTCATAAAGATACAATAAAAAGAAAAGACAGAAGAATAAAGAAAATAATTCTCCCTTTGTGATGAAAACTTAGTATTTACTCTCTTAACACATTTTTGACCGGAGACGTATTGCGGCCACAGGCGTTAGTTTCTGCAAAAATGCCCCGGTCAGTAATGTGTTACTAACTTTCCTGTACATCTTACAGCAGTGTTAGCTATAGTCATCATGTTGCACATTACACTCCTGGTAATTATTTACCTTACAGCTGGAAGTGTGCACCTTTCGACCATTTTCTTTTCAGTTCCGCCTCCCACCACCCCCACCTCTGGTAACCACAAGTCTTATCTCTTTTTCTATGAGTTTGGGTTTGGTTTCACTTAGCATAATGCCTTCAAGGCCCATTGATGTCACAGATGGTAGGATTTCCTCATTTTTTCATGACTGAATACTACTTCATTGTATGTATATGTATCTCACAACTTCCTGATCCTTTTATCCGCTGCTGGACACAGGTTGTTTCCATGTCTTGGCTATTATAAATAATGCTGTTATGAACATGGGGGTGCAGATATCTTTTCGAGTTAGTGTTTTCATTACCTTTGGATATGTTCCCAGAAGTGGACTTGCTGGATCATATGGTAGTTCTATTTTTAATTTTTTGAGGAGCCTCCACACTGTTTTCCGTAGAGGCTCTCTCAATTCACAGTCTCACCAAGAGTGTACAAGAGTTCCCTTTTCTCCATATCCTCACCAGCATTTGTTATCTCTTGTCTTTTTGCTGATAGCCATTCTAACAGGCATGGGGTGATGGCTCATTGTGGTTTTACTTTGCATTTCCCTGATGGTTAGTGATGCTGAGCATCTTTTCATGTACCTATTGGCCTTTTGTATATCTTCTTTGGAGAAATGTCTAGGCAGGTCCTTGCCCCCTTTTCACTGGGCTATTCGTTGTTGTTTTTGCTGTTGAGATGTATGAGTTCTTTATATGTTTTGGATATTAACCCATTATCAGATATATGGTTTACAAATATTTTTCGCATTCCTTAAGTTTTTTCACTTTGTTGATGGTTTCTTTTGCTGTGCAGAAGTTTTTTAGTTTGATATAGTCGCATTTGTTTATTTTTGATTTTCCTTGTGCTTTAAGTGTCACTGGATCATTTCCTAAAGCCTTTTCCAGCTCTAGAATTCCGTTTCTATGATCTACTGTTCCTCAGTTTCAAGGATTCTAGCATTTCAGCTGACAGCGTTGTTTGCACTTGAAATAGTCTGTCATTTGAGGGCTTAGGCCGATGGGGACCCTGTGCCAATGAGAGTACACAAAACCACAATCCTTGTGAATGTAGGGAGTGCCTAAAACCTTCATGTATTCCTACCTGGGTTTGAAGCCAATTGTGGCTCAACAAAACCTGATTAACTCTCCTTGGACTCTTCCAGGGAAGATGTCAGTGTACAGTCGGGTCCCTGGGATTTTGTGCATGCACGTTTCCCCTGATATGAGGTTGCAGATGATGGAAAGCAGCCCCTTTGAGGTGATCATTTTTCCCAGTCTGTGTTTTTCTTGGCTTGGGTATGGAACACGGAGGTCTCCAAGCCTTCGGAAGATGGGCCCCATGCACGTACTGCTCAGCTCCCAGGCCCCCGTTTATGGAAAAAGTTCTTAAAGAAACAAATTGGAGTTGAGTAAGCTCAAGTATTCACTTGTGGGTTTCCATGAAAGTTGTTTAAAAATTTTTTTCCCCTTCACTAACTTGTGGAAATGTCTCAGGGCTGCCTCATCTGGAGAGATTTGCACATTAAGCAAAAAAATTTTATAATTTATATCCCTTCCTGTTCTCCCAGGGCTTCAACACACAGTCAGTCTTATTTGCATTCTCCAGCATTCATCTCCCTGCTTCCTGTTTGTTACAGGACTGTCTTAGGGAGTTATAACATCCCTTCTCTCCAGCCCTGCAGCCTAGGTCTATTGTAAGTCAGATATTTGATTGTGCTCAGAGTGGGAGGAAACTGCACTTACTCACATGGAAAGTGTCTTTCTGTACGTCCACTAACCTCTTTCTGAGCATTTCGAATTCTTGAATTGAGAGCCAGAAGAAATGATAGGAGGCTGAAGGATTCAGTAGCAAAGCCTTAGAACCAAGTACCATTCTCTCTTCTCTCTGCTCCAGAAGTTATTCTTAGCATGATGATTCTTCATAAACATTGGCCTGAGTGTACAGACAGATTCCCCCACTGTAAAAGATGTTCTTCTAAAGGAAGTTAATTTCCTTTAGAAGCAATGCTAATTCTTTCAGATCAAAGAATGTTCTTAAACATTCTCAAACATCCTAACTAGTAAGTGGAAACCTGTTACTCTGAACATTTTTGAAGCATTGAGAGGTATTTGAGGGAATAATTTATGTCCTGGGTAAGTCTAGATAATCAAATGCTCCACTAAGAATGATTCCTCTTTGTCTCCACATCAGTGAGGAGCCATACATCAAGCCCTCCTCTGGTATTGTCCCAGTGAGTCCTTTCCTAAGTCTGATGGTGAACATCAGTCCACATCTCATTTAGTCTAGACATCAGGGCCAGAAGGAAAGACGATACTGCAGTCAGCTCACTAACCATCCTTCTGTTTCTGGGTTGCTGCTATATCTTGGAAGAAGTATGGTATAGTACAGTAGTGCATTAATTAATTAGTCTACCCATTCATTCAGTACACACTGTATAGGTGCTTATAGTCTGTCGGATGCTGGGCTAAATCAATATTTAAGAGCTAAGAGTTCGCTGTTCAAGATAGACAAGTACACAAGTAAATGGACTGAAGCATTATACATGCTATAATAGAATATATGTAAGAACAATGGGTAGAAATAGAGGACCTCTGGCTTGATGAGCGATGCTTGAGATAAGAGCACACTTAGCGTTTCCCTTGGCTGGCTTCACCAAGGAATTAACATAAAAATGGAAAGTCTGGTGTTCTCTGAGAAGCAACTTGCACATTTTCAAACATTCTCGTAGTGCTTCCTAGAAACTGTTACGAAAAGCCTACATCCAAGCCAGCCGACCTCCCAGTGCTGGTGGTTTAGGAGCACCTGATGCTGGTGAGGACTACTGGTATAGAAATATGACCTAGACAAGGTCTGGCTGCGTGTAAGAGTTCATAATGAATTTTACAGCACAGCTCTCAGTATGAATAAATTAATCAGTGACATGGATCCTTTTCTAGCTTTGTTGCTAACTCATATGTGACCTCCTTGGGTTTTCTGTTTAACAGTTGTAAAAATGGTTGCTTTGCTTTATTTCATGGGGGCTGATGTAAAAGATCAAGTGAGAAAATCAAGGAAATATTTTGAAATGTGTAAAGTACTTGAAAAAACTATGTACATGTAAGGAAATGCTATTTATCATTGTCTTTTGGGAAGAAAAACCATGACATAGTGAAGGTGGGGAGGAGAGAAGGGAGGAAGGAAGGAACAGAGGGAGGGAGGGAAGGAAAGAAGGATGGAAGGAAGCAAAGAAGGGAGAGAATAGAGGGGAAGGAAATGAAAGGGAACAGAAGAGAAGAATAAAATGAAACACATTCTTAGACACCTGAATCCAGGCTGTGGTCTCTGCATAATGCCAAGGTGTATGTAGGAGGTATTGAGAGAAATGGAGAATCTGGTCAGGAAGGATCTCATTAGCCTCAAAGACTGTAACCTGCTAGGTTTGTTTGGACTCACTATTCAATGACTGGAGTTGATCTTTGCTGCTTCTACTTCTACTGTAACAGCTGAGGAAAACTTTTTGGGTAAATAAGTGACATGAAACCAACCCTCACAAGATAAAAAGAAGTAAGATGTGACATCAAAAACATAAAACATGGAGGGGAAGATTAAAAATGTTGAGCTTGAGAATGGGATCAAACTTAAGTTGTTATTAAAATAGACTGTTATAAATTTAAGTTGTTACATGTAAGCCTCATGATAACCACAGAGCAAAAACCTATAGTAAATACATCAAAGATAAAGCATACCACTACAGAAAGTCATCAAACCACAAAGGAAGAGAGCAAGAGAAGAAGAAAGGAATAGAGAGGAACTACAAAACCAGTTAGGAAACAATTAACAAAAGAGCAATAAGCACGTATCTGTCAATAATTACTTTAAATGGACTAAATTCTTCAATCAAAAGACAGAGTTGCTGAATGTTATTAAAAAACAAGACCTATCTATATGCTGCCTAAAAGAGACACACTTTAGATCTAAGGAGACCCACAGACTGGATGTGAAGGGATGGAAAAAGTTCCATGCAAATGGAAACCAAAGAAAGCTGGAGTAGCTATACTTATATCAGACAAAGTAGACTTTAAAACAAAGACTGTAATAAGAGACAAAGAAAGATGTTATATAAAGATAAAGGGGTTAATCCAACAAGAAGTTATTACATTTGTACATATTAATACACTCAACATAGGAGTACCTACATATATAAAGCAAATATTAACTGAATTAAAGGGAGAAATAGACAGGAATACAATAACAGTAGAGGACTTTAGTACCCCACTTACATCAACAGGTCAATCATCCAAACAGAAAATCAAAACAGTAAGGAAACATTGGCCTTAAACAACACGTTAGACCAAAAGGGCTTAACATATTTATAGAATATTCCATCCAAAAGAAGCAGAATATACATTCTTTTCAAGTGCACGTGGAATGTTTTTTATGATAGATCATATGTTAGGCCACAAAACAAGTCCTAATAAATTTAAGAGGATTGAAATCACATCAAGCATCTTTTCCAACCACAATGGAATAAAACTAGAAATTAATTACATGAAGAAAACTGGAATATTCACAAGTATGTGGAGATTTAAAAACATGCTATTGAATGACCAGTGGGTCAAAGAAGAAATCAAAAGAAAAATCAAAATACCTTGAGACAAATGAAAATGGAAATGTAGTGTACCAAAATTTATGGGATGCAGCAAAAGCAGCTCCAAGAGGGAAGTTCATAGTGATAAATGCCTACCTCAAGAAACAGGAAAAGTTTCAAAAAAACAACCTAACTTTACACCCTGAGGAACTAGAAGAAGAATAACAAACAAAGCCCAAAGTTAATAGAAAGAAGGAAATAACAAAGATTAGAGTAGAAATAAATGAAATAGAGACCAAAAAGACAATAGGAAATATCAATAAAACTAAGAGCTGGTTCTTTGAAAAAATAAACAAAACTGACAAACTTTTAGCTAGTCTCACCAAGAAAAAAAGAGAACTCAAAATCAGAAATGACAGGAGATGTTGCAGCTGATACTGGAGAAATACAAAGGATTATAAGAGACTGCTATGAACAAGTATATGCCAACAAATTGGACAACCTAGGAGAAATTGATAAATTCCTAGAAGCATATAACCTACCAAGATTGAATCATAATGAAATAGAAAATATGAACAGATCAATTACTAGCAAGGAGATTGAATCAGTAATCAAAAACTTCCCAACAAACAAAAGTGTAGGACCAGACAGCTTCACTGGTGAATTCTACCAAATGTTCAAAGAAGAATTAATACCAGTCCTTCTGAAGCTCTTCCAAAAAATAGAAGAGTGGGAGAACTCTTCCAAACACATTTTATGAGTCCAGCATCACCCTGATACCAGACGAAGAGGCCACCAAAAAATTCATAGGCCAACATCCCTGATGTAGATGCAAGAAATCCTCAACAAAATATTGGCAAACTGAATTTTACCATACATTAAAGGGATCATACATCATGATCAAGTGCGATTCATTCCAGGGATGCAAGAATGGTCCACAAATAAGTCAATCGTGATATACCACCTTAACAAAATGAAGGGTAAAAATCATATGACCATCTCAATAGATGCAGAAAAAGCATTTGACAAAATTCAACATTCATTTATGGTAAAAACTCTCAACAAAGTGGGTATAGAGGGAACCTATCTCAATGAAAGCCATTATAATAAGCCCACATCACACTCAATGGTAAAAAGCTGAAAGCTTTTCCTCTAAGAGCAAGACAAGGGTGTCCACTTTTGCTGCTTTTATTCAACATAGTATTGGTAGTCCTAGCCAGAGCAATTAAGCAAGAAAAAAAATAAAATGCACCCAAATTGGAAGGAAAGAAGTAAAACTGTCACTATTTGAAGATGACATGATAATATATATAGAAAACCCTAAAGACTCCATCAAAAAACTGTTAGAACTAATCAATAAATTCAGTAAAATTTCAAGATAAAAAACACAATCAATAAACAAAATTTGCTGTACTTCTTTATGCTAATAATGAACTATCAGAACAAGAACTCAAGAAAACAGTTTCATTTACAATTGCATCAAGAAGAATAAAATACCTAGGAGTAATTTAACCAAGGAAGTGAAAGCTCTAAGACACTGATGAAAGAAATTGAAGAAGACACAAATAAATGGAAAGATATTCCATGCTCATGGATTAGAAGAATTAATATTGTTAAAATGTTCATACAAAAAGCAATCTATCAATAGATTCAATGCAATCCCTATCAAAATTCCAATGGTATTTTTTACAGAAATATAACAATCCTAAAATTTGTATGGAACCACAAAGGACCCCAAATACCTAAAGCAGTCTTGAGAATGAAGAACAAAGCTGGAGGCATTTCATTCCCTGATTTCAAACTGTTTTACAAAACTGTAGTACTTAAAGCAGTATGGTATTGGCATAAAAACAGACACGTAAGTCTGTGGAACAGAGTAGAGAGCCCAGAATTGAACGCACACTTATATAGCCAATTAATTTATGACAAAGATGAGAATATACAATGGAGAAAGGACAGTCTCTTCAATAAATGGTGTTGGGAAAATTGGACAGCCACATGCAAAAGAATGAAACTAGACTACTGTCTTACACCATCCTGAACATAAGACCTGAAATCATAAAACTACTAAAGGAAAACATAAATGGTAAGCTTCTTGATATAGGTCTTGGTGATGATTTTTTGAATTTGAAACCAAAAGCAAAAGAAACAAAAGTGAAAATTAGCAAGTGAGACTACATCAAACTAAAAGGCTTCTGCACAGCAGAGGGAACTATCAGCAAAATGAAAAGGTAATCTACTCAATGGAAGAAAATAATTGTAACTCATATATCTGATAAGGGGCTAGTATCCAGAATATACAAAGGACACACAACAGCAAAAAGCCATCTGATTAAAAAATGGGCAGAAGGTCTGAATGGACATTTCTTCCAAAGAATACATACATATGATCAACAGGTACATGAAAAGATGCTCAACATTATTAATCATCCTGGAAATGCAAATCAAAACCATAATGAGATTTCACTTCACGACTGTTAGAGTGGCTGTTATCAAGAAGATAAGAAGTAACAGTTGTTGAGAGGATGTAGAGAAAAGGGAACGCTTGTGCTCTGTTGGTGGCAATATAAATTGGTGTAACCACTATGGAAACAGTATAGAGGTTCCTCAAAAAATTAAAAATAGAACTACATTATGATCTAGCAATTCCACTTCTGGGCATTTATCTGAAGAAAATGAAAACTCTAATTCAAAAAGATATCCGTACCCTCAAGTTCATTGCAGCATTTTTTACAATAGCCAAGATATGAAAACAACCTGAGTGTCCATTGATGGATGAATAGATTAAAAAATCACGGTATATATCTACACAATGGAATATTATTTAGCCATAAAAAAGAATGAAATCTTGCTGTTTGCAACACCGTGGATGGACCTTGAGGGTATTATGCTAAATGAAATAAGTCAGACAGAGAAAAACAGATACCGTATGATCACTCTTGTTTTGTGGAACCTAAAACCAAAAGAACAACAGCAACAAAAAAACCCCACAAAACAAAACAAAAACCTAACAAGCCAAGCTCATAGATAAAAAGAATAGATTGGTGGATGCAAGAGGTGGGGTGAGGAGCAGGATAGATGGGTAAGCTGATTATTTTGTTTGTTTAAATAAATTGAATAAAAATTTTAAAAATGTTTGACAAGTGGTTGTGTTACTTGAGCACATGCTGTGCCCTGAGAACCGTATTAGGTTATTGGGGGCTGGTGAGAGGGTTTGGGATATGGACCAGGGACAGGAGAAACACTTTAAAGGTACAGAGAAATCGTTCTCATTCTTGGTGCAGTGTACTGTTTAGAAGGGATTATACAGTATGCAGAGGAGGAAAAAAACAAACAGTAAATGCCACGTGATATAGTGGAAAGAAGATCTGGGAGTCGGTAGGACTCCCACTCACTGTGTGGATGTGTGTTTTTTAAATGAAGAAACTGAGATTCAGAAATTTACAACACTTAACCACTGCAGTATAACAATAAAAATACCAGCTGACATCTGTATAGAGCTTGTGATGTGCCCAGCACTATGCCAAGTATTTTGTATATATTAACTCATTCAGTTTTCACAAGCCAGTGAGGTAGCTACTGTACTATTACGATCTCTGTTAAACAGCTGAGCATTACGATCTCTGTTAAACAGCTGAGGACACTGAGTCACAGCAGTTATAAGTCATTGGCCCAATAAATGACAGATCTGGGGTTATATCCAGGCAGACTGGCTCCAGATATCAAGTTTTTAACCATTAAGCTATCCCATCCTTTATTCTATACATAACTGCAGAACAAGTGTGGCATTAATGTAATGACATTACATTCCACACTCAAAAGTGGGGTGTGTGTGTGTGTGTGTGTGTGTGTGTGTGTGTGTGTGTGTATAGTGGGATATCATAGCAAAGTCTTCCCCAGAAAAATAAGTCTTGAGTATGGCTTGGAAATTGAGGGAGAATGTGATTTTACAGACAGGAAGCAGGAGGGACAGTTCTGGACAGGGGTTGGCCATCACCACAGCAGGACATGATAATGTGTGGGGAACACGAGGTAAGAGGCTGCTGGCCACGTGCACAGACAGCAAGGTGGCAGAGGGCTTTGATAATCAGGCTCCTTGTCAATATTGAGTAGGACAGATAGTGAAAGAGCGTACATCTTGGTCACGGTTATTCTGATAGATTTAGGAAGAAGGGAGAGATTCAGGGTGTATGGCTAGGAGGCATCAGACTGGTTAGTAGGAGATGCCATTATCCAGGGCAGATGTCCAGAGGAAGAATAAGACCCTAAAGGAAAGGCTGAATGACTGAGAATTATTCATCTTGGGAAAGAAGGCTGAGGAAGAAAATAAGAGATTGATTTCTTTTTACTAATCAAACTTGTGAGATCCTAGAATGGCTTTTTATGAGACATGTTTTTCTTGTCTGGGGGTCCTTAAAGGAAGCTCAGCTTGTGTCATCTATCTTAGTTTAGTTTAACCTTGTTCCAAGGGAGGGTGGGCTGGCAGTCAGAAATGACAAATACACAGCCTGCCTGTCACCAGCCCTCCACGTCACACCCGCAGCAGACAGTACAAAGCTGATCACCATGGCACTTTTTCCCCTGAAGCCAGGTCTGGCCCCAGATATTCAGGAGAGAATTTTAGGAAAGTCTGGGAATTTTCAGATGGTTGAAGGTGACATACAAGTTAGAAGGTGTTTGTCCTCCATGGTTCGTGGATTTTGCGACTTCCCTTAAGAATAGATGATTCTTCCTCCTAAATATAACCCAACCTCTGCTTCTTCTACTGCCGTGCCTTCTCATTCACTTTTGCCTAGATGACTGATAAATGTCTCCTAACAAACTCCCTATCTCCAGCCTTGATTTCCTTCTCATCCATTCTCTACACTCTTATCAGATTTGCCCTTTTAAGACAGAGTTCTGATCGTGCCATTGCCTTGCTTAGGTGCTGTGATGGTCCCACTTCCTTTGCAGAAGCAACCCCCAACACTGTCATGTGGGCAGGAAGGCCCCTTCTCATTGTCCTCTTCCTACTTCTCATTTACTCAAATTTACCGTAACACTGGATGATCTCACTTACATGTGGAAACTAAAAAAGGCCAAATTCATACAGAGTAGAAACCCTGGTGGTTGCCAGGGACTGCGTGGGGTTGTGGCAGGGGAAACATGGGGATGCTGGTACAAGGGTACAAACTTCCAGTTATAAGATGAGTAAGTTCTGGGGACCTAATGTACAGCTTGGTGACTCTGCTTAACAATACTGTATTGTATACTTGAAAGTTGCCATGAGACTAGAGCTTTAAATGTTCTCACCGTTAAAAAAAAAAGTAACTGTGAGGCAGTGGATGTGCTAACTAACCTTATGGTGATAATCATTTCATAATATGTACGTATATCAAATCATCACAATGTACACCTTAAATTTACACCAGATTATATGTCAATTATATCTCAGTAAAGCTGGAAAAAAGCCCACAAATTCACCACTTTTCTAGGCTTACCAAATTACTTGGAATTCTTAAAATTCACTGTGCCGTTTCTGCTTTAATATCCATAAACTCTCTCTCTTTCCTTCTTAACAAAATACACTCACTCCTTTTTTCCTGCCTAACACACTTTCTGCTCACGCTTCAAGACTCAGCCCAAGTTCTCAGTCCTTCTATAAAACGTTCCCTGACTTTTCCCCAGGACAGCTGGTAGCTCTTTCTTCAGCTCCTCGTGGCCCTTTCAGAGGCAAGAACTTGTCTTTTTCACCTCAGTATCTTGATGCTTAATCTAGTGTCTGGCACACAGTTCATTCTAGAATTTGATTAATAAAAATATACATCGAATGACATGTCAGTATTAGTTTTCCCCAGCCCATTTGGGAATGAATACAGCAAAAGAGAATTGAAACCAGGTTTTCTGACATGCACTCCCTTTGATTTTTCTCCATTTCCATCATTAGGACAGGCTCTTATTACTTAGACCCCTGAAATGGCCTTGGAACAGGTTTCTTAGGTCCAGAGTTTCCACCAAACGATTCTGCATCCAATCTGTAAGCAGATTAATCTTTCTAAAATTACTATTTATGCCACTTTTCTGTCTAAAATTTTAACCTCTCTTTTTCTACCCAGTAAAGTTCAAACTCCTTAGCCATGTATTTATGGTTTCAAAATCTGTCCCTGAACTTCTTTAACTGCTTTATCTAACACGACTTCCCAAGCAGAAGCTTCTTCTTGTAGCTACCTGCACCACTTCCTGTGGCCGATACGTACCTGGCCAGTCTCTTGTTTGAAATACCTGCCTCTTCATTTCAGTCGTCACCACTACACCTCTCTCCCCATCCTTGTGCCCGTCCTTACTCTTCTTTTTTCACATCTACTTTGTGATTCCTTTTTGTACCACACCATTCAGAAGTAATCCCACAATTTCTAATCTTCCCCTGCAACATGTAGGTCATTTATACCACCCACTTGGAACTTGTCACATACTGCATTATCTTGAAGACCTAGAACATTTGGGTTCTAATTCTAGCTTCACCATTGGTTAACAAAAATGACTTACTCATCTTTGAAATGGGAATGGTGATGGGTACCTATCTCACCTTTGTTAGAGTATGACAGAGATCAAGTATGAAAATGGTATTTGTGTGAAAGTACTATAAGCTGTAGGTGGCTCTTGTTATATTTTATCTTTGATATTAGGTTGCAGTTCTTTTTTTCTTTTTTGGCTGTGCCACATGGCATGTGGGATCTTAGTTCCCCGACCAGGAATCGAACCCATGCTCCCTGCAGTGGAAGTGTGGAGTCTTAACCACTGGACCACCAGGAAATTCCCTAGGTTGCAATTCTTATGAAAGCCAGACCTGCATCTTTTTTTTTTTTAACATCTTTATTGGAGTATAATTGCTTTACAATGGTGTGTTAGTTTCTGCTTTATAACAAAGTGAATCAGTTATACATATACATATGTTCCCATATCTCTTCCCTCTTGCATCTCCCTCCCTCCCACCCTCCCCCTCTAGGTGGGCACAAAGCACCGAGCTGATCTCCCTGTGCTATGCGGTTGCTTCCCACTAGCTATCTATTTTATGTTTGGTAGTGTATATATGCCCATGCCACTCTCTCACTTTGTCACATCTTACCCTTCCCCCTCCCCATATCCTCAAGTCCATTCTCTAGTAGGTCTGTGCCTTTATTCCCATCTTGCCACTAGGTTCTTCATGACCTTTTTTTTTTTTTTCACTTAGATTCCATATGTATATGTTAGCATACTGTATTTGTTTTTCTCTTTCTGACTTACTTCACTCTGTATGACATTACTCAGCCATAAAAAGAAACGAAATGGAGTTATTTGTAGTGAGGTGGATGGAGTTAGAGTCTGTCAGACCTGCATCTTATACACAGGCACTTTCCCTTTGCGTCCTGAGCACTTTGAAGCCTGTGTCTTGCACGTAGCAGGTGCTCAGGAAATAGCCCTCGAATGAATGATGACTCATCTCCACAGGAAAGAGAGGGAGCCAGCTCATTGTCCTCATAGGGTTTGTTTGTTGACAAATGAGACTAGGGATCATCTAGAAATGTGAGATCATGGAGATTCTCCTTTCAAGCTCCTCTTCCCTCAAACCCCACCCCCACGTATACTCACACTCACAACTACTTATTCTCCTTTTCTCCCTGCTGTCAGTGTGCTTTAGGAAGTAAATAGCGGATCCACGAACAGCTAGCATCTGCCATTCATTTTACTTTGGTGCTTGTGCTTAGGTGAGCCCCTGGACCCTTTGCCCAAGCAGAAGACCTAGGATGTGTTACCGGGCTGAGTGTCTTTTCTTGGTTATGATAAAAATGACAAAGGCCAATGAACTATTCCACCATGTTCTGGAGAGGGAATAAGACAGCCAGAGTTGGAAACTGGATACAGAGAGCTTTGTGCTGCTTGATTTTTCGTGTTTTATTAAAGTCGTGATCTAAAACATGTCCTCGAGTGGACACCGCTGCAAAGATTAAAGAACTGTTCTGAACATTATTTTGAAAATGACTGGTCCTCAGAATGAAGGGCCAGTGGTGCATCTGGTACCACTGGTGCAGCTGAGGCCCCTGAATAAGAGCTTAAATTTTACCTTTGTGGAATACCTGAGGCAGGTGTCTGGGTGTCACTTGAGTGCCATGCCAAGCCACATTGGAACCTAAGTCAAAAAGAAAAGTCAGTAACACTGATCCTGTCTTTAAAAAAATGTACTGTGTTCATCATGGATTTTTTGGCATTGGTTTTATTTGTATAATGCTGCATTAAATATTATTTATCTTGATTACTGAGATTTTTGGCTCTACCTTAAGTCTGTGCCCAAGGCAAGTGCCTCACCCATCTGACCCTAGTTCCAGCTCTGATTCATTTGATTTTAATGTGTGTGTTTGTGTGTGCACCGGTAGCGAATGTAATAGTTTAAAAATTGTCTCAGTTACAAAAAAAAGTGCGTGCTTCCTTAAGGAAGCATAGATTAAGAAGGTAATGAACATAGTTCATATATATATAGCCTGCAAAATCATGGAATAATTACCCTTATAATAACAATGATTGTTTTTAGATTTCTGCTAGGTGTTTTCCAGAAGGCTTTGGTCACATGTGATGCCTCTCTTCTTGGAATTTATAATCTAGCAACATAGATATACATGCAGGGAACATTTAGATGTGGTTGACATTTAGTGAGCACCCACAATGTTCTAGATGCTCTCTGAAGCAGGTTTACATGCTTTATCTTCTTTTATCTTTTTCATAGCAGTCCTGTGTGATAACATTATACCCATTAAGAAAGAGACTATTTTTTAGAGTACCTTTTGGTTCATGACAAAATTGAGCAGAAAATAACAGAAAGTTCCCATATACCCCCCCGCCCCCACCAACATCTCCCACTGTCATCATCCGCCACCAGAGTGGGGCATTTGTTACAGCTGATGAACCTACACTGACATATCAGAGTCCACAGTTTACATTAAGGTTTACTCTTGGTGTCGTCTGTTCTGTGGGTTTGGACAAATGTTTAATGACACATATCCACCACTGTAGTATCATACAGGATATTTTCACTGCCCTAAAGGTCCTCTGTGCTCTACCTCTTCATCCCTCCCCAACCCCTCACCACAACCCCTGGCAACCACTCATCTTTTTACTTTCTCCATAGTTTTGCCTTTTCCAGGATGTCAGGTAAGTGGAATCATACAGTATATAGCCTTTTTCAGATTGGCTTCTTTCACCTAGAAATATTCATTTAAGATTCTTCCATGTCTTCTCATGGCTTAATAGCTCCTTTCTTTTTTGGCATTGAATAATATTCCATTGTCTGGATGATGATATATCCATTTTCATATGAGGAAAGCGAGGCTCTACACCAAAGTCAGAGTGAGCGGAGGGCTGAGAGTTGAGCTCCAGATCTCCTGATGCCAACTTGAGTGCTGTATTCACAAATCTACAGTTGCTTCAGATATGAACGCAGAGGACATTGTCTAAATATGCATGGATGCAAAAGGAGAGTGCATTGATGGCACCTCGGATAAATGGTGAAGTCTTTGGAGCTTCCTTTTTCGATAAGGCATGTTTGGGACAAGCTGCCATTCTTCCTTTGGTGGTTCCAGGAATGTTTCATGGAGTGAAGAGTCCTTAGGAGGCTTTTAAAAGGCTTCTTAATGAAAGAAAGAGACTGAGATTTGGAAATTTCCCAGGCATATGATATAAATTGAGAAATGTAGAAGGACATGTGAGTAAGTCAACTTCTTGAGAAACTCCCATGCAAAGCACATATAGTCTTATATACTAGCTATCAAAGTAGTACAACTATAGGATGACAAAAACAGAACTCTTTCAACAGAATCAAGTTTACATTTCTCTTATTTTTATATTTTTCTTCTCTACTGAACAATGGATCTAAAGTGGGTATTAAGTTTGCATTTATTAAGTACTTACTGTGTGTCAGGCCTAGTGCTAATTGCTTTATATGTATTGATTTATTTAATTCTCATATGTTTGTAAAGCAGGTTTCATTGTTCTGCCCATTCTACAGATAAGGAAATTCTGTGTCTAAAGAGAGGAGACTTGCCCTGAGATCAGACAGAAAATATTTAACGGAGTGAAGTTTGAACCCATGTTGATCTGATTTCAGAGCCAGACTCTTATTTACTACGTTTTGTAGAATCTGGCATCCAAAGTGTATTAAACTGATGTTAATTATTCTTCATCACATTTGATCATCCTCTCTAGACTTCTGAAAAGAGTCATGCAGGAGAACTTAGCATCAGTAAACAAGCACTAAATCTGTCATTCAATAAAGACGTGCTAGGTACTTCAAGTTGCCCAAATGTAGCCTCGATACTTGTGATAAGAGAAGGGAGAAACATGTTTTATGTCTTTGATATATCTGCAGTTATGTGTAGTTACACCAAACATTTCCACTTCTTAAAAGTAGAGAAGTAAAGTTATATTGTGAGTTGGCAAATTGGCCAGGTCTCGTATATTACATCAACAGCCCTTAATGAATAGAAGAGAAGCCAACATTTATTGAGCACCATGGCAACAATTTTACTCCCTCAGTGATGAGGCGTCATTTTGTTCATTTTAGAAGTAAGAAAACCAAAGCTCAGAAAAGTGATTCGTTCAATTACCAAGGAGTCAGTAAGTGGTAGAGTTAGGATTTCCACTCACATCTGTTTGGCTCAAAAGCCTTTGCTCTCTCTAGTACATCCTAATGCTTCTTATTAAGCTCAGTTTTCCGGATAAATGTTGCTTCTGTTTTTTTACACGTTGGCCCTGTTGAATGTGGTACTGTTGGGTGCCTTGTAAAGACAGACACGGTTATTAAAAATGCCTATGAGGAGAAAAGATGTCAGGACCATGATGTGAGTTTAATGGTGCCTCTGAAATACTCAGGTGCTCTGTTAAGGGAACACTCAGATTTATCGGTCCTCTTTCTACAAGGTGAGTGGAAAAATAGTGTAATAATGACTCAGAGGTCTTGCCTTATCTATAAATGAGCTGTATGGCTTTTTGCAACTTTGGACATTGGTTTTCCTCAGTTGCAAAATGAGAAGGGATTGGACACATCACGTTCCTCAGCCTGTGATTTTATAACACACCTCTGATTTGAAAGTGTGCTTCAGCTGAATCTTCTTAATTCAGGTGTGTAAGCTGGATCTTCATCTTGTAAGATCTTTGTTTCTTATTTTTCATTCTAATCACAAAGCATCAATTACAGTTAGACAGCCTTCAGTGCTTTCCGTACTTGTGGTGACTTACGTTTGTGTAGCTCTCAGTGGTTTCTAAGGCTCCGTTACGCACTGTGTCTCGTTTTCTCTCTCAATAACCTAGATGAACAGAGGCAGCATCAAACATAGGTTTGAGTTACTTCACTTCTTCATCTGCAAAATGTGCATGGTATCAGCGTCTGTCTCCTCAACTGGCTGTGAGGAAAAAAATAAGATGACGCACATAACATGCTTAGCAGGGGGTCTGTCAGCATAATCGGTGTTGAGCATGTGTCGGCTATTTTCTGGTGTTTTCCTCCAGATCCGCATGTTCCTGATGACAGGGTTGGTCTAGAACCTCAGTGCTCAACTCGAAGAGAAGCGCTCTTACTCATACACTCTCCTGTTTTTCAAGGTCTGGGAGAGAAACTAGAAGGAAAATGTCTTCTGGGCAAAGAGTGGGTCATTGGCTTTAATCTTGGGGCTGTAAGTGCTGATATATATAGTCAATATACAGACACCCCCTCTGGGTTAGGCACTGTGCTAGGTGCTGAGGATGCTAAAATATAAGGATGGCCCAATCGTTGTATGCAGAGAGCTCACACATAGTGTGAGAGACAGATATGTAAAAAACAAAACAGTGTGCCAGGCTTTCAACAAATGTCATTTTAAATGAATAATGAAAGCAAGTGCAGGGTCCCTTGGCGTGGATAAAGAAGGAAGCACCTAGGTGCCAGGGGAATTTGGCAAAGCTCTGCTTGAGCTGAGAGTCCTGACTGATGAGTTGGTGTTAGCAAGACAAAAGGCTGGAGGAAGGAAGGACATTACAGATAGTGGGAATGGCGTGTACAGAGGAAAGAATGTGAGAGAACAGGACACACTCAGGGAATGCAAGTACCTCCCTACGCCTGGAGCCCAGCAGGAGTCTGAGGGGTTGACAGAAACTGAATCTGAGGAAGAGGGTAGGAGTCATACTGCAAAGCGACTGTATACCATGTAAGGGGCTGGACATTTATCTTGAAAGCAATGGAGTAACATTTCATGATTTCAAACAACCAAAACATAGCATGTTTGTTTAAGAGAGTATTCTGGTGTTTATGTGGAGAAGGATTGGAGATTACAATTACTGGAAGCAGGGTTTAGATTACTGCTACCGTCTAAGCAAGAGAGACTTTGGATATAGATTAAGACTTCAGCAGAGGCCTTGGAAAATTGCCTAGGTCGATGAGCTATTTTGGAGATATTTGGGAGGATTGGTTATTGGGAGTGGAGAGTAATTTAGAGGGAGGAAGTGGAGTTGACTCCCGGGTTTCTAGCTTGGGTGACAGAGTGAATGGTTGGCCATTATTGGCAAAAGCCAAAGAATGTCATGCATTAGGGGGAGAAAAGGGTGCTGATGATAGCTCTTTTTCAGCCATGTTGAGTTTTAGTTTCCTGGGGGTCATTGAAACAAGTCTTGGGGGACTTTGAAAATATCTCTCTGGTGTTCCGGAGAGAAACCTAGGATCACAAAAGGAATATGAGTGAGCAGTGTCAGGAAAGTGGGTAGGGGGTGAAGCTTCAGCTATGGAATGGCCCAGGGAGAATGGGAGTGAGAAGTCGTTTTGCTTTGCCTGTGTTTGCAGAGACCAGGGAGTTTCGCTACATGAATGAGATTGTTGGATAAAGCTCCTCTAAGAACCGCAGGTCCAGGCATATCACTGTGTCTGCAGAGTAATCAGGAGTAATTTCTCAGAGTAATCAGGAAGCGATGAGGCAGCCAGGAGGTGATTTAGGCTTTCTCCTCCCACCCGTGCTCACCTCTGCCATGTCACTGCTCTTCTGAGGCTGAATCAAATAAAGGTAAGGAGAAGGGAAACGAGAGAGTGCACTGGGCTACATGTGAAAGACCCATAGTTTATCAGGACTGGAGATGAACCCATTAAACTGTTGGTTGTCATAATGCTGTTGTGTTATTTTTGAGTGTGTGTTCCCATTCCCAGATGCTGTTAGGGATGGTGGCAAATTGACCATCTTAATTATGGTCAGTATTCTTTTATGTGTGAGGCATGTTTTATAAAATTTAGTTGTTTTATTAAAATAAAAAAAATTAAACACTCTTCCCCCCCTCCCCCCACCAAGTTCCTTTCTCCAGAAAGCTGCTCCAGAGTCAGTAGTTCTCTGGATATTTTTCTCGGAAGAACTTCTCTTTTCAGTCCAGAATTTTATCAGCAATTCTTATGCTAAGAGGGGTCAGAAGATGAGGCATTTCTCACGTTACCCTTGAAGCTACTCATGAATAATGGCCTATATCACCTCCATTGTCTGCCCCCCAAACATAAGCAAACAGACAGAAAGGCAGAGGAGAAATTAAAGATCACTGAATGAGCCAGAGGGGCAGTCTAAGGCTGAGATAGTAGGAATAGGTGAAAAATGCAAGATGGGGCAGAGGGTGACGCAGGGGTAAATGTTTGCGTAGATTAATCAGCAGATAGAGAATAAGCAAGATTCCCTGGTTTAAAAGCAAGCGAGAAGGACAACAGAAAAGTACTGTGAAATACTTCACAGTGAGATTAAGGGCATCCCTACCGAAGAGTGATGTAGCTAAAATAGATGAGGGATCATTATTCCGGGCTGAATGCATAATAGATTAAGGAGTTCACAGGGCTTTTCACCGCCCCTTCCTACCGTTACTGGTGATTTATGCTGCAGTTTCTGCTGGGGGGCGGGTGGTAGAATCTGCCTCTCGAAATACTTTCCTCCTTCATCAGTGAGTTGATTTCCTTGGGCTCCACTGGGGTTTTAGGTGTGTAGGGGTTGAAGAGGCAGGAGAAGGTACTAAGAGGGACGACAGAAGTCCAAATAGTTCCACACCGGGCTGGGGGGCCAGTAGGACCCATCCTGGGACATGCAGTTCCGTTTCTTTGTGGGAAAGCTGCGTGTATTTTTTTTACTGCCTACAGGTGATGCTATGTATGAAAACGGTGCCTTTTCCTAACTTGAAAGCATCGCACCTGCCTACCAGAAAACTCATCCAGGACTCTCGAGAGAGAGGCAACATCTAAAATGAAAACTTGGCGGGGCTTCAGTGCTGTGCCGGCTGAGTCATTTTGTGGCGAGGGGAGGCAACAAAGAACACATCAGCCGAGGAGGTCACGGAGTGTGGCGAGGATCTGTGAGAAGGCCCGCCGTGCTGCCGTGCGAGAGAAAACCAAGCCCTTTGTGCCGGGGGCTCGAGTCCAGGGGGTGGTGGATGCTTTAAGCGCAGAGGAGGCTCAGACCATCCTGTCCTGTGGCCTGGCTGCTGCTGGGCCCTGTGAGATGACTGGCCGGGGGGCGGGGCTCTGGCCTTTTGTTTCAGTGTCTTCCAAGCAGTGACATCAGGTTTGATGGGGTGTTGGCATCTTCCGAGAGGCAAATTTTATGCTCCTGTGTTTCTTATTAAAGCTTGTTAGAAGTAAGTAGAAAGGAGCCCTTTAATCCTAACGGGGAGCGAGAGCTGAGACTTTTGCATGAGAATAAGGATAAAACCACAGTAAAATCACTGCAACCCTCCAAGCCTTTCTTAAAAGGTTACCTCATGCAATAGCACCATGAAAACAGGAAGAGAGTAAAATAGCATTGCACTCTGGCCTGAATCTTCCTCGTTTTGTTTTCAAACAAGTATTTTAAGGCAACAGTTTCTTCTCCCTACCCGCCTCTTGTCAGCCCAGCACTAGCGAATGTAAACCAGTGGCTGCACTCTGGGGTCCTCTGAGAATATGCTTTGATTTAGTGGCAGTGGTGGCAGTTATGATGGTGGTGGAGAGGATGGTCTTCCATTCCAGAGCTGAGAGGGGTCTGATGTGTGCAGAGTATCTCTCGAGTGTGATGGTTCAGGACTGTTCTAAGGACTGGCTCATACTCACATCATGGACTCTTTGGATTAAAATGGTAACAAATCAGAATCTACCGAATCAGAATTAGACACGGAAAGGGCTTTGCAAGGTCTTTCTTGTCCATCGCACGTTGCTGGGCTGAGAAGCCCTTCAGTTACCCTAGACAGATGAAAATCTCCACCATTGGACCCTATGTCCTTCCTTTAAATAAGAACCAGTATACAGTATTAAACACTCTCCTGAAATGACTACCTAGCCCTACCTAGCCAAGAATGGCTCAGTTTTGTTATACTCAGAACACTTTCTCTCTTTTTCTTAACCTACTGAAATCTGACAGATATATGGATGAATTGAATCATTCATTTATCCAACAGGTATTGATATGTTAAGTGCCTAGAGTGGGCACAGTGCTAAACGGAGCACTGTGGTGAATACAAAAGAAATAAAGGAATAGTCCTAGTCCTTGAGGAGTGTATCATATTGAACAGGCAAGAGAGTAATTCATTAAGTGCCTAGAGAACAATGCAGCCCGGTGCAGTGGAACTATGACACTGGGGGAGGGGGAGGCGGTGAGCAGGGGGACGACACGAGCTCTGGGAAGGAAGGAAGTCTCATGGAACAAGGCCCGTCTTGGATTGGCTTTTGAGGAATGGATTTAAATTGGTAGAAGGCTGAGTGTTTGGGAGAAACATCTTAACTTTTGTGTAGACCGTATAGGAATATAAGATTCCTTTTTTCCTTAGCGGCTGCTCCTATCCAAGCTGTAGGGACCATCTCATCTACTTTATAACCCATACTCTCCATCCTTCCCCAACCAAGGCTTCTATTATTCACGGTGGCAGAGCTTTGTGCTGGTTGCTCTCCAGACAGGACCCTGTCTGTGAGATGCAGATTAGGTGCTGTAGAGGAATTGGTTCCATGGAAAAGATTCTGTGAATGCCCACCTTGCCATTCTTTCCTAGTGGTGGGCGGTACTAGACTGGTGTTTCTTTCCACCTTTATCCCTTTCAACGAAGGGCTGGTAAACTGAAGTAGTCAGGGTTCTCCCATTATAGAGCATGGGGCCCACTAATTACAGCCTAATTTCTGCTGGTCAGTATCAGTAATTTCTTCAACCTCATGGATTGCTTCCTTCAGGCCAACGTTCATGAAAATTTTACACTCGAAGCTGGCGTTGCATCTTTTATATCATGATCATGTCAGCTTAAATACCACTTCCTCAGGGAGATCTTCCCTGCAAATCCACATAATCTTTTTCTCTTCTCAACCATGGTACTTCAATCACAATTGGTGATGATGTATTTACCTGTGTGGGTTACCAGAGTAGCGTTTGAGTCTCCCACTAGAAGGTAAGATCCATGAGTCAGGAACATAATATGCCTTGTTCGCTACTATACACTTAGCCCCTACCCTAGGTACAGAAATAAATGTTTGATGGCTGGAGGAATGAATTTAAAAATAAAAGCGTGAGTGGGTAGAGATGCGTGGTCTTGGGAATTAGGATACCTTGGGATGATTATCAGAGGCAGGGAGGTTTCTGGCTGCTGGCTCTGAAATCACCCATGGGAGCTCGAAGAAAGCAGTTGAGAAAGAAGCCTGCTGTGACAGTCTAGAGAAATGTCATCCCTGTGCCCTCTGCATGAAGTCAGCAGATCCTTGGAACTGGCATCCCAGCTGTTTTAGAGGTGTTACCTTTTCTGTGATTACAGGCTGGATGCCTCTGACATTGCCACAGGAGTCTATTTTATTGCGGTGTGGATTTTCCATTAGGGATGCGGAAATCAGATCGGAAAACCAGGTTTAGTTATAGCATATTTCCAGAGGAAAAGAAATTTCCTCTTATCTTATGTTTTCAGTTTCTTACGGACTTTTGACCTGGGGAGCTCAGCCGTGCATTCTGAGTACGAAAACAATAACAATAACAGCTAATTTTTATAGACAGGCACTGTTCAAGTGCCTATGTATATAATTTCATTGAATCTTCAGAACAGCCCTATGGAGTAGATATTGCTGTAATTAAATGCCCATTTGGTAGAGGAGGTATAGAGGGAGGCATCAGAACAAACAAGTAATAGGGCTGGCGTTTGAGCCCAGATTTAACTCTCCACCTCACGTTCCCTATCTGCCTCCTAACACAGGCTGATATTCAAATGCTACCCATGTATCAGACCCAAATAGACTGACCAAATATGTTTTCTTATTTAGTTTTATAACAGCCCTACGAGGTGAATACAACTACTGTGCCCATGTTACAGGTGAAGGTACTGAGGCTCAGAGAGGCTAGGGAACTTACTCAGGATCACACAGCTAGTTTTTGGCACAGTTAGACTCAAGCTTCGATTGGCTTCCCTCTAAAGGCCATATTTCCAGCCACTGTACCTTGCTCCCTACACTGTCCCAGAAACGCCCCGTGTGGACCATTCAGTGTCATGGCATTGAGGGACTAGTTAATTGTGTGCCAGGCAAAAGCAGTAGAAAACTGACAAGTTTTTCTACCATTATGCCACAACCTTCCTTTCCCTGTACCTTAAAAAGGGAGAAGCGTTCTTTCTTTTGACTACCCTGCATCATCAATTGACCTGTTTTCCCTAATTGGAAGCCCTCACATTTCCAATACTAGCACACTTCGGGTAAATGCGCTGTTTCAGTTTTCATCCTTTCCACTTGAACTGATGCTGGCGTTGCAAAGGGAGAAGGTGACCTGAGGCAGGTGTGCCTCTCCTTTTATTTCAGACCAAACTCTACCTTTGTACCTATGAAAAATAAGGAAATTTAAATGATCCAAGACAGTTCTCTATAATAAATTCATCACGTATTTCTTTGGGGAAGTCTAAAGCATAGTTAAGTTTCTGCAAACTAGATGCCCAAATGAATTTGTGCTCCTTGGCCTTGAGTCAGTCTGTCATCCATGCATCGTCCATGTGCTAGCTCAGGAGGCCAGCCCGATTCCCCCACCCTCTACACCCTCATGTTCTGTCTTCTTCTCTTCAAGATGCTTTGGCTCCTGTCTTCATCTGGTTCTGTAAGGATGAGCGCAAGCTTGGTCTGATCTCTTCAAACTTTAATTTGTAAATGCTCTTGTCAGTACCTGGGTCTTGGCTTTCTCCTGCAGAGTTTTACTTGATTAACCCCTATGACTCCTGCCTTCCCCTGTTGCCTTAAGGTGGAATCTTCTGCCTTAATCTCAACCCCTCTGAATTCAATTTCAGCCCTTTGGCCATCAAGGCCCATCCAGAGACCCAGCTAGTTTTAGCAGCTGCCTTTATCACCCCCAACATCAGCAGTACAACTTGGCCCAATCCTTAATAATAGGATATATTTGTCTCACTGTGATAGCAGAAGTCTTTCAGTCCCAGGGATGATGAAATAGAAAAATGCTTTGACAGTTTCATTTATTAGATAGAATTTAAATACAAACATCTGAATGGAATAGGTGGCCCTGAAACAAGTTTGAATATGTATACTTTATTATACTTAAAATATCAGTGGAGATCAGGATGAAAGGTAGGGGAATTGCCAGTTGACGGGAAAAACCCCCTCAGGTTATATCCTTATCTCACAAAATGCACCAAAATAAAGGTTAGTTATATTACATGCAAAAATTCTTCACATAAAATAACTTGAAGACAATACAGGTGAATATTTAATTGTGAGTGAAAAGTACTTCAAAGTATAAAACCATCTGACGATATCACAAAAGAAAATACTAATAAATTTGCATATATAGAATATAAAGGTTCTGCAAACTAAAAAAAAAATCATAAACAACTTAGAAAACATATTTCCAGTAGTTGATAAAGGGTATATATGTAGATATGTGTGTGTATAAGATATACATATGCATGTATGAACCTTATGACTCAAGAAAAAGAGTAGCAATACAGGAAGGAAATGAAAAAAGGCAAACAGGTAACTAATAAAATAAAAAAGAATAAGTGGTCATTGAATCCTTAAAAGATCAGTCCAATCTCACTAGAATTCAAAGAAATACAATTAAACAGCACTACTAAATATGTAGTAGGTATTAAAATAAGTAAAACAACTAGTGAGACTGCAGAGAAATAAAAATTTCCTCCAATAGTTAAGTACGTAAATTGGCAGAAACTTTCTAAAAAGCAATTTAGCAAGATGTAAAAAAAAAAAAGAAAACACTTTGAGCCAAGAATCCCACTTTCTATACTAAGAAAAGGAGTCAAATAGTTATATAAAAAGATGTCTTTTACAACCTTATGTATAATACAAATCCTAAGTACATCCTAAATGCCCAATATTGGGAAAATAGTTAAATAATGTATCTATCGAATAGAATATTACATAATGTTTTAATATGTTTTGAAGGTTATTTAAACACCACAAGTGCTTTGGATATGGTGTTAAACTTAGAGTAGGAAGCAAAATTATTTACATTTTGATCCAAATGCTGTAAAGAAAATACCCACATATTAATACATAAACACCCACATATGTAGAAGATTAGAGGGAACTCTATTAAAATACCAAAAGTGGTTATCTTTAATTGCTATTATCATGGGTAATTTTAATTGTCATCTTTAAATTTTTGTTTTCTAAAATTTTGGTAGCGACTGTGTTATAATCAGGAAAAGTAATAAACATTATTAAAATGTGTATACCTTTTTACTTGAAATTTTTTTTTGAGTGTCTGTTCAATATGAGGAGAGAGAGGCAGACAGGAGGGTGTCTTCCTTCCTTCCCTTGTAGGATCTGGGCCAGAGAAGGTTGTTTGTGAAGCAGGGAATGTGCGTCTCCAGGGCAGTAGACAGGAGTCCTGGTGAGTTGCATATGTCAGCATATGTCACACAGGGCCAGAGAAAATAAAGACCGATATCAAAAAGAGTGATTGTTGCTAGCATTAAACCAGATGAAAAGACTACTGAAATCTGTTCCTCTCTGAGAAATTTCTGGATCCAGACATATCTAATCTCACGAACCTGCTGTCCTGAAAGCTATCCTAGATGCAAAACGAATATCTGGTTTTTCAATTCTAGATTTTCTAGCAAAGCACTCACCTCCCTGAATTGTAATTGTTGTGCCGGCAGACTCTTACACTAGTCTGTAAGCTTTGATGGGGTAGGGACCCGCTGTCTGGTAGAGTCATGCTCAGTAATATTTGCTTAACTGAGTATGTGAATGAATGGACTTGGAACTAAACTAGAGAATAAATAGAAGGGCAGCTTTGTAGCAGCTTCACGCTGTTAATTTCTTTCTGGCTACAAGTTTTACTTGACTATGTAGATTATGTCTCTTTTTCTCTCAGAGTTTACCCATTGCTGATTTAACCTGTTGGCCATTTGGTCTCACTTTGAACTGAAAATCAGAGTTGATGAAGATCTAAGGGGAAAAAAAAAGGATGAGAGGCGATTGGATGTAGTGGTCAAGAGTGTGGGCTCAGGCATTACATTGCCTGGGTGTGGAACTTGACTGTGCCATGTGCTAGCTCAGTGATCTTGGGCAGGTCACTTGACCTCTCTGTGCTCTAGTTTATTCATCTGTAAGGAGTGATGATGACACTGGAATGTACCTCATAGGGTTGCTGTGAGGCTTAAGTGGGTTATTATGCATAAAGCACTTAGCACATTGCTTGGCCCAGTATAAGTGCTATGTAAGTGGTAGCTGTTATTTTTTTTTTTTCTGAAAAGCAGCAGACATTCTCTTCAGTTAACTACAACTATCGAATTAGTATATTTTGGTGTCTGTAAGCTTCCCAATGTTTCCTATCCAAACCATGCAAAGATAATGAACTTGATGTCTTCATAAAGCTTGCTATTTTGTAGCAATTATTTTAATCTCTCTCATATATCGTCTCCTTTCATTAGGTAATAATTATCATGACAAAGTAATAAAAAGGGTCCTTTAAAAATAGTTCTAATATTTCAGATGTCAAACAGCAATTAACCACAAAAATTTACTCCAAGACCTGCAGTATTTTTCTCACTTAAATGCTTTGTAATTATTTTCATTTTATTGATATGATTTAAATATTTTCTTTCCTAGACTCTAAGCTCTTTGAGGACAAACATTGTCCTACTACCCCTCCTACCTGTATTGCTCTTCATGAATATTTTACTGACCTACAAATATTTCTTAAATGAATAATTAGGTCTTTTCTCCTTTTATTACAAACACGGGGGACCCTCAGTAGTGATATTCTTACCTCTTAGCAAAGGTGTCTCTGACACTTTAGTAGATGATTCCTTGTAATTTCATCTGGGAATTTTAAAATCTTGTTTTCTATCCTCAAACAATGATATCTGCAACGAAGAGAGGATCCACCGGAAGACTGGTTGGCGGTGACCATTCACTTGACACACCTCCTCCGGTAGAAATGACTGCTGAGATCTCCCCTGTAGGTCTGAAATATGTAACTGTGCACACAAGGAGGTGCTGGAGCATATTACTCATCCGCTATTTCTTTCTGTCTTTTTTTTAAAAAATAAATTTACTTATTTATTTCTGGCTACATTGGGTCTTCCGTTGCTGCACGCGGGCTTTCTCTAGTTGTAGTGAGTGGGGGCTACTCTTCTTTACGGTGTGTGGGCTTCTCATTGCAGTGGCTTCTCTTGTTGTGGAGCACGGGCTCTAGGCATGCAGGCTTCAGTAGTTGTGGCACGTGGGCTTCAGTAGTTGTGGCTCGCGGGCTCTAGAGCACAGGCTCAGTAGTTGTGGCACACGGACTTAGTTGCTCCACGGCATGTGGGAGCTTCCCGGACCAGGGCTCAAACCCATGTCCCCTGCATTGACAGGTGGATTCTTAACCACTGTGCCACCAGGGAAGCCCTCATCCTCTATGTCTTACACTAAATAACGTATTCATTTTTAAAAGCATTATTGTTATGACAACAATAATACCCTTCTGTTATATAGTGCTGAAAAGTTTATAGAATGTCCTGTATACATTATCTCATTTAATCTGTACAGTAAGCTTGTATTTTTATTGCTAGTTTATATGTGGCAATCTGAGCATTCAGAGGAAGAGGGGTTAACTGGTATGCGCCATGTGCTTTACATACATTATCTCATTTAACCTCGTAGCAGCACTTGAGGTAAGCAGTAAGATCTCTGTTTTATCAATAGAAATCTAAGGTTCAGAGTTGCTTAGTAGTATATAATACAACTGAGATTCAAACTCTTGTTTGTCTGGCAACAAAACCTATGCTCTTCCCGCTATACCAGTGGTTGATATTGTAACCTTCATTCCATAGAATCTACTTCTTAGGACTGAAGTCACTGATTCCCCTCCCCCGGCCCCCCCCCCCAGGTTTATTGAGGTGTAACTGATAAATAGAAATTGTATGTACTTAAGGTGTTCAATGTGATGATTTGATATATGCATACACTCTAAAATGGGTACCCCAGTCAAGCTAACTAACACATCCATCGCCTCACATAGTTACCATTTTTTGTGTGTAAGAGCACTTAGATCTACTCTCTTAGCAAATTTCCAGTATGCAGTACGGTATTGTTAACTATAGTCACCATGCTGTACGTTAGATCCGTAGAACTTACAACTGAATACTCTTTGACCAATGTCTTCCCATTTCCCTAACCCCCCAGGCCCCGGCAACCACCATTCTACTTTCTGTTCCTGAGTTCAAGTCACTGTTCACCTGTAGTAACACTAAGATCTGGATATGCACAGGATTCCAGAGAGCATCCTAGGACAGCCTTTCTCTGCTTCCTTCTTTCCGCAGAGAACTTGTACTTGGCTTTCCCAGTCTTCCGTCTCTGGTGATAAACATGGAGGATTCAGACACCATGTTGCACTGTTGTCTGTCGCTGTTTGCATTGTCTTGAACCAAGGCAGTGATTTGGGAATGGGCCAACCTTCTTAGCATTCTCATCATTCTTTCCCTGTCCCCCTCTTTCTAAACCTAATTCCTTTCTACAGAATGCCCTAGAAAACGAGGATCACAAATCTGGCAATTTGGCTGGAATAGGAAGCAGAGAGCAATGGCTGCCCAGGCTGATCCTCTGACTTTCATTTCAAGGATGTTTGTTCCAAAATTCCCCAAAATAACCGATTTAACTAGATCTGTGGCAATGTGAGAATACTATAGAGAATCTTGCAAAAAAAGATGAAGCTTGCTCCTCACAAAGCAGTCTGATCTTTGGATCCTAGTAACTCTGGTTGGAAGGTAGAAACACCAGTGTTCACTTTTGGGCCAGGGAGTCCTTGCTCAATATGCTAAGAGAATTCATTTTCCTTGAGTGTTTTTCCTTTCAAGTCACGTTTTACTGCTGGAGTTACTCAGCGAATTAATAGGTATAGAAATGCAAAGCTCTTTTCTTATTACATTCTATCGATCTGATTGCAATGTCATTAATTGAAAGACTAGGTACATGTGATGGATAGTTCGGCTCAGGATTCTACATTCGTTTTGGCCCAGATCTGTTGGAAGAAAGCTGCAGGAAACTGACTGAAAGAAGCCGTTTGGTCTGATGTGAATTCTTCTTCCTTTGTCAGTCCTTGTGAGAGCATTCAGTCCTAGTGAGATTTACCATGTGTAATTATAAACTGTTTTTACTCTTAAAGGAGAATCAAAACTTAGGATGCTTATTTGTAGAGTTGGAAAGAATCCATTTTGTACCTGTCTTTTATAGATGACATATATATGACATTAAAAAAAAAAACAGTTCTGACAGAAAGAAATTCTGACTCAAAAATAAGGAAGTGGGCATTTTGCTCTTTAAGTAATTTCATTTGGAATATTGTGGTTGTGAAACATAATTTTCATTCATCACCATTTCAACCATCTCATTTTAGTGGTGTGTGAAACTTCAGAGATTGGTATGTGGTTAAGGATTGGTTTTTAGAGTTATTTTCTTTTTGGATTGTTTGACCTACAGTCCCTTGAATTTCCCCCATAAATTTAAATTAACTTGAGAATTTTGTATATGTATGGATATGCCCATATATATATTTAATAAGTGTACTCTAATATGAAAAATGTAAAGGAATCTTTTAAAATATTTTAATCCTCTATGTGAATGAAAAATTCCCAGGCTCGAACAAAACCATGTCAGATTATGTCTAGTTTGTTTGCAAAGGCCGAGCTGGACTCCTTACTTTCTGCTTATGCTTTAATGAGCTGGGCTATTTTTCTCTTGTGTTTATTATTTTAAATGTGTGAACCTTGACGTGAATGGGAGGAATACTAAGATTCAAAGCACATCCATATGACAGAAGACATCATTTGTCTCTTGCTTTTAATAAACGTTGTTTGGAGACGTTTCGAAGTTTAAGACACGTTACTAATAATACATGTCCTGCCAAATATTTTTTTTATCTTTAGTCTATGGTATTGGAATGGTCTTTCTCAAGGTGTGATTACTTCTCCTGGTTGTGCTTTTGGATGGTAGAATAAGGCATCTGTGGAAAAATAGGAAGTGAGCAAATTGCCACGCGGCGTGACCTCATTTTGGAACACATCTTGAAAACGTATTTCATGCTTTCTGAGCGCAGAGACAATGGATTGTGGTTTGGGGTCCTCTTAACCGACCTTTGGCTTGGAGAGAAACGTGGGCTGTTTCCTCTGATCATCAGCTCCGCTGAGAGTGAGAAAGAGACTGCTCCCACGTTAGGATGTGAACGCTGCAGCTGAGCGGACAGGCTGCCTTACCCCTGATATTATGTCTAAAAATACATCCTTGGAGAGGCAGGCATATGCTTGCGCCTCGGTATGGAGGAGCTCTCGCCTGTGTTCCTTGCTATCCCCATCTAGATGCTGGAGTGAGAGATTAAATTATCCCAGAAGCCCTGCCAGTTTTCGATTTGCCATTGTCTCTGCTTCTTCGCCGCCTGTGAATGGGGACCCTCGATGCAGGGCTTTCGAGACCAGCCGGCGCTGATGGGGTCTGTGACTCGCCGCCAGCGCCTTCTCCTTCCGTTCTGCTCTGTCCCAGTCATGCTTTTCTTGCCTTTTTTGGGAGGCAGAGAGCACGGGGCAGAGGTTGCACTTGCACATTTCAACTCCGTTGTCACTGCTGTGGCTGTTACTCCCCTCAGCAAGAGCCAAGGAGCACACAGCACGGTGGGTCACCTCGCCAGCTATTTAACACCGTTTCCCTTCCCCTCTCGACACGGTTGGGATTTTTTTCTGTCTTAAGTGACAGGGTTTGAAGGGTGGCGGTGGCGGCGGGGTGGTTCCTGAGCCCCCCTCTCTACCCGGCTGTATCTTGCTAGGGACCTGTTTTCTCCTGATTTCTACCACCTCTCCTCATTTTGAAAGCTTGCTAGATTCTCCATCCCTGTCTCTGCAACTCAGTTTTTAGGGTCTGTTGTTGGAGTTTTCTCTTTGAGTGTTATTTCCAAATTTCTCAGCTTCTGTAGTTGCCTCAGAGGTTAAAAGGGGTAAAATGATTGTTGGAATCATTTTGTCCAGGAAGAAGGAAAACAGAATTGCTCTTTAGAGCGACAGTCCTTAAGAAGAGGGATCCATAGCAGAGGGAAATAAGGTGGATCTTTTGCAGCCCTTGCCACAGCTTGGCTGTAAATGCATGTCTTCAGGGAGACTTTCTGTCTTATTTACAGAGTTAGGAAAATATATTAACCTTCAAGATATCTCCCATACCTTATTAGAAAATAATTTCAATTCTAACAACAAGTGCTGAGGAAAGAAATGCAGCTTTTTATGCAACAGAAAAGAAGGGCAAAATCACAGATCACATCAGAAACTAAGTACACCATTCCCTTTGCAATGATCCGTATTCAAAAGTGAGTAAGATCAGCTGTTACTTATTCCTCCCTCTTTCTTTTGTATATTCAAGTTAACAGTATTTTGATGGCCTTGAAAACTGAAGGGCAAAGCCTAGTTTTTCAAAAGGGTTGATTTTTTGAGGTTTCTGCAAAATGAGATAAAAGAATTCTTTGTATTGTTTCAGATGGTTATCAGGATATATCTAATGCAAGTTACAGCAGATACATCCCATGTAAGCTGGTATTCACAACATGTGCAATTAACAAATACACACACACACACACACACACACACGCACGCTTATACACACTCCAGAAGAAACCCACCTAATGTTAAACAAAATCCAGACTTGAATTTAAACCAAAATAGTTTCATCTATTGTGGAGAAGAATTAGCCTTCTTATATGCTTTTCTATGGCTGAATACTTCCTTCTCCTTTCATCATTATTTTATTAGTTTCTTTCATAAAAGCCACTGAAATGGACAAAGAACTCTGTAGTTAATTTAAGTTCTGGTGGCAGTTCATTAAAATGGAGCATGGATCAAATATGTCATAAACTCTTATCTGTCACCTGGTATTTCCTTTCAGTTCAGCTTAATACATTTTATTTCCACTGATGCCAAAGAAACATATATGCCTTTAGACACTCCGTACCTAATTATGCAGCTGGATACATTAATAGCCTGTAATATTACGTAGGTTTGAGCGTTAAACAGGAAAAGGCACTGTTACTCATAGCCAGCAAGTTCCCAGGATCCAGCAAGATCCCAGTGCTGGAGTATTTGCTTGTCTTTCTACCTTTGTTCCTTCAGAGGCAGTGAAGGTCTCAGCTATTGCTGACTAATTGATAGTTGTAGTAACCGCTATAGGCTCCTTAGATCAGAATTGCATACAGAGATGGGTCTTGATTCAAACACTAAGGAATGCACACTCTCACTTACTTACATGGGCAGAAAGTCTTCGTACTAACAGAGGTGTGATGGAGACTGCAGGACATAGAAGAGAGAGAGAGAAAGAGGGGGTGGGGGGAGATGGCTGGCAGCAAGTAGACCCCTGCAAATAGTTCTAAAATGCATGTGCAAATGCAGAAGCCTTCAGAACCATCCAACAATTCAGACACCCTTTTTTATTTCTTCTCTGCAGGACACCTCCATCTAGACTATTCACACACACACACACACACAAAACCAAAAAAAAAAAAAAAAAACAGGAAAAGGTGAGAGCCCTGCCATCTTAGCTCAGAATTCATCCGATTTCCTTTCCCCCCCGCCTTGTATTCCTCCATCCATTGTCCACGCGTCCGATGGCAGCCGCCCTTGCTCTTGAATGCAAGTGTCACAGCAGGAGCAGAAAGAGGGTTGAGGGAAGGCTTCGTCAAAGCCACCGTTGTCTACTGTTTCTTTGCTTTCACCGCTCTGCTTTTTTTTTTTTTTTCCTGAGGCTCTCCCTTACTAGTGGCCTCTGTCCAGGAGGAGGGAGAAATTGCAAGAGTTGGAAGAGTAGTAGAGGGTAGCCGTTTTTCTTGCACACTGTTTCGATAAACAGCTCAGGGATACGTTCCTCGAAATTAGGAAATACAGCAAGAGTGGGAGGTTCTGGTGGGAGAGTGAGGGGGCGGGGGTCTTCGGAGATTGCTCCAGCCTAGATGCCAAGGGCAGTTTCTTTGCAAGGACTTTTGTGGTTGTATTTGTTTCCTGCTGCGTTTTCAGTTTTAAAAAATCATGAGAAAAGTCTCATTCCTCTCTCAGGTTTTCCATTTGTTTATTTTTTGTTCGTCTCAACAACTGGATGGAAATTTTAAGCCAGGCCAGATCTGCTGTTTGTGATTTGCTCAAATGTTGAAATCAGTTCAGCCTGAATTGGTAATTGTCTTTTTCAGATCATTTAAGCTGGCATGTGAAATGTGTGTGGTAACTTTCCAATGTACGTTACAAAAAATGGTTTTGACTATCATTTGTATGGCTGTAAATCTTAGGGTTATGCTGTTTTTCACCTAAACTAACCATAGCTGTTCTTTGGGGTGACATTTATGCACAAGTGATTCTCTTCTATGATCAGGCCAGCTCCTCTGATAAATCCCAAAGTTGTCAAAGGTTACAGAGGCACACTCTCAAAATAGATTTTTAGGAGAGTATTTCAAATGGGCATTTCACATAAACGTGAAAATACTGGGACTTTTTCTCAGTGACTTTAACGTCATATAATTTGTATTTCTTCAAGTAAATAAAAGTGATTAAAACTGATTCTATATAGAAGGAATCAGAAGGCAGATTAAATTTGAATTCCGTTTTCCAAAAATTTTGCTAAAAAACAAACACATTTGCATATTTTATAAGTTTACTTTTAGCTTAGAAAAATCACATACCTATATTAGTTCTCCATAGTTTTTTTTTTTTTCCTTCTAAATACTGTACTATCTAGAAAAAAGTTATTCTAAGTTGATAATTTTTTTCTCACGCCATCTAACTTCTGGCATGAGCCCAGGACTCCTGATTATTGTCAGAATTCGCTAAGATTCAGCATTTCAATTCCAATATGTATTTTAAGTCAAAAGGGGGATACATCTGCATGCAAAGGAAGAAGTTTGTCCTTTTGAGGAGCCATTCCATTTTATGACACATGTTGTTGGGTTGATGTTCAGTATGAGCTCATGATTTCTTTCTTTTCCAAATAATGATTGTAGTCTGCATGTGAATATAGGGGTAGAATACCTTCTCGTGTCCATAAGAAAACACCCTAAATTGGAAGTATAAGATCTTCACTATTATGAGCAGCCACTTTGGCACCCTGCAAATACATTCTCTTCCTTTCCATTTTCATTGCCTTGATTTAGGGGACTTGGGCCCAGCCACCCTGCCTCCTTCTTTTGTGAAGAGACATTCTGAAATGTCTATAGAAAGCAAACTTCTCCAAGAAATGCAGAGTGGGCCATGGTTTGAATGCAAGTCTGAATTTAATTGTGGCCACCCTGGTAGCACACTGTTTAATTTCCAGCACACATCTACATGAACCTACAGTAACTCTAGGCCAGGAATTGTGAACAAGGAAAATTTATCTGTGATAAAGCATATCTTTTCCAAGGAGTAGTCACTTGGGGTTGATTCAAAAGTCAAATTTAAACAGATGTTTCCATGCCTTTGTGTACTGGGAAATTGGCATTGCTACTTTGTTCAGAGCATTTTGGACAGAAAGAAATGGAGAGCTCCAACTTTTGACCAATTCTTCTTTGGTAAAGGGTGAAATGAGGGGAAAATGAGAGATATCGCAAGGCTGGCTAGTATTTCCACTTGAAAATACTAAAGACAAAGAGGTTAATGAAAGGCTCAGTGTCTCTATGACTGAAGTAGCGTCTAACCCAGTCCCTTCTGCATGGCAGAACAGTGTAATTCTCCACGGAGCTGGGAAGGATGCTCGTCTCCATGGGAGAACAGACTTGGAGGGAACCCCATCTCTCAGCCTGTGCCCCCTGCAGATAGCTAATTTCTGCTGGATCAACTTAAAAGGAACAGCGAAGCTTGTGGCCAAGGTCAATCCCCAGACATTTTAAAGGAACAGGTTCAAGTTCAACCATTAATCCAAATATTTCACAGTATGGTTATTCCAGTTGATATAAAACTTCCAAATCATGCAGAAGCCCCAACCTGGGCTTTTCTTGAAAATGGAAACCCTACCTCTAATATTATACATATTGAGCACAGTGTGATCAAAATATTATCTGTGCCTTAAATCTCCTGGACCCTAAAAATACAAACATCTTTAAAAACTAAAGGGAAAAATAGCATCTTTGGCATGTTAGAAGAACAACTTAACCAAGTATCAAGCAAAAGGTCACAGGTGTGTGTATATGGAAGATAGGATATAGCTCTTCTACTTCTCTTCACCCATATGCCCTCAGGCTGATTTAAAATAACCTCTAAAATGGCAGGGTATGGTCCAAAATACAAAAGTCATTTTCAATCCTCTCATTCACTGAAAACAGTTTCTTTTTCAAAAGCATATACTCCATTGAGATGCTACAGTTTAGTAGCAGACATACCTTTCAAGGGTTTATTGCTTTGTAAACTCTTAGATTTGTATTTTCCCCTCCAAATTGGGAGAACAAAGTGGAGCTGCCCCTTTTTAAGTAAATAACACACCTTCCCCTACCTAACTGTATGAGGCCTTCAGAGAGAAAATGCTTATTTAACTTCCTTTGCAGCGTAGGGTTCCTAGTCCTCAAAAGAAATATGACACACATTAGCACTGGAGAAAGTCTTCATTTTGCTAATCAACCAGCACAGCAAACTGTTCTTGTGATATCTGGGGAAGCAAACAGAAAGCTCCTAATAGTTTGGTAAATTAGCAAAGAGGTGGCGTTTGGATATGGTGTTACATGTTCAAAGAGTTGTGTTTTAAAATAAGCAGATCTGAAAAATGAGGATTCCATCGATAGAGGGATGCTTTGATGAAGCTCTATTTTCTCCCCAGATTTATTTTTCTAAGGCAGGGGGCATGTAGGCACTAGTCCATTTATATAAACTTGCTAGGCTAACTGTACATGTTTAGAATTTCCTTGAAAAATAATTATCTTATTTTGACAGTTGGTGTTTTAAGGATAGCATAAAACTCCCAAGAATATTCTCAGAGAAGTGATGTGATAATCCAGGGCTGGATTTTTTTCCATATTCATTTAATGTAAAATTCTATGGAAGAGAAACAGTGATGATTTGGCAACAATTCCTCCTCTACTTATTTCTCTGAGTGTAGGTCTGGAAGGGTGGAAGAGGAAGTGTAAAATGCCTACCCCAGAACTGCTAACAAGAAAGTTTGTGGGAGGGTATTAAAAGGGAATCTAACAAGGAACTATATTCAGTATCCTGTAATAAACCATAATGGAAAAGAATATGAGAAAGGCTATATGTATTACTGAATCACTTTGCTGTACAGCAGAAACTAACACAACATTTTAAATCAACTATATACTTCAGTAAAGTAAATTAAAAAAATAAACAAGAATCTAAGATTAGGCTTCCTTCAAGAAGTGAGCGATTTTGTAATGCCTCTCTAACCTTCAGACCCTTTACCTAGTCCCCATCCCTTTGGGTGTTCTTATCCCCACACTTGCCCCAGCCACTGGCAAGGTAGAACTAAAATAAAGCCCAACAGGAATCACAAGTGCCTTGACCCCAGTGAAAGCAGCTCACCCAAGCATAAATCAAGAACTCATAGAATAATTGCTCAACCTCTTGGAGGAAACAGGTTACTGTTACTGCTGCAAAATCTTTTCCCAAGAAGCTAAAGTCGTTTGACTGTCACAATCTAATTCATTGTCATACCTTTGAAAGAGTTTTGTTATTTTTTCCCCCCTGACATAAGGGGAAAAAAATAAGGGGAGACTGAGGACCAAAGGGAGTTTTGGCTTATCCAGCGTTAAAAAACACATGGTGCTGAATCCCGAGACAAAGACCTGATCTTCCTAGCTCATCTCCTTGTGCCAGCATGCATCACTTTTCAAGGGTACACTTGAGATCTTAGAGGAATTCAGTGGCTGCTCTGGGTTGGTTGGTGGGACCCTACTGCCCTTAAGAAGTTAACAATCAAAAGGAAAAGTTGTTTCAATATAATGCACTTGGCTGGAACCAATTTCCTGGTAGAGAGAATCAACCCTTTTGCCCACTTGAGACATTTTGAATAATTTAGAGCTTTCTTTACACATAAAGCATTAACCAGGTAGGACCTATGGACATTAAGATGGTTGATGCTAGAAGTGTTGAAACTTCTCAAAATGTTTGTTTCTTTTCACTCCTTGCAAATCTGAGAAATGATCTGAAATGGCACCTCAAGTCTGTAGCATGGTGATCTTAACTAAGACCTGTCCTTTCTATATTAGGACTAGTTATTTTGGATATTCCAGACCACTCCATTTTATACAAATGAACTTCAGTTGTAGGGATAATCAGTCGGAATCATTCAAGCCCAGACCAATCTTTTTTTCTAGTGTCAGATTTCACAAAACTAGTCTGTACTGTTGCCTCAGTTCTTGATTTCATTTTGTTCTTGATGGAGCCTTAAAATACTGCACTGCAGCTAATCATACAAATGACCTCACTGCAGAAAGAAAATGATCTATCCTAGATCATAGAATTTTAGAGTAATCATGATTCTGGGGATGTTTAAATACAGTGATAATATGTGAATTAAAGTTCACTTACATCCTGTGTCAGGGTCATTATTTTCTGCCTCCAAGTAATTTCATACCTAAACCTACCTGGAAGAAACCCTAAAATTTTTTGACATCTCTGCTATTGTGATATATGATGATGGTGGCCATGTTTTGCATCCCTCCTCCCAGTTGATGTGCTATGATCAATGTTGAGCTTGTTCTTTTTATTTAACTCAAGTTAGTGTAATTTCCCAGCTTCTAGGAAAACTATTTCTTCATTGGTTGCTCATTACCTAACTTAATGTTTTGGATGATGGTGTCACCTAAGTTGTGCCCAGGCATTCAAGAATCGTTGGGTAATTTATAAACTTGTAGAAGCATATTTGTGTTATTTTACTTAAACAGTGGAGAAAAAGAGAGCTTTTGTCATGTTTGTGCTTTCTAAAAGCATGGTAATTATTATTACTGCCTAAAATAAAACCTACCACACAGTGTCTTCCTAACTTTTATTTTAATAATAATGTGAGCTTGGATTTATTTTCATAAATATCATGATATTTTAGTTTAGTTTTTAAAAACAAAATTCCAAAACCCTTCAGTTGTGTATAAAGCAACGTTTTTCATTATCCGGTAGGCCTATGTATTATGAATGCATTGAACAGTGATCCAACCCTCAGCTTTGTTGGACTAGAACTTATCACATAAGTAGACATTATTTTTTACTCCTGGTTGAGGTTAGTATGGCACATGCCATTCTGGTGAACACATTGGGACAACTGGAGAGGAGGGAGATGGCTGGTCCAGAGAAATAAGCTGGGAATTGGAAAGTGACAGATGCAGACTTTCTAGTGACGTGACGAACCATGCTGAAAAGCAGGATATATGCAGGATGACAGTTGGAGTTGGGGGATGGCCACTGAAAGACTAAGTCCCTCCTTTCCTGGAAACACAGCCGAGAGGGACACTGCATCCTCTCAAGGCAGGCCTAAACTTATTCAGGAATATTCAATAAGAACGTGTTGATGGACAAATATTTTATTGAATGTTTGCTGTCAGTCCAGGACTGGAGGAGATGAAATTGTTGTTGAAATTGTGAGAGGGGTAAAAGATGCAGTGAGGGTCCTTGAAGAGCTTATCACCTGGAAAGAAATCACCAGTAAATTCAGTTCAGTTATTCCAGAACCTTGGTGGGTGGAACTGTTTGTCAGGCACTGTGCAGCATGCTACAGGGCAGAAAATGATAAAGACATAGTTCCCAGCCCTAGCGTACTCACAGTCTTTGGTAAGGATATGAACTCAGAAACAGGCTTTTGCAGTAGAAGGTGATACTGGCAGTGTGCTGTGATGGCAGAAGGAAGTCACTGCTGCTTCTTAGAGCTGGTAAATGCTTACCGAGGGGACGGTATCTAGTCTGGGTCTTTTTTTTAAAAAATTTTTGTTGGAGGATAGTTGATTTACAATGTTGTGTTAATTTCAGGTGTATAGCACAGCGAATCAGTTATACATACATCCACTTTTTTTTTAGATTCTTTCCCCATACAGGTCATTACAGAGTATTGAATAGAGTTCCCTGTCCTATACAGCAGGTTCTTATTAGTTATCTGATATTTGGTAGTGTGTTTCTGTCAATCCCAGTCTCCCAATTTATCCCTCCCCCACTTATCCCCTGGTAACCATAAGTTTGTTTTTTACATCCGTGATAATCTGGATCTTGACTGAAGTGTTATTAAGTGCCCAGTAAGATTCCAGACCCTTGCTTGAGGCTGCGGATTCAAAGAAGGATAAGATGGTGTCTGTCTTTGAGGAGTTCACGGTCTAAATTAGAAGACAAACGGGTTATGAACCTCCCCCCTCCCCCCGCCCCCCGACACACACACAGAGTAGAATAGGATGTAACTATAACAGAGGTATGAACAGTTACTTAGGGGACCACAGGAGGGACCCATATCCTATTGGAGGGAGTCAAGGAAGATGGCCTACCCGAGCCGTTACTCAATATATGAGCACTGTGAATACAATGAGATGAGGGTGTAGAGAAGGGAATAACTAACTCTGCCTGGGAGAGGGTGAAAATTGGTGAAGACTTTGTGGGGGAGATGGACATTGAAAGTCAAGTGGGATTTTCCCAGGTAGGGATAGACAAGAACAGAAGGGAATCCCAAGAAGGTGAGGTGGCGTGAATCAAGACCCGGGGTTGTGGAAGGATGTGGTATGTCTAGAGGAACAAGGTCAAGTTTGGTTTGGCTGGAACCCATGGGGCATGGAAGGAATGGGGGGAAACCCAGTCAGGAAAGTGGCCTGTAGCCAGAACGTGAAAGCCAGACTAAAGAATCTCTTGTTTGTTTGCTTGTTTCTGAGAGGTATAGTGAGGAACCATTATAATTGGAGGTTTTGAAAAGTAATTTGGGCAGTAGAGGGGGATTGGAGAGGAGAAAGGTTCAAACAGTGGTTCTCAGCAGTGATGGGCAATGTATCAGAATAATCTGGGAAGCTCTTGCAGGATACACAGGCCCAGTTTTTTCCTTAGTCTTCTGTCTTTTCCCTCAGCCGAGTTTCTGATGGCATATGAGGTGATGGGAAGGTAAATAGGGGTATTTTGAAAAAGCTTGGGGGGTGATACTGATACATTCTGCCCTCTGCGGTTGCATTACTCTTACTCTTAAGTCAAGAGATGCTCCAGGAAGGCTGAGACAGTGGAGATGAGAAAGGCTGATTTGAGGGCTGCGTGAGAGGTGGAATTAACAGGATGGATTGGAGGAGGCCACGGTGGAGAAGAAGCGAGAAAAATGCTTCGGTATCTAGTGCAAGCAACTGAGAAACTGTAGACTGAAGCGAGCCCACAAAGAGAAGGTTTGACAAGGTTGTGGATTCTACTTGAAGTGTGTAGAATTAGAGGTCTCTGGAGGCATTTGGTAACATATAAGCTGGAGTTCAGGAGAGCTGAAACCACACACACCCAAGTCAATTATGCAGCAATAGAAAACACCACATCAGTGTTTTTTTAAAAGGCAACAGAAAACCAGAGACAAGGGAGGTTGCGTTGGCTGGAGCAGACAGGTACGTCTTTGTGGAAAAGTGGAATATGAGTTGCATCTCAAGGCATTAATAGAAAATTCAACTTCAAAGAAGAAGAGATTAAAAATGGAGATTATGTGCCAAAAAGTATGGGGTAAGAGAGAAAAATGCTGTTTCAAAAGGGCAGGACAGTAATATAAATGACTTAATAATAAAACCTAATATACCCTCATTTATTTTTCACTCCTAGAAGGAGCCATTATTATTCACAATTTATAGATGAAGAAATGTGTTCAGAGAGGTTAAACAAATGACCCACATGAGGCCAAGTGGAACAGTGGATCCTTTAACCTAGACTCTTGTTCTGATCCGTGGGGTTACGTGTCCTTAAAGGCAGGGTTCATTTCTTATATGTTGTTAAATACCTCCTGGCTAATGTGTAGCCTGAAAATAGAGTAGACCTGCAAAAGATATCTGTTGAATTACGGAAATGAATCAGTTCTTTTGTGTATCAGTTTAGTCATTTGCCATCTACACTTAAGACTGAATGTGGAATGTAACATTATAGGACTGAACAGTACCTTAGTAATTTTCCAATCCAACCAGGTCACTTTAGAGAGGAGGAAATTCATTCTCAAGAAAGGAAGTGACGTACCTAAAATCTCACACCCGGTTATTAGCAGAGCTGAGCCAGTACCTTGACTTCGACTTCTGTACCCAAGGCTTTTCTCTTGTAACATTCCATCCCAGGGAACCGTAACACTTCTCCCTCTTCTGAGCTCTCCAAAGCTTGATGGAAATGAAAAATGTGGATAGGACATAAGAGGTGATTTGATAGGTGAGAACTTTGACTGTCTTTGTAGCCATCCCATCCAATCTTGTATTTAATGGCATGAATAAGAGAAGGCTGACACAGAAATCAGACACAGGAAGTAATGAGCAATTCAGATGAGAAAAGAACAAGCGTTAACAGTGACAAACAAAGGTTAAGTGAGGTAGAGACTTTTTCCACATGTTGTCATGGAATGCTGTGGAGTCACCTGTGTTTTGTTATCTTTTAAGTGCAAAACATGGTCTCACCTACCCAGGACAGATGAGAAGAAATACCATCCCAGGCTAGAGAACTGATGAGGGAGCGGTGCAAGGCACGGTGGGAAGGGTCCAGGGCTGGGATTCAGGACCCCTGGGGATACTCATGAGCTGTGTGATTTGGGGGACTTTGCTCTTTCAGGTTTCTTATCTGTGAGCAGGAGGGTTAGATTAGGTCTGTCTAGCTTTTGTCTGTCACTGGAGCTCTCAGCTAAACCTCTGCCCACAGCTGACGAGCCCCTCCTTACCAGCGAGTGGGTTGGGGCAGTGACTTGGGGCGGCTCTGCATCGTCATGGATGTGGGCTCCTAAGGGTGAACAGAGCCCCTGGGGCTGCAGGAGCATTGAGCGGCAGCCTCTGCGCTCAGTCAACGCCGTGTGGGTCCACTTGGCTCCTCCGTTACCTTCAACTTGAGCTGCTGGTATTCAGCGGAAACCCCACCTCAACCAGTCAGCAGCGGGGAGCCCCGTCTTCTCACCTGATCCCCGGCAGCCTGTCCTCGGGGGCTCAACTCTGCTTCTGGGCCTCTGCCCTTTACCTACATTCTGGATAAGGACCATTGCTAGATCTCACTCTTTATCTACGTATCCCATCCTGCCTCTCGAGTTCTACCCCTTTGATTTTTTTTATGGCTCATTTTTTTTCTTTTTAAAAATTTATTTTTTTAATTAACCTACAGTGAAACTGACTTCCTTGCACAGTTCTATGAATTTTAACACATGTATACATTTATGTAATCATCACCAAAAGCAGGGCACAGAGCAGTTACATCAACTGCAGAAAATTCTTTCATGCTCTTCCTTTGTAGTCATCGCCTCCCCTCACCCCCAGACCCTGGCAGTGCTGAGATGTTGAACGTGTTGTACAAATGGAACTTTTTCTTGAGAATAGCTTCTTTCACTCAACCTTCGAGGTTCATTAGTGTTGTTCTATGTATCCATAATTTGTCCTCTTTAAATTGCTGAGTGATTTTCCAGTGTATGGATGTAACATATTTGGTTTATCCATTCACTGGCAGAAGGACATTTGGATGGTTCCCAGTTTGGGGTGGTTATAAATAGAGCTGCTATAAATATCCATGTACAGGTGTTTGTGTAAACATAAGTTTTCCCTTCTCTGGGGTAAATGCTGAGAAGTCACAGTGCTGGGTTGACCCCCTTAATTTTGATCACTTCCCACTTTTGAACTAGGTTTGCCCCTCCCGTTGGATTTCTGATACTGGACTCACTCTGCTGCCTTCCCTCTTCCTCAGATGAGCGGGCCCATCTACCAGTGCATTTCTGGTCCCATCTCTTCCCTCCCCTGGTCCTCCTCTTTCCGGCTAGGAGCTCCCAGCACATAATAAAACTGGAGCCCATTTTGATTAGTCTAAATCTTTTTCAGCTCTGAATTTGTGGTGATTTGGATTATTGCACCAGTTTTGTAGTGCCCTCTGCTGGCTGATTCACAAAGCTGGCTTTAGGCCTATGCTAGGGGAGAACTTGTAGGTACCATGGGAAAAAGAAAAATAATTGGGAAGGGACGTGGTTGTGGCGAACTAACATTGTCGTGACAGCCTGACGGGGACTCTTCCTGTATTTGATGCTACACATATAGAGAAATGCTGTAATATTTTTGTGGAACCCTACAATATTGTGCCTGTCTTCTCAATTGTGGGCAAAGATGGGCTGTCTGGAAAGCTGGACTCAGCCTGGAGCCTGTTACCCAGATTGCTATTTTGTGAAGATATCCGCATACAAATGACTCAGATCTAAACATTCAAAAATGCTCTTGGAGGGCCATCTGGTTCTTGTTGGTTCTAAAAGCCTCATTCAGCCTGGTAGATGGATCCAGTACAAAAGATAGTGAGGGCTCTTCATTCAGGTTTAAATAGGTTCCACTGACCAAGAAGAGAAGCAGCCTTTTAAAAATAGCCGATACTGATGCTCCCAGAGCTGGAGGATGAAGATTCTGCCTCATAGGTCAGCGGGGGTCTGATAAATATTTAATTGATGACCATGCACTTGCATGGAGGCTTTGGAACACACACACACACACACTCACACACACAGAAACACAATTTGGTATCATCATGGAACGCGTGATAATTTGTTTGGGTATCTGAAACAGGCTGGGAATTAGGCTGACCCAGCATGTCAGGCAGTGAGGTCTGTCCGAACCTCGGGATCCTCGTGATGTGTCATATTTAATTCGTGAAGACAGCGCTGCCAGCCTTGCAATTTGAATGGTGGTGCTGATGGATTTGCCATTTGCACTCGCTAGCTGCTGGCCTTTCTGATCAAAGGTATGGCCATACATTCTGTGACCAAGGGACAGGGAGTGTCTCCTCTCTGGGAGGCTGACAGGCTTGGAAAGGGAGGGAATCCTGTGCTCTCAGCCTCAGCTTTGCGCTCCGACCGACTCCAGACAGAGACTGGGCATCTAGGGAGAAGGATGCTGGGTCCCGGGGGACACGAATTTGAGGCAGCCGCATCAGCAAGCAAAACGCATGACATGGCGCTCGCTCCTTGATTAACCTTTTGTTTCCCTGAGCTTTACCTTTCTCATCTGAAAGTGGCACAAGGGGAGGTGTGCTGGTGCTTGTGCTTTCTTTAGCTTATGCAGACAAAACCACAGTATATCTATCCTGTATTATGACGGTGTTATTCATAGTTTAATGCTTTCTCACTCCTGAGGATGTCAAGTTATCGGAAGCAGGGATTGCATCTTACTTCTCTATACCCCCAGCTCAGCACAGCACTTGGCCCAAAGAAGAGACAAAAAAGGGAGCTTGGTAAATGCTGTGGGTAGAGGTGTGGCTTTTTAAGGGCATCCATGAGTTTCATGAAGTTTTTAAATGTTGGGACTTTGGGAAAATCATTTCACCTTTGCCTCGGGTAATTTGTCTTTCTCGTGTGCCCTCTCAGTAGAGATGCTGGTTTTCCACATCCTGTCGGACTCATCTATCCAGGACGGTAGCGCTCCAGGAAAAATTCCCTACTGAAGGGGAACCGAGAGCCTGGAGGATCTCTTAGAAAGAAACTGGTAAGTCCTTACCAGCCATTTTCTAAACAAATAACTACAAAGTTCACCTCAGTATCCGCTGTCCCCATGTGAGAACACCAAGCAAACCCTCTTAACAGTCGAGAGTAAAAGTTAATGATTTGGAACTTTTTAGTTTGTCCCACTATGTCTCTCCTATGACAATGGCGCTTAAAATGATTTCTGACTGTTAATGGAGAAATTTCGCGTGATCGGTTTTATAAACCATCTGGTGAGGCTTATGGTCTGCAAGGAAGACTTGGCAGGACTCTGCAGGTGACCAGCTTTCTTCGACGCGGGCTCCCCTCTTCTCTCAGTGGTCCACACTTTCACAGAGTCTTAACATTTTTGTGAGTGGTTTCTGTCGGACCCTAAACCTAGCCTGGTCTCTTGCAGTGTAGCTGGGGCACCAGAGACTTAAGTTACCTCCTGATGAGTTTACTGATGATGGTGACTGCAGTGCCTGTATTTTTTAAAATTTTGGTAAAATACATATAGTATAAAAATTACCATCTCAACCATTTTTAGGTGTTCAGCTCAGGGGTATTAATTGCAGTCACATTGTCACGTTACCATCACCACGGTCCATTCACAGAACTCTTTTCATCTCACAGAAGTGAAACTCTGCACTCGTGGGTCAATAACTGCCCATTCTTCCCTCTCCTGCCCTGGCAACTATCATTCTACTTTCTGCCTCTGTAAATGACAGGTGCTTTAAGTACTTCATAGAACTGGAATCATATAATATTTGGTTTTTTGGTGACTGGATTATTTCCCTTAGCACACTGTCCTCAAGGTTCATCCATATTGCAGCGTGTATCAGAACTTCCTTCTTTCTTGAGGTTCAGTAATATTCCATTGTATGTATATATCACATTTTTTTTCATCCATTCATCTGTTGATGGACACTTGGATCACTTCCACCTTTCGGTTATAGTGAAAAATTCTGCCATAAGCACAGATGTACAAGTATCTCTTCAAGACCCTATTTTCAATTCTTTTGGGCATGTACCCAGAAGTGAGATTGTGAAATCAAATGGTAGTTCTATTTTTAAGTTTCGGAGGCACCACCACACTGTTTCCCACACTGGCTGCATCGTTTTACATTCCTCCAACAGTGTGCAAGAGTTTTGATTTCTCCCCATCTTTTCTAACACTTAAACTTCCTGGTTTTTTGATAGTATCCATTCTGATGGGTGTGAGGTGATATTTCATTGTAGTTTTGATTTGCATTTCCCTGATGATTAGTGATTTTGAGCATCCTTTCATGTGCTTATCCGCCATTTGTATGTCGTCTTTAGAGAAATGCCTATTCAAGTCCTTTGCCCATTTTTGAACCGAGTTCTTTGTTTTGTGGTTGAATTGGAGGAGTTCTTTATATATTCTGGATCCCTTATCAGATACACAATTTGTAAATATTTTTCTCCATTCAGTGGGTTGCCTTTTCACTCTGTTAATCGTGTCATTTAATGCGTAGAAGTTTTAAATTTTGATGTAGTCCAATTTATCTATTTTTTTTCTTTTTCTGTTTGGCTTTTGATGTTACATCCAAGAAGTCATTGCCAAATCCTGTTTCGAAACTTTTCCCCTACATTTTCTTCTAAGAGTTTTACAGTTTTCGGTCTTATATTTAGGTCTTTGATGTATTTTCTGCAGTGCTTGTTTTTACCCCTTCCTAGACACTGAATTTCTTGAGCACAGAGACTGTGGCTGTTCATCTTTTTATTCTTAGCACTTAGAATCTACCTGGCACATAGTAGGTGCTCCGTAAATTATAGTTGAATGAAACAACTTTATCAGACATGATGAGACTAAATCAAAGACTATGTTTATAGTGATTTGCCATTTCCATAATAATTATAGCAGACTGTCTTGGGGACCCAAAAAGAAATCTCTGAAATAAAAAAATGTCATACTGGTTTCAAGGGCTTTTTGGCATTTTATTTATTTACTTTTTCCTGAGGATGTTTAGTGGCATATTTGAATATTTGTCACACTAATTGTGTTCTCATCACACTTGACCCCTAGTGCCGTTCTCATGAGCTCTGCACAGTGAGCCCCCATCATGATGAGAACGACTGGTCAAGGTTGTTCTACCGTGCATGTGGGTCCCTGAAACCCTGCGTCAACCAGTGGAGGGGGTGGGCACCGGATTGCTAGCTGGCCTTGGGAAACTTATTCCACACCTCTGTGTCTCCCTTAGTTTCCTCATTTATAAAATGAGAGTGTGTACAAGTTTCCTTCTAGTTCTAAAATGATGAAAGTTTAGGTATTGGTGATTGATAGGACATTTCAAACAGGAGTAGAAGTTCAGCCACTTCTGGGAAGAAATAAAGACAAGATTCACCCCCATCCGGCCTCTCCCCGAGAACCTTCCTGCCTCAGAAACGACCTGAGAGTTGGGTAGAGAGACCGCTGTGCCCCCTGTGCTGTTATGTTCCTGCACATGCCACATGTGAAGGCAGGGAGGGCAGGGGCTGAGTTGAAAACAAAATTCCTATTATAGTTGTTGTTGTTATTGAATCAAGGACGTCTTCTCCGCATCTCAGCCATTCCAGAGCCAGTTGTCCTGTGCCTGTATATGTGTGAGGCACAACCAGCTTAAAAGATAAGAGAGCTCTTGTTTACACTATTAGCTGAAACCACGAGTACCACGCTATGCCCCAACCCCCGTACACCCCACACGTTTCCTGGGTGGGTTTCTGCCATGGGAGAGGCAGTTACAAGTGCAGCCTCCCTGGTGGGAACCCCTGCAGGAGGTGGCCTGAGGTGTACGAGTGTCTGGCTCTGAGGCCTGTCTCTGCTGTGGCCATCATTTGACCTTTCTGAGTCTGGGTAATGGGTCATCTTTACGGTGCCAATCAAACAGCAAGGCCTGGCGAGGGCATCAGGGAAATCTGGGTTCGCACCTCTACTATTTCCATCTGAATGAGGTTTGGGGTTGTGACTTACCCTCACTGGGAATGCGTTTCCACAAGTGTAGGGATTTTATCTGCTGTTTTGCATAGAGAATTGGGTTGTCGAAAGAAGGGGCAAAACTAACGTTTACTGAGCACCTTCTGTGTGCTGGGTCCGGTGTTATATGTTTATATAAATTATCTTGTTTAATGCTCAGTTGGCTCCATGAAGGAGCCATTGTTCGACTGCTCTTAGGATGGGAAAATTGGTGCTTGGAGCGTTGAAGTGCCTTGTTCAGAGCCATACAGCTTATACACAGCAGGAACAGGACTCCAACGCACATCTCAATGATGTGGGTCTAAAGCCAGTGCCTTCCCCACATCATCAGACCTGGACACAGAGTAAAGTCAGTGTGTTCTGCACGAATGGGGGCCCCGTCTCCCCCTCCTTCCTCTGCCCACAGTGCTAATTTGCTTCCCTTCGGGCTCCTGAGAAGGGGAGCTCTCTCAGCCTTTGAGTCTTCTGCCCTTTACCTTTGCTGAAGAGCGGATACCACCTGTTTTCCCCAGAAGCCATATTTTCAAGCAAATGAAGTAACTTTTGGTTAAATTTGGGGGGTGGGGCAAAAATGATCCCCAATACAGAGATGCAAGCACAAGTAAGGTGCGTCTACCCGTGCTCCTGCCCTGCAGTCATTTCTTTTCCTCCCTCTTCCTTTTTCTAAACATATTCTTCAAATCCTCGTTTTCCTTGGGGGCCCTGGTAAGTGTGATCGTGTCCAGATTTCCACGCTGGGGCCCTGGGTTCACAAAAGGCCAAGTTGACGTCCATTCTGCGTCTGGCTTATTTGACGCCAGAGGAGCGCTGGGGTCTCCTGAGAAGCCAGGGGAGATTTGCTTCCTGCAGAGGTTTGGATAAGCCCCAGCTAATCTCCATGGCTTCTTAAGGGCACACCTGCCTGTCTGCCAGCCAGCAGCCTCCTCGCTCATTTCCCGCGGGACAGCTGGGGTCAGAGGGCCTCCAGAGAGCCTTTTATCCCCCGCCGACCCACCAGGCCCCCCTCAGCAGCACCTGGGTCCACACAGAAGACTTCCTTTGAGGGGAGGTTGAGACGTCCCTCCCCGAATGGGGTCTGGTGCCCTTTTCCTTCTTTCTGAGGCAGCTTGCTTGTTCCTTCCTTCTAAAAAAGCATTTAATTCAAGCTTTATCATGCATGGCTCGAACTTTATCCCACTGGGGTGAAGCTGATCTGAATTAGTTTCTGGGCTGCTGAGCTGTGAACACGTAATAGGTGCTCAGTAAATAAAGATGATGTCTGATTATGAGCTGCTTGGGCTTCCAGGAAAGATACACTGTCAGCTTTCCCTGTGTTTCATCCCCGGAACGTAATAGTAACTCTGATCATATTAAAATGGCAGAGAATTCAAAAGTCATTTCTGTTTAGCTGTGGGAGTTAGAGGGTCTCTCCTCCCTCTTTTCCCAATGAAAATTGCGGAAAGTGAGAATCAAAACAATGGTTGCTTCCTTTCCTCCCAAGATGGACTCTCCCCTGGACCAGCAGTGGGCACTGTGCATGCCCTCACCCCACCTTATTCAAGCACAGTAGACAGCTATATCAATAAACAGCTATATCAGAAGGGATTGAGAAAGAAACTGAGCTTTTCGTTTCTAAAAGTTTAAAATTTTAGCTTCTAGTTTGAGTGGGTATGTGTACGTGCCAGGCTTTTTGTGTAGGTCATCTCAGTTGGTCCTCACAGCACCACTTTGAGGTTGGTAGCATCATTCTGATTTTAAAGATGAAGAGACTGAGGCACAGAGGAGGGAAAAGACTTGCTCAACTTCACCCAGTGGTGGAGTCATGGTTCTCGTTCAGATCTGGATGGCTCCCGGGTCCCTGCTCTTTCCCTTTCACTCTGTGTTTCCCAGGGGTGGAACAATCGTGGATGCATTACATCTGCTCATCTGAGATGAGCAAATAGCCATTATCCACGAAAAGTTCTTTGGACATGAAAAGCTTCTCGCTAAGTCTCTGGAAATGTGGAATCAGCTAACCCAAACCTTCAAGTAATTGGAATGATTCTTGTATATTTCAGTTTTAGTTGAAAGAGAAAAAGGAGTGGCAACCCACTTAGTTTAGGAGTTTAGACAAAGCGTTTGCTTCTTGGATGCACATTTATTTCAGTATGATTTTTTTCAGCTCAATAATAATATACCTTGTACTCTATTGACCTATGACTTCTAAAGTTTAGAAGGATGACCCAGAGGTGTGGCAAGGGCATACATCATTAAAGAGGACCGAGCAAGAGCATAGAAGGAAAGAGTACTGATTTTGAAAGTCTTAAGAACATTGGCTTGAACCCCCATGCAACCCATAGGTCCTGGCTCTAGGCAAGTCCATCACTGTAGCCTTCAGTTCCATCAGCTGCTAGGTAGGCATGTAGTGCCTCAAAAGGTCGTTGTGAAAAGTCAATGAGATAGCATCTGTATCAGTCACCTAGTGCAGGGAATGTGCATTGTACCTGCTCAGTAAATGCTAGTTTTCTTCATAAAGCAGAAAGTTAATATTTAACCACAAGTAAGACAAAATGGGTATTTTTCACTTAGAATTTTTCCATTTTACTATTTGGGTAGCATCTGTGAAATGGGTCAAGAGGGCTGGGGAGACTCAAGACCATTTCCCTTGGCAGAAGGGCCCTAGGAAATGTGTTCCTGATGTGGAATTTATATCCTGGCAGTCAGCTCTCTGGCTCCTACGTTATTCCTGCTTCCATCCATGTAGGTCCTCACAATGATAGGCCATATATTGAACAACAGCAAATGACAACAAAGATGTCGAGGTCTGAGTAACCCACAGTAGAATTTACCAGTTTATTGCTTTAACTCAACAACCCAATTTTCTCTAAGCAGACTCAGTCAAGGGAAGCAAATGGTGTAGTACTAGGCTGAAATCTCCTTGCTTTCTACATTTCTGTATAATCCATTATTTTATGCCTCCACTCTCTGCCTAAGTATCTCACTCGCCTTCAGAGGTATTTGTTCTTGTTCCTGTGAATCCAGACAGGCCAAGTGTGCGCCAGTAACCCTGACACGATGAAGAACATGAGGAAGAGAATGGCCTCGAAACATGTTGTATTTGCAGATGAGTCCTTAACACTGGGGTTGAGATTACTGTCTGACTTTATAGCGAGGCAGACCTTGGTATGAGTCCTTGACTCACTGCTTACAATCTTTGAGCTTTAGTTTCCTTATTAGTCAGATGTATCTGGCTCATGTAATAAGTTCTCAATACATTTAAGTCATTAAATGAAATTTGCTTTCTGTTTATCCTACTGTTAGTAACCTCATTTAGCTACATCCCAGTCTCTTCTGAGACTGACGTGTAGTTTATCCCCATCATTCTAAAAATAGTTCACATTATCAGTGTTCTCTCCTTGGATTGGACAGATGGGCACTGCACTCTTTGGGGCTTCTCGGTTGAAGACAACATAATACGGTAACCATCCCCGGCTCCTGCTTTTTCTTTCCTTGCCTCTCCCTCATTCTCTCCCTGCAAGGAGTGGGGGGGAGTCCCAGTGACAAGGTCGACATGGCAGATGTAGGGCTTCCATCAGGAGTCCTGCCCGTGGAGGACATTTTATTTAAATTTGCAATGATTTGCTTCTTACTGCAGATGCTTCTCTTTAGCATTATTGATCTCCTCTTTCTACTGAGCCACGTCAGATGTCTTTGACCCTGGTTTGCACCAGGAGCAGCGGAGGGGCCGCCCGAGACTGTCTGGCATTGTGATTGAATTCAGTTCCTCTTTATGTTTGCATGGGCCTTTTTCGTTCTGCCTTGAAATGGGTTGTGCCATTGCAGGTGGGGTCCAGAGTCTGCATCCTTTGTGTCACGCCTCTCAGTATAGTAACGACTTCTCTCGGGGTCAGAATCTCTTTCCTGGATGCATCAGCCTGTCCCAGGGTGGGAAGGACTCTCAAAGCTTGGGTTTCTTCTCTAGGAAATTGGCCAATATAGTTTCTGAATAAAACTAGGAGGGTCCTGGAGAAGACATTATTTAATGAGCACATATAAATGGAAATGATAGCATGAGATGAGAAGGAAAGGGGAATAAAGACTAAAAGTAAGGATGCCATCTTCTTTCTTTTTTCTTAGAGTTGAAAGTTTTCCTGAATTATCTCTAGGGCTTTAGTGAGAAAAGAAGTCAGGGGAATTGTTTCTTTACTGTTTTATATGACCCATCCAAAGAACAGCTAAAAATATTAGTCTCCCCAAATCTCTCTGGCCCATCACACTGCCCTGCTCCAGCATGCCACAGCCTGTGAACTCAAGCCCATTTCTTTTCTCTTTTATTCTGGATCCTGCATGATAACCCAGGACACCTGCCATTTGTGCTGTCTCATGATTACTGCTTCTGGACACTTTGAAGCCTTGAGGTCCCTCAGAGAGAAGAGTAATAACCCTGGGGGAGATAGAATAGCCCTGCTTGAAGCGTTTAATTTTCATAAGAGAATGATGATAACTTAAATCAGTAGCAAATATATTGCAGAGAAATAGGCCCCTGGTCCACAGAGAAGGGATCAATAAAGGCTCTGCCAGCATGGTGAAGTAAATCAGGGAGTTGGGGTAATTACTTAAATTTTCTCAAGAACCTCTGCTCAGAAGGGGTTTAATTTGATTGCTTGCTTTAAATTTATTGCCCCCTCAATTCATCAACTTTATCAGATTTTACTTGTGTAGGCCCAATCTCCTCTCTCTGTCCATTTCTTTCTCTCTCTTTCTCCCCGGCCCCTTTCTGTCTCTCTCCCTCTCTCCCTCTCTCTTTTCCTGTGTGTGTGTGTGTGTGTGTGTGTGTGTATGTGTGTGTGCATGTGTATTTTTCTAGGCAGCTGGAAATTGAGTGATGATCCTCTACCAATAATCTCATCCTTAGTCTAAACTTCATTTCCTTCCAGGACTGGCAATATTATCAAAATTGTTAACAAATCAGTGTGTTAAATTACGGTTCCTAGGACGTGAAAGACACATAGTTGACTACCACACCATTACCTTTAGTACAGTTCTTTCTGTATAATATAATTATTTTATGTTTTTGCTGGCATGGCTAGCACCAAGCATCCCAGTACATCACATACACTCTGTTGCTTTAACCTGTTGCCATGACAACCTCAACATTCTCCCACAGCAACAAAATTTAAATATGTAGCTATGAATCTGAAGAAACAACTATAAGATTAAATAAAGTTCTACTAACATCAGTCTGTTTCATGTAGCATTCTGAGATGATTTCCATAACAACAATTATTGGATATAATTGCATGAGATGCAATCCATAATTAATCTTTCCTGGAAAAGTACAAAGTAATCAGGTTCTTTCATAGGCAAATGGGTGAATGCCCTATTCAGTTATTCACCATCTTTTGAGTGTCTATGTATGCCACTGTATTAGGCTCATGTATTAGTTAGGGTACACTCCAGTGACAACCCAAAAATATATAAAGATTTTTTTAAAAAATGGAAGTATAGGGCTTCCCTGGTGGCGCAGTGGTTGAGAATCTGCCTGCTAATGCAGGGGACATGGGTTCAAGCCCTGGTCTGGGAAGATCCCACATGCCGTGGAGCAACTAGGCCCATGAGCCACAACTACTGAGCCTGCGCATCTGGAGCCTGTGCTCCGCAACAAGAGAGGCCGCGACAGTGAGAGGCCCGCGCACCGCGATGACAAGGGGCCCCCACTTGCTGCAACTAAAGAAAGCCCTCGCACAGAAACGAAGACCCAACACAGCCATAAATGATAAATAAATAAATGAATTAATTTAAAAAAAATGGAAGTATAGTTCTTTCTCTTGTAATAATCCAGTACATTGTTTCTAGTCAGTAGTAGCTTTCTTCAGTGCAGTGATCCAGAGACCCAGTTCTTTCCATCACTTAGCTCCGCCAGCTGCTGAGCCGTGTTAACCTCTGCATCTAGCTAGCAGCAGGCAGAAGAGAACATGGAGATGTGGTGTGTTGTAAACACCTCGAAGGGACATACTTCACTTCTGCTCATTTTCCATTGGCTAAAACTAGTCACATGGCCGCCCCTAGGTATAAATGGACCTGAAAAACCTAGTCCATGGCGTGGTAGAAGCTTCTCAGCAGCAACTCTGTAAGAGCAGGAGAATCGTGAACTTTAGTAGGTAGCTGGCTTGCTCTGTCACTATGCAGGTAGATAGAAAGAAGAGGAAGGTGTGCTTCAAACACACGAAGGGCTCACAGCTTGTGGGGAGAAAGTCATACGGTAGTAAAGGAGTGAACTGAGTGCCACGGGGAGAGCGTGCTTCTGCTTGGCAGGACTGGGGAGGTTGAGGTTGGTGGCGGTGCCTTCACCACAGTGGTACCTTGGATTGCCAAGGAGACGTACCCTATAGTAATTGTAAAATACTGGACTTGCTTAATAGCATGTGTATAGGAGTGGGAGGCTAGAGGAGATGGGAGTGAAGAGGAATAATTAGATAATGTAGTTGTCTCTGTTGATTCTCAAGTGATAAGCCTGTATTTCTCCCTCACTCTCCACTTGCCTTACCACGAGTGGGTGACCTTGATGAGACATTTTCAACGTGGTATCTTTGGTTTCTTTTGATCTCCTGTCAGTTGCTATCAGTGTCAGCATGACCTAGCTCCAGTGGAACATTCAGCTTTCGTTTCTGCCTTAGCAGGAATGTTAAATTATGAGGAAATGTCAGGATGGGAGGAAGCCAAACACACGGTGGACACATTACTTGAGGGGGTCATTGAAGGACACTGACCTCTTCTCTCAACGTTACAAGGATTAAGGAGGCCTGTATTTTGACCTTCTGGATTCTTCTACAGTTGGAGTTGATATAACTTGTCACTTGAGCACTGTCTGTCTTGAGTGCTGACTGCCATTGTGTTCTAGCCAGGTGAATTGTAATGGACACCTACTTGCCTGGAGTGAGAATGACCAGTTATCAGTTTACCAAAAGGCTCCAAGACTCTGGACATAACTTTCATTGGTGGGTGAGGTGATTGTCATCAGATTTGTGGTTGTAATGTTCTTTGAGGTATGCTCAGGAAACAAATACCAAAATGCAATGGTCACTAAAAATGCTTTGAAAAGTTATAATGACTTCAATACAAATGAAAGAAGGTACAGAGTAATGATTTCAAATGGAGAATTTCCCTAATGACACTTACATGAAGCACTGTTCAACTAATCTGTCCTACCTAAGGAAAAGCAGAAGTTGGGTTTGTGTGAAGCATTTTGGTGACTCTTTAGGATGCTCGCCAACCATAGTAGGCATGGCAAGAGATTAAGATGGATAAAAGAAAAGCCTTCAAGTATTTGGAGATTGGTTTGGGAGACACAACCAACAAGCATGAAATAATTGACAAAACATGAATTTAAATGCATAAACAGGCAGGAGAAACAGAGGCAGTTATTTGGATAATTGGATCAAAACCCCTTATCTGTGAATACTGTGCATTTTTATACATTTTGCCATATAAGAGATTAGTTTTCTCTCTTTGAGAGCTTTTTAAGGAAAAAAAGAGGAGAATTTCATAGTTTAACTTGGTTTTCAGAAATTGGCGCTTAAGTTTTGGTTGTGGCTTTGCTTCTCCTTCACTCTAAAATAGTCAGTATTTTAATAAAATAAAAAAATGAAAGTCGTAGACAAAAAATAATAAATACAGGCTTCCCTAAAATGATCACTTTATTTTCTGCTTCTCTAAAAAATAAAATAAATGTCAGTCACTTAGCAGCCTGAGCCTGCGTATCTATAAATCTATAAATGTATAAACATCTCATATTTTTCTAGAGGTCTTGGATTCTAAGGGTACACACCGAGTGTTTCTACTTTTCATTATGGTTGCTTTTCATATACCCCGCATTTGATTAGTTGCATAATGGAAGTTTTAATCATGATGTAGCCTGTCTGCTCCCCTCCACTTTTTCTCTAAGCGCTGGTCTTCCTTTCACCCTATTCTTTATTTTCTCTGGACTTGAATCTCTTCAGGTTCAGTGCTCGGACTTCAATGAAGTTCTAGACCTCAAAAAAGCCAGGTGCCTCCCAACTCTTCTAATTTATATCTGTAACACTGATGATGTATTGGTTAAACAGTTTACTCTTTTTCATGGAGCTTTATGTTCTCTGTTTGGTTGTTGATGGGAGAGGTGACCCCAAATGTCTAAGATGTGCCGAGCTCTAAAATGTCTACATTGACTTTGGCCAGAAAAGGACACAAGCTAAGACCCACTGTAGACAGGTGTGTCTGAGTGATGAGCTGGGGCCAGGGTAGTTTATCCTCAAGGCACATAGTTAGGCCCTTGGGGCCCAGGCAGCATAAAGGAACACTGCAAAGTGTTTGAGTGAGAGTAGAATTGACCATTTTCAGCAGTTTCTCCCATGTAATGAACAAGAGGGCTTTCCAGCAGGGATAGGAGGTCCCAGTGATGTCCATATCATAGAATAACCTTGGTGATCTTCTTTTGAGGTCATTGAATCATACAACTTTCCAGTTAGAGGTCGTATTTGAAGTCTTTGGCTCTAACTTTCCAACAACTGAAAGGCTTCCACATACAGTACCCTTGACTAAAGGCCATTTAGCCTCTGTGTGGACCCCAAAGTTATATCAGTAATAAGAAAATGCCATCATTTTAACTCTCTCCCAACTAATTATAAGTTTCAAAAGAGCTCTGAGTGGCTAACATGAAGATCAACTAGCTAATGTAGATCCCAACCAGAGTTTTAATCATGGTAGTAGCAAATATTCTGCATTTAATGTTGGCGAGTAACTGCTGACTGTTAACTACTTTGTTAATAAGAAAGCAGCCTGCAGTTTTAGAAAATCAAAGCATCTTCAGTATCAGGTATATAGTCATTTAAATCCCTCCTCACACCTGAAATGCCCCTACTCTGGCAGTGTTTGAATAAGGATTGATGATCACTGTGGGAAGGAATTGGGACCACTGACTGAAACCCACTACTACTAAACTCCTAATACTTTCTGCTTCTTATCCGTCTTTCTGCTTTATGTTCTTTTCCTCCCTTCTAATCCCATTTTTTTCCTCCTCCTATTCTTTACAACTCTGATCTGTTCTCCAGTGTATAGATACCTTGTGATTAACTGTGACAATTAAAATCCCAGACCATCTTTACCCGTTTTTATCACAGGTACTGCTAACCTAGAGTGTGCATACTGGGAGGCAAACTAATTATGAATGTATCTTAAGCAAAATCAACTTTAGAGGTAGGTTTGCGTGTGTGCGTATTTGTTTATTTATGTGTGTAGAGGGGAATTATAATAATATATAAAACAGATGTTTAGAATTACCGTCTCTCTAAACTTTTCCATAGCAATGCTCCTCTGCATTAGGACCACCCATCTAAAGTACATTATGTCTTAGATTTCTACAGCCTTAGAAATAACTAAAAAATACATCAGTCATAAATTTTTTTAAATCCTCAGAACACACCCATATATTAACACATCTTATTGTTCAGTGTCAATATTGTTTTTGCTCATTTGGACTAGATTGTATCACATCTTGTGCACATGGGCTGGTGACTGCTTCCGGGGCTTAGCACATATCTGTTTATCTAGCTAACACTTGGTAAATGGCAGTGATAAATGATCATGTACTTTCCGGGAGCACAAGTGTATTTCCAAAGGTCAAGGCATTTGAGTGATCTGGTGATGCTCTAAGGTGGAAATCAGGAGCCACAGGACAGAACAATAGGAAAAGCTGCAAGTGAAGTTAATCAGGGAGCAGAGTGGCCCCGAGCTGGGAAGCGCTGCATGGCAGGACTCTCGTGCTTTCTCACAAATACTCTTTTCACAACAGTTCCTGAACTCGGTGAACACATAACCTCGGGACCTAGTGGTGCTAGGGCCTCTGAGAGGGCCCCGCATTCTCTGTAACTGCTTGTGTTAGAGTGAAATGTGGTGGAAATCCTGGAAGGAAACTGCTTCATTGTCTTGGAGACACATTTTTGTCATCCTTCTCCCTCAGAGGCATTTTCTGTAATCATCTGCTTTGCCACTTAAAAAGCCCTTTACTGGCATTCACTAATGAAACTCACGGTTCCATGGGCTGTGGTTCCCGTTTTTCAGAGCCTGGGTTATTAGATACAGAGCAGTTAGGGTGATTGCCCGACAGCAGGCTGTTTCGATCTGAAATGAACCTAGACATTTAGGATGCCGGTTCTAAAATGCTATTCCCCAGCCTTTCTGGATCTGAATTGCAATTCTTTTATGTATGACTTACTGAGTAATTTGTTTATTCGTTCAACACACATTTACTGAATGTCATTTTGTACTAGGTTAGATGTTTGAGAAACTAAGGCAAGTGTGGTGTCTACCATGGAGGACTTCAGTCTAGAGGGGGGAGAGAGACATAAACAAAAATAATTACAGTATCATGTGGCTGATGCATCAGAGAGGAGTAACTGAACAAGTGCAGATGACAGAGCCCCCAACTCTGCCTGGGCACATCGGAGGCTAGCGGGGGCAGTTTGAGTCCTGACGAATTAGTAGGAGTTGGCCAAGCAGCCCGAAGGGGGCAATGGTATTTTCCATTCTGACTTACCTAGGTAAGCAGCCTCCTCGCTTCCTTTCCTACCTCCTTGCTAAGAAGGTTGGAACCATCTGATTGATGTGAGTCTCCTCAACTTCTTTCCATATCCGAATTTCTCCTAATCTTCACCTTCCTTCCCTTCCCTCTCCTTGAATCAGAGGAGGAAGCGTCTTCCTCTTAGCTGACCCTAGAGCTCCCAGCAGAGCCGCACGAGCTCTCCAGATTCTGTCCGCGTTCACAGATTGGCTACAGCTCTCTCCTGCATCTTTATTCTTCCTCTACTTATAAGTGCCACTCTGATCATGAACAAGAGACAACCTTGTCTGGAAGGGGGAACAACGCCTTTGAACTAACATCCATCTCTCGCCTGCCTTTGGTTGCCAGCATTTCTGAAAGGTAAGCCTGCACTCAGTAGCGTCACTCTCTGACCATCCCTTGTGACTTGCCTTCACCCTCCACCCTTCATGGGATCTGCGTGCTCACTTCCTGGCACTCCCCACTGTGCCACCACCTAGTGGTTCTCTAGCTCACCCTCCTTTACGTCCCCGTGGCGCGTGACACAGCTAGCAGTGACTCACCTGCTTGCTTTAAGACTTCCTTTCCTCGTGCTTCTGTGACGCAGCATTCTGCTGCTTCTCTTTGCTGTTACTTCTCTTTCTCACCCTTGCTAGCTCTTCCTTGATTTTCCCATTTGGATTTGGTAGTGCTCAGCAGCTCTTTCTTCGATAGTTTTATGATTTTTGTTTCTCCTGGGTCTTATCATAGGCCGGCTTGCTTTATAATGTTCTTTTCAAGGACTGTATCTTATTCATGATGACAAGAAGCAGCACTGCAGAGTGGTTGGGAGTGCAGTCGGAGTCAAGCAGCCTGGGTTTGAGTCCTAGCCTTGCTGCGTGACCTTGGGGAAAGTACTTAACCTCTCTGTGCTTGTCTCCTTACCTGTAAAACGAGGGTAATAAGACCTTTCTGACAATATTGTTGTGAGGATCAAATGAGTTAACACATACGAAGTGCCTAGAACAGTGACAGGCACATGGTAAGAGTCTAAAAGTGTTAATAATTATCTGCATTTACATCCACCATAGCACCCAGCTCATGAGCGATATTAATATTTCTTGTACACATTTATTTAAAAATAAACAATTATAAGTAATCAACGTTCCATAAGTTCATTATTACCATCGAGAGCTTACTCTTGGCAGACTTTGGCCCAATCATTTTCTTGCTTTACCTCATTTCATCCTCACTTCAACCCTAGAAATAGATGCCATTTTATCTCCATTTTGCAGGTGAGGTAGCACTTTCTCTGAGAGGTTAGGGGGCCTGCCTAAGTTCACACGGCTTGTGGTGGGGCTGGTCTGTGGTGGAGAGTGATGGCTCTTAACTACTGTGCTCTTAGTAGGTGTTCCCTAAGTGCCAGCTGATTGACACATTCAGGAATGTTCCTCAGCCTCCTCTTAACGGTCCAGAGCCATCAAACATTGCTCCGTGGTGAATACCCACTCTGGGTTGCTATGTGGAGTTTGAGAATTACGGCATTTTATAAAGTTACAAAGCCAAAGTTGGAATTGCATTGCCTTGCATTCACCTGGGTTTTCTAATTATTTTACTGATGCTTCTTTGGATTCACTGTCACATTTTATGTTCTGAGGGCAAGGGATACTGCCTTCTACTTCTTTCATGTGTCCTCTGTAGCGTCTGGGGCAGCCCTGTGTTCAGACGTTTCTTACTCTTACACGTAACAGGCCAAAAGTTTTCTTTTTTTTTTTTAACACTTTAATTTTATTTTTTAATACTTAAAAATTTTTTTTTTTTATTTTGGCCGCACTGAACAGCTTGCAGGATCTTAGTTCCCTGACCAGGGATCAAACCTGCGCCATCGGTAGTGAAAGCGCGGAGTCCTAACCACTGGACCGCCAGGGAATTCCCCAGGCCAGAAGGTTTGACAGAAGCGAATTCAGCTTGAAGGACCTTAGTGACAGGATCCCTCCTCCTCCCCCCTAACCAGCAGCTCCTCTGAAAAGACTTCCCGGGTCCCATCCCTTTCCACCACCCTACCTCCTCCTACCTTCAGGTCAGAACTGGTCACCCCTGGTCTGCCCAGCCCACTCCCAGCACTCATGACACCTCCCCGTTAAACGACAGAGCACCCTGGCCTCTGCAGTCTAGGTGACTTACTCCTGTTACAGGTCAGGGACCTATCAACCTGGTTCATTTTCTTTGTGCCTAGCCGTGCTCAGAACGTAGCAAGTTCTCAGTAAATACTAATCCGATAAAGAAATGAAGGAGGGTTTTTAATGAAGCATTCTGAGTCTCCCTAAGAATTTGCAGATGGCAGTAGCACTTGATTCCTTGGGGGCTTCAGGTAGGAGTGGGGGAAGATTTAGTCCCTGGGAGTGTGTATTTTCTGAGCATGAAGGGCAGTGGGCACGTGGTCAGGCGTTCTGCAGCTGGCTCTCTGGGCTGTCCTGTCAGCGCTCCTTCCCCCTGTCTCTGGCTACCCCTGAAACATCACCCACATCTCCACTCCCACCCAGCTACGGCAGTCAGGATACCAGTGTCTCTGGACCTTTCCGCCACACCCCTTGGCTGAGCTACCGCTAGACACGAGCCCCCGTTCCCATACCCCTTCCTTCTCTTTATTCCCCCAGAGAGTCCTGTTAAGCACAATTTTCTCCAGGGAACTTTCGGATCAAGAAATATCGTTAATTTTCCTGTGCGCCAGGTCAAGTTATCATAATGATTTTTTACTTGTTTGCTTTCATAAAGCCCTTTCCCTTCTTGAAGCATTGTTGCATACTCGTTTTCATTTGGACAGAGCAACAGAGGGAGTTTAATAATAATGTCGGCAAAGTAAAATGAACGATCAGTAATGTTGCTCAGTGTCTGGTACCAGAATCAATACTTTATATGTTATTCCATTTAATTCCTAAGTGGTGGCTAACGGCGCTCTAGAGCTTGGACGGATTGGATTTGAACCTTGGCTTCCTTACCAGCTGCATGACTCTGGATAACTTACTTCAACTCTCTGTGCCTGTTTCCTTATAACAAAAAGGGGCATTTAATAGTAAATGTTCCATGGAGTTGTTGTGAATAGGAAATAAGATAATGCATGTCAAGTGTTATGTACAGTGTTTTGCACCTAGTGAGTATGTATAAGTATTATTTCTCATAGTAAACCTCTTATAAACGATTTTAGCAGATGGGTAAAGAGAGGCTTCAAGTCTAGAGTCAAGCTCCATGGATTAACCACCAAGCATCCCACCTTTTAGGTATTGACAATCATGCATTCTTGTTAGATTGACTTGAAGACTTGGGCCAACTGGTCTTGAAAAGGAATGAAAGCTCCGATGTGCCACTGTCAGATAATTTTGAATTCTCTTTTTCCCAGGTGGTAGGTGCCAGGCCCTGTAATCTTTTTCCCTCATCCATCCCTTCCCCCACCAGACTATAGGAATAAACTTTTCTGTTTGCAAGGGCAGCGCAGTTCCCCGCTATGGTCCAGTGGTCACATCCCAGTCACCGACCTTCCCACCAGCTGTCACGCCCTCTACCTGCTGCCAAGTGGCCCTGGAGGAATCATCCGAGTGATTTCCTGCCCCTGGAGACATCAAAGCCGGCCCCCTCCCTGTCCGCATTCTTCTTAGTGAATGCACCGCTGCTCGATATAAATAGGGGCAAGTGCTCTGCAGCCTCGATGACTTGGGGAGAACTCGGGGCCGCAGGAGTGGGGCTCGAGGGCCAGGGTGGGGAGGGCAAGTCCGGAACGGCGGCCAGGGATACAGCCGGCCACTCAGGTCCTGAAAGCACCCATGAATATACCGGCAGGTGAGCTGCATCATCATATACCCGGCACCCCGTGTGGGTTTCCAAAGAGAAGGCTGCTGCCTTGAGTTATTATTTCTATATTGTATAATAATCGGGCTGCTGTTTGGAGATCATGTCAAAGATAACAAAGCCTCAGAAGCCTCTTCTGCCACTGAAGAACCAATCAACCTAAACTAATACTTTAATGACCACTTTTCCCAACGAGAAAACAAATTCAGGCAAAAAAAAAAAAAAAAATTGAAGGAGGTTTGCTGAGAAGAACCTTGTCTGGTCAATGAAAAGAAGAAAGAGACGTCTGGAGCCATGGCAATGGAGTAGGGATTACTTTGATCTGGAAAATAGGTTTCTTTCTTTCTTTTTTTTTTCCCTCCAGTGGTTTTTCTCAGGCAGCCAAGAGATGCTATTGAGTTTGATGAGGGAGGCCCTTTCAGAATGAAGGGGCACCTCGGACGAGAATTGAATGACCGCTTTCATGGGCAGCTACTTTAATAGTCTCATGTTTGAAAAATATGCAATTAAAGGAATACTATTACAAATAGCCCCTATTTGTTGCTTTAAAAATACTATCGATTAACTGAAAAATGAGAGCGAGGTGTGCAAGATTATTACATTAAGTGTAAACTGCAGATTGTAGGAGGGAAACACAAACACACAGGCACACACGACCCATGTCTAACACCCAAGGAGCCGGAGAGAGGGCACCTGTAATGAATCAGAAGCTCTTTATTTCTTTACGTATTGAAAATGACTTTCAGAGAAAGCCTTGCCCACCGGAGTTTTTAATCACGTTCTTCGTGTCAGTACTGTTCATAAAAATGTGTTATTGGTTAAGAATTCAATTTCTTGTAAGCGTAATCTGCAGCAATTGGGGGTCTTCATGCGTGAGAATGACGCTTTTTAATGAATGCTCCTTGAGCATTTTAAATGAAACAATGGGGATCCCTGGGCAGTTTGATCTTGCATTTTCCACTGATACTGCCTTTACCTTACAGCTCCCTGCCAAGTCCCTCTCCATCCCACCACCTGCCTGCGCACCACATCCTCACTCCTCTCAGATCTCGCCCTGCGTTAATTGGGAGATATTCAGCAAACAAGTGGATGTTTGTCTTTAGCGGAGGATAAAGGAAGACTTTGTCCTTCCCAAAATAGACAGAAACATCTCTGGTTATTCTTTTAAGAGATTTCCAAAATTTTTGTCCAGGTAACCTGCCTCGTTGTCATGGCAACTGCTGGATGGTTCCTGTCTCTGCCGTCTTGTCTTTTTGCCTTCCTGGATTTACTTAACAGTTTTATAACTGATATATAGCTGCCATTTAGAAGTGGATTTCTACTCTCCTGCATACCGGTGGAAAATAAGAAGACTAAAAGTGTAGTTACTATTTTTAGGCATTTGATTTTTTTTTGTTCACCCTGGAAAAGTTGACCAGAGATTCGTGTGTCCCTGTATTGTGTACAAATTAACCCAACATCCAGGTGAAATTAGTTTTTCATTCTTTTTTAAGCTAAATTTTGATAAGCATTTATGATGAGCTAGGCACTGTGTTAAGCCTTTTAACTCTATTTAATCCTCAAAACAAATTCATGTGTTGGCCCTGTTATTGTGCCCATTTTACAGGTGGGAAGCTGAATCTCTGCAAGGTTGAGGAATTGACCTAATGTCACGTAGCTCCCAAGTGATAGAGCTGGGAGGTAAATCCTGACTCCACAGTCCAAGTGTGGCTATGTCACAGGTGTTTGAAGTAGTCTCCTCAGAGATGACCTATTGTTCTACCACGCAAGAATGCAGAGCTGGGGATTCAGGCCTTGTTAGCATGAAGGGTTTATATCAGACCTAAGTAAGCGTGTCTTCACGGACAGGGCCATTTGACATGGAAATGGGAGACCGTGAGTCAGGGAATCTTCTTAAGAGTCTGACAGTATAGAAGAATCCTGTCTGGAAGCACAGGGATAAATTAAAATAGCCCTTGGGATCTTTCAGTGTCCTCTGATTTCATGGGGTGGGGGCAGGCTGGTGTTTCAGGGACAGTCTGCTTGCGGGGAGAACCCCCCCGGCCCCTGGGGCAGGTGGGCAGGGGAGACAGTAGAGCACAGTCCCTGGGGACCCAGCACACCGAAGGCTTCTGTGTAACAGAACTACAAGCTCCCTTCACAGATAGGCTGGCTGCCCCAGGGCTCAGTCACTATCCTGCACCCCAGCTGGGAAAAGTCCATCTCCCAGTAATGAGAGCCTCACCTGGAACTTTAGAGCCCAGATTAAACTACTTCAATTTACCTACATAGCCTGCTTGAACTCCGCACAAGTCCCTAATATCCACGGGGCCTTCGACTGGACCATTCTTTCACTCCCTTTTCAACGACTCATCTACTTGAGAGGAAGGACAGGATACTGGTGAAAGGTGTGGTCTCTGAGAGCCAGGCTGCCTGGGTCTGGTCTTCCTCTTACCATTTACGAGTAACTTGGGGCAAATTCTCCTCCGTCGGCCCCAGTTTTCTTATCCGTAGAATGGAATAATGAGAGCATCTGCTCCATAGAGGGAGTGAGAGCATTAAGTGGGGTGTTCCATTCAATACCTGTTGATAGTCACTATTATACAGTTCTTAAAACTTCACGCTAGGCACCAAACTCCCCAAATAACTGCCTCATCACCCCGTAGGTCAGGGTAGCTGCTGCTGCTTTGTGCTTCTGTGGTACCTGTGCTCCTCTTAACCTAACACAGTTGCTTCTTTGTCTTGCCTTCCTTGATAAACTGAGCAGATTTGGGAAGGGAGGGACCCCGTCTTGCTCACTAGCCCACGGCGTAGTGTCTGTGAATGCTGTTTGCCATGGAATGGTATCAGGAATGGGATAGCTAGGCTAGACTCAAGTAGGGCAGGTTTTGTTTAATGTCTCCCAGTAATTATTTGAGAAGTTTTCTGTTGACCTACTACTGTCTTGGGCACTGGTGGGGAGAGAGAAGAGATGCGTTCATGTATTCTGTGCCTTCGCAGGAAAGCCAAGCAGTATATTATGGTTCTAAGACATGACTGACCAATGGATGCGACAGTAGAGAGCGATCACTATGAGATGGAATCTCGTTAGAGAGACATACGTCAAAGGCAGGGCTTCCGGTGAGCCAGACAGGAGGCAGACGATTCGGTGAAGCAGAGGGGACTGATTCAGGAAGGGAGAAGAACAGGAGTAAAAGTGCAGAGCTGGAGACAACCGCTGAGCAGATGCGGGAGGGTGGGGTGGGTGGAGGGTAGACTGAGGGGCTGGGTTCATGAATCCGCAGCTCTGTAGGCGATCGGCTCCAGAGTGGTCGAGAGCATGGATCTTACAGTCGCAGTAGGCAGGGTTTGAATGCCGGCTCAGCTGCCTACTGGGGAGGTGACCATGGGCAGAGAGACTGGACTCATTAAGTTTCGGTCATCTTTCCTGTTAAATGGGAGTAAGAGCATCTCTCATCAGGTTCCTGGGAGGAGTCCGTGAGATGATGCACAAAGGGGTCGAAGCCTGACGTATAGTGAGTGCTCAGCTATTCTTTGCTTTGTTACCAAACATACCTCTCTGAATTTAAAAAAGAATTTTTTTTTCTCCTGACTCTGGAGGTTGATGAGACATGTTTCATTTCGAGGTCCACTAGGGAGATTTTACCTATTGTCCCAATTTTATAATCAATGGAACATGCATTCAGCTATATGAATTGAAGTTACAATTTGCAAAAGGATGATCGTATTTCAGTAATCTGACAGCCTTGTGAGGTAGACTGGGGGACTGTGCTTATTCTCATTTTCCAGTTCAGGCACCCGAGGCATGGAAAGGTTGGAGAATTGTCCCAGGGCTGTGCAGCTAATGAGCAGGGGCACCATGGATCCACTCAGGACTTCTGACACCAGTGTAGTCCTCCTCCCTGCCCCCAGACCAAATGGGCGTGTATTTCCGGTGACTGGCTTTGATGAAACCCAAGACCCACTGATGTCTGCCAAATCCTTTTAGAATTTGTATCACATAATTTATAAAACTTGCTAAAGTAAGAATGTATGAAGGCATTTCAAGGGCAGTGATTTTGCATTCATTATCTCTAAAGGACTACTGAAAGAAGAATATAAAGAAGAAATCAATTTACTGGATATCAGCTTCAAAAGTGTCAGAAATCTATTGCACCAAGTGGATAGAGTCGGCAGGGACCTTGTGCTCACTGTCTCTAGACAGACCATAGGCATTATATATGCCACGTATGCTATGGCTCATTGTAGAGACTGTTGTTTGTTTTGCTCATAGAGTTGATGCTATGACATATTTTATTTTTGGTTTGGAGTACTTGGCTCCATTAAGTGATGCTGGCAGAAAGCCTGGTCACCATCTTCCAGCAATCAGAAGGGAACCTTTTTAGGAGAGATTTGGGCAGGTCCTGATAGTGTAAATTCCTTCTCAGGTACTACAAGGGCAATTGAATGCTTCGTCCATCCTGGAAACCTAGTACATCCTGTGTTTGAAATGACTTCGTTGGAGACTGCTGGAGATTTTTTTAGCCTCATTTCTGGAATTCATGTGGTGATACACTACTTTCATTTTGTCTTGAAGCAAATACAATGAAAGATCTGAAGCACAAGCATGTTTAGCTTCTGATGGTCTCTGGGATACAAGCGCATGTAACAATGGTTATCTTTCATTGATCTTGCTTTATCTGGGACCAAGACGTTTGATAATTTGATACACTAGTGGGATTACTGAGCACTTTTTAAAAAAAACCCAAGAGCCATCAGTCATTGTTCAGAGACAAATTTCACAAATGAAATCAACAGTCTAGTTAGGACATTGGTGCTCGTACTGCGTAACTGAGCCATCTGTCTCAAATTGCAAATTTGGGAATTTCTTTTCCATTCTTTGTGAGGGAAAGGGTGGTATTTTTTGGATGAATCTTCAAAACACATGGTGCAAGGTGATAGAATGATAGAATGTTGGAACTGAAGGCCACAGAAAAACAGATATCCCTGAGGTCCTGATTGTTTCCTACCAGAGAATAGTTTATCTACATACAGAATCATAATTCAAATTGATGAAGAACCCTTGCTTTGATTATAGGATTTAAGAAATTCCACATATACTGTTACTGCAATGTCTATACAGTTTATACTAATTTACAGTCCTCTTTGGGGATTTCCTTCAATGATAAGTTTTAGTATTTTAAGTACATAATCAAACTTTGCATTTGAAGACTTTGTTTAGTATGTGTCTACAGACTTGGTTCCAGGTCTAGAAATTTATCTGATATTGATGCCCTGAGTCATCAGTACCACTCCCAGGTTTTGTTGTGTTATCTATATCTAATATACATTCTCCATACTTTGGGTATGTTGCAACGTTTGGTACCCTTAGACTCACCTCTTCAAGTGGATAACCTTGTGTCACATATTTAAAAGGATCTAAGATTGATTTAAAACTTCAACCAAAAAAGGGGATAGGCAAATGAAATTCTGTGAAGAACGGAAGTTACTCACAAGCTGTAAGAATGATTTTTATGCACCTAAAGGATGGTGGAGAAACTGCATTACTATAATATATTAGAGGGTTGTCCATCCCTACATTGGCTGAGCTATATAGAGGCGGCTGAATGAATCCTAATGAGAGCATTAATAGATACCATGTCTGTTAATGTATAACTGATTATGCCATTGAAAATATTGTCAATGAATGTAACATATTTCAGGCTATGTAGCTTATTTTACCAAAGATTGTTTTTCTGTGGGACTGAATGGAGAAACATTTGTCAATAAGCCATATTATTTTGTAGAATTTTTGGAATATGCTTATAGTAGGCACTCAAGATATATTTTTGGAACAATTCTGATAGACTCTCTCAAAATGGATTAAGATGCTGTTAGTTCCATTGCAGAGTCCTGCTGAAAAGTCACAAAAAGGAGCTAGGGTATTAGTTTTCTGTTGTCACACTTATAATTCAAACTGAGAAACTTTTTTTTAAGAGAAGGAATACTTTTTGGAGCAAAGCATCACTACATCCCAGGAAGAAATTATTGTTAAAATTAACATCTTTTAGGTTACTTTAGGCAATTAGACACTTGTTTTATCCCAAAGTAGTCCCCCTGGAAAATTCCAACATCTACATATGAATATGTCAGGGCTAATTAGTCCTAAATAAACATGAAATTCTTACTAATATCTTACTGAAACCCTCTTTGTGTGCTTTGGTTTAAATCGATGTTCCCCTAGAACTATACTCAATATCTTCTAATAATCTATAAAGGAAAAGAATCTGAAAAAGAATATATATGTGTGTGTGTGTGTGTGAGTGTGTGTGAACTGAATCACTTTGCTGTATACCTGAAACTAACACAACATTGTAAATCAACTATACTTCAATAAAAAAAAATTTTTTTTTTTAAATTAATCAGTGTTGCCCTAATATGGACAAAGGTAGCAGCCATCATTTTTTTTTTCTGTATAATCAACTCTACCTTCAAAATATATCCCTAATCCTTTTATTTCTCTCCATCTCTACTGCTACCACCCTCGTTCACGTCATCTCTGTTTCTCACCTGGACCACTGTGTGAGTACTCGGTGACTATGGGACTGCTAGATGGCCTCCGAATTGGTCACCTTGCATCTTCTCTTACCACTTCATGATCCAGTCTTCACATTGTAGCCAGAGTTGCATTTTTAAAGGCATGGCAAATCATGTCACTCTTTTCCTTGGCATTCTCCAATCATACTTAGAATAAAATCCAGATTCCTTACTTGGTCGACAAAGCTCCATGGCATTCGTGTGTGTGCATTCATTTGATTGTGTGCTAGCATCTCAGATCTGCAATGACCTGCTTGAGATTGGGAAACTTGATAGGATCTCAGTGATCAACTGGCTGGGAGAGGGTAGATCAGAGCTAGAATAAACACAGCTGTAGGAATGTAGTCAAGTCACAATATCAATAGGGCATGGCAAATTTGGGTCCAGTGTAGGCTGGACTCAATATTTTTAGCAGGTCAGTCTGGGAAGGGGATATTACAACGAGGTTCTCAAAGCAGTCAACAATACTCCCTAGGCTGGTGGTAACAGGTAAGGTCAGAGCGCTGCCTGGCAGGGTCCAGTCCCCCATAACAGTTCGCAAATCACCTGGGTTCGGAATAGGAATCCAGTCCAGGAGGGAATGGGTTTATGTTCTGGAAACCCGTGGTTGGGGAACAGGAAAGAGAAAGGAAGTCTTCAGCTTGGTGGACTGAAGTACACCCAGGGCGGAATGACCCCTTGTGGGCTCCACCTGCTGTGGGCCTCTTCAGAACTCACATTCATTCAGGGCCAGGCAGTTTCAGTTTTTGGCTAAGGCTGCAGTGCTTCCCCAGTGTTCTTATCTATGATAAGCCTTTGAAGGTGACAAGAGAGTCTACGTTTTCCTTTGAGCTTAGTAGGGTCATTCCCGTAGTTTCTTTAAACATCTTCTGATTGGCTCACAGAATTGCCTCTTCACATTTCTTTCTTTTTTCATTTCTTTCATAAAATACATGACTCCTTTTAAGATCCTCACATTTTCCTTAGGGTTAACCTCCAGCACCCTTATTACATCATACCCACCCTAGTTTGTCTATTAATTTTTTTCTTGCTGGGCTATGGTAATGCTTTTTCTGCATTCTGATTTTCTGTTTTCTTCTTAAAGAGAAATTAAACTTTCACAAAACTCTGAGGTACCAAAGACTGTTCCTGTTTAATATCTAATTTCCTGGTGGAGAGAAAGACATGAGTGTTCCCTGGGAAGGTGCATCAGATAGACTTCAAGAGACAGGTCTTATTCTGGAGGCAGGCAACAATAATGGGCATAGCAGGGGGTGAAAGGTGATGCAGCACGTCTTTGAGAAATGAGAGTTATATTGTCTTGAGGCTCCCTCTCATCTGAAAACTGGATGTCAAGGCAGAGAAGGGAAAGGCAATTAGATTGTTTCAATGGGAACATTTTCGATTGTCAACAATAAAGACAATTTTTAAACCATCAGCAGAACATTAGCGTCGGTTACCAGTTGTAAATGTGGGGTTCCTAGAAATCATTGAGGAAAAGGAGAGCCGGCCGGTCACCTGCCTAACTGGTTTTGGCAGTGTGCTACCTGCAGGTAGGTGGATGGGATGTGCTGAAGATACAGAACAACAACGACTAACGAGAGAAGGGATTAGGTGTGGAGCAGAGGCTATGCTGAGCAGCTTCTGGACCAGGACAATCAGATACGCTCGTCCTCCTCATCTCCCTTGCACCCATATCCAGCATGTAAAGATTTTGAAGTGCAGTTTTATTTAGATTTAGTTAATGTCAATGACTGTGTGGCTAGGGGCTGCCACATTGGAGAGAACAGGATAATAGGTGAGCATAGTGCCTGGAACTGAAAGCTATTCCACAAATGCTCATTGACTGACAGGATACATGAAAATACAAATGAACAAAATAATGAAAATAATGAACCAACAATGGCAAAATAAATGAACACCTATCTACTTGCCTCACAGGGTTGCTGTGAGGATTGAAGGGTTTAATAAACATCCAAGAACTTTAACAGACTTTACAAACTGCCATTCTTTTTTTTTTTTTAAACATCTTTATTGAAGTATAATTGCCTTACAATGGTGTGTTAGCTTCTGCTTTATAACAAAGTGAATCAGTTATACATATACAATATGTTCCCATATCTCTTCCCTCTTGCATCTCCCTCCCTCCCACCCTCCCCATCCCACCCCTCTAGGTGGTCACAAAGCACCGCAAGCTGCCATTCTTGAGTAAGGTACTATTTGGAAGTGCATTACTTGAAAATGCACACATGAGTGAATTTTATTTAAAATTCTTTGCGGATGGAAATCTGAAAAATGTAGCATGTATTCTGTTATCGTCTTAAAACTTAACTCCTCTTAGATTTCACTTATTTCATCCGAGTGAGGGGGTATAAGCAGGTTGGATTTCAAGTTGTATTAAGATGGTTAACTACCGAGAGTAGCTGTGTGCCTAATGCTAGTCCTTTTTGCCATATTATCAACTTGTACTTCTGTTGTCATCACGTTTGACTTAAAGGCCTCTTTCACCCTCTGTCTCCTTGGTTGTTTACAATCTCTAAATATATATACTCTAGATAAATAGATATACTCTAAACAATCAAGTAAATAAGCTGTTGAGAATTATATGCCAGTGCGTGCTGGGAAAGCTCTGACTGACCAGCTGTATGTGATCCATACATACAGTGTGTACGTCCACCGTGTCTTTGCATCCAGTGGACAAAGTGGTCAGGAGGGCATTTTCATAACGGTTACCTCAGAATTCAGATACCATTCGCCCTTATTTATTGCTGGGCTAAGGCTTTATCCAGAAGGCAAAGTATTGCCTTTTATAGGATTGTGATATTATTGTTTACTTGTTTTATTTCTAGGCACAATCTAAGTTAAATTCTTTCTAACTTATAGGAATCCGATGCTTTATACAGGTTCGCTCTTGCAAAAGGATGGAGGGAGGACTAGATTAGATATTAGGCAATGTTAGCTCCATCCATGGCTTAGACAGAAACCTCTATGTGACTTAGAATGAAGGATGTACATGCTTCATTTTGCTCCTTTATTGTGCCGTTAAAAAATGAAATAATTTGGACGGTCTTGTTTTATTAGCAAGAATTGCAGCCTGTAGGTTGTTCGGGAAAGGTTCTGACGGATGCATGAGAAAGTACAGGCATGGTCAGAATTGGCCACTAGCCTTCAGGCTTTGTCGTGGCCAGGACAGTGTGCGCCCAGCACCAACGACAGACATGGGCACAGATTAGAACTCCATAAATAACTGTTGAGTGACTGGTGAATGAATGATGGGTGAAAGAATCAACGTGTGTATGAAAGAATCAACAGCACATATAACTTGCCATTAGCTTTTTGTGGAATGAGATATGTCCCAGCTCTTCGTTAGGCTGGGGAATTTGTGCTACCTTACTCGATTGCCTGGGAAGGCTTTCCCTGGCACACTCAGACACAGCTGTCTGTTCAGATATGATCCAACAGCAGTCTGGTTTGTCAAACACCAGAAGCTGGTCGGCTTGGTCTTTTTCACATCTTTAAGCAACATGAAATGAATATTACAGAGCTGTTCTGAGTCACCTGCTGGCAGTCACTCTTTCCCCAGGGCCAGCTGAGTCAGAGACAGCCACTAGCTCCAGTTCAGTTTCTCTGATGTAATTGGCAATTTTACTGGGTAGCTGGAGGGGGCTCGCCTTCACCTCCGGCAGATGTGACTAAGTCGGACACAGCAGAGGGTTTGGACAGGACTGCTCGGGGACACTTGGGCCCAGCTGGGCAGGCTGCAGGACTCTCCTTCTCGGCATCTCATAGAGGAGTAGACAGGCAGGAGTTGTACTGCCAACGGCGGCCCTGCGACCAGGACAACTGGCAGGGGCAGCCCCTGCACTCTTCTTGCCCAGGGCCCCTGGTTGATGGGGAGCAGAGAACCTTGGTCTTGGGGGTGGCCACAGCCTCTGACCCTGAGTCAGAGGCAACCAGTGGCCAGTGTTTATTTTTATTTTTGTTCTTTGAGGGATGTAGTTTTATGAAAGTAACTAAAAAATAAAATCAACTGAAATAATTTTCATATCAATAAGAGACCTCGAAAGAATGGCATTTTGTTTGGACTTAATGAAACTATTCTCATGCTGGGGGAGGTAGAACCTTCTTCTTCCTCTTTTCTTTCATCTCCACCCCAGTTTTGTACCTTGTACATGTTGTAGTGGTCCAGAGCATATAAGGGCCAAGGTGACTGCAGAATCAGGGGCCTTATAAAAGAGAGCAGCTTAACAACAGTGGTTGTCAATAAATGAAATCAACAAGTCCCAGCACAGCCAGAATGCAGGTCATGAGGCAGAGAGACTGATAAGCGCCATCGGAGGGGGCCCTTGGACACGTGAGCTGTCAGAGGCCCAGAGGCAGTTCCAGCCAATTTGCCAGGGGCACTCAGTGTATACCCGTCTCCCCTCTTTGATTTTAACTCTCTGAACCTTTGAGGTCTGAGAAACTGAGTTATATTTAACTACTAATTCATGTGACTGCATTGTCATCTGCACAGAATTAACCATCTCAACTTGCATTTTTCCTGATGCTTTTGGGAGACACAGAGTACAAGATGAAAGGAAAAAAAGGTATACCATACCTTACTACCTTTGAGGAATTTCAGTCATGTCACAGAGGCTGTAAGTACAGTGTTGACAGAAGTGCCAGACATGTCAATTCTAACAAAGATGATTGAATGAAAAACTTCACCAAAAGCTTCTGTGAGACCCTGATTCATATCAGCTGTTACTGGAGGAGGGCTTCTTCGTAAAGTTATGCCATGGCACCCCTGAGGAGCAGGTCTTTTAGGAACATAGACCCAAATATTCATTCGTGCGTACTTTCACATGTTTTACTCATGGCTGAATATGAAAACCCACAAGTGCCCAACAAAGAACCTTTTCCATAAGATACGGACAGAGTAGATAGAGGTCTTACACAAATGCTCTAAGAAAAGGACAGGAGCATTAGACACCAAGAGCTGACTGAAGGAGTAATCATGACCCATGCTATTAAGAAGTCACACTTGACTAGTTGCAAGCTGATGAATAAATTGAGTAAACAAAAGAAAAAGCATTTAAATGCACACACACACAAACACACACGTGCCACTTGGCTAAAAGATCCATTAGCTTCCCCTTATTGGGAAGCCTTAACTAATCAATCCATGCCAATCAGATGGCGAAATAGATGTAAGAGAAATTGATTTCATGCATCTGACATCAGAGATAGATTGAGCAGCAAACAGTCACCTAGGTGTTGGCACTACCGACAGGTCTTGGGATATCAAATATATGATCCTCAAACCAAGAATGAACACCATGCCTTTGGAACAATAGTTCCTCACGTATTGGAACCGTTGTTTGTTTCATGTTGACTGAAGTGTTCCAACAAAGCCAAAAACAATGCTTTTGAGACAGAAAAGCAAAGCAGAGGTTCTCTAACCAAGGTGTGGCCAAAAACCACCTGGGAGTTTATTAAAATTGCAGATTCCTGGGGCTCACCAAGAGAGACTGGAATTCAGTAAGCCTCAAGTAGGGCTTGGGAATCTCATCTTTTAACAAGTCCTCAGATGATTTGGGACCATATTCTGAGAAACACCAAACTATGGCCACCATCATACTAATGGAAAACATTATACTAGCCAATTTACAAAAATATTTTAATTCAAACTGATTAATCAGAACCTCACACATGCCAAGTACAGTGCCCAGGATCCAGAGACAAATATTAACAGTTCCTGCCCTTAAGAAGCTCAGAGGTTAGTGGAGCTTAAAAATCCTACAGGGCAGCTGAGTGCTTGTTACCTCTCATCCTATGTCAAATGATATTAATACTAAAGCAAACCAGTTCATTCTCTAATCAAGTTTCTTATATGAGAAAAATAGACTAGGGAAAGGTTATAAGCAATATTATTGGGAATAAAGCAATCAGATGTTAACATTATATGACATAATCTGTAATCTACACCCACCGTCTAGTATAGCAATTTTTCTAAAATAATGTAGTAGCTCAGAGGTTAATCTATTTGGTTATTTATGCCAGAATCCCATTTCCAAGGAATTCCAAATCCCAATCCTAGCCTAGGATCTATCACATCTCCTTGAATTCTTTTTCAAGTGGAAAACTGCAGTTGTTGCCTGGAATGGGAAATGGAGACCTCTGACCCACCACCTACTGGAGGAGATAGTGCCTGGATCCTAGAACAGAGGTTTGGCTTAAGCTTGATGGAATCTGATAATCCAGGTAGCTACGAAAGTTACTAAGCTGTTGTGTGGACAGGCTTAAAGCCTCATCTTGGTGTCAGAGAGAGAGTTATTCTCCATTTTGGGGGTTATGGAATCCATGGCACAGATAATTTTAAGTGATCTTTTAAGGTTGCACTGAAAATTAGTTGCAAAGCTAGGAAGTGAATTTCCACTCCTGTGTCCTCTTCATTAAGAATTTGAGATATAAAGTCCTTTATGTTTCCTCTTGATCATGTTTCCTAGGGGAGGTGGGGATGACTAAGATAGATGTCTATGAAAGAATGAGTATTGATGATATATTATGTTAAGGCTCAATGCAAGTTGTGAATCCACCAGATGCTTGGAAAGTCAGCAGCTTCTCGATTATGCATTTCCTTGGCCTAAGCTTGGATGTTTTCCAAAAAGCAGTTACAGAAGCAAGTGGAAGGACCTGGTGGGTGTGAGTGTGTGTGTGCGTGTGTATTTGTGTGTGTTGTTAAAATGAGTAATGTGTGAGCAACTTTCCAGTCTTCCTTTAACTGAATGATGAGCTTAGATTTTATAGGAAATCAAATTAGAGGCTGAAAAAACCCTGATCCTTACTTGTAAGCAAGCTGGCCTCTAGGCAATCATTTTTACAGGAACCAGGTCCTTACCGCTAAGTTTGCTTAGCAACACGTTTTCTTGATGACGGTTCTCAAAGCAGAGGAAAGTGAATGGAGGTCTGATTAACCACAGGCCATAATGGCTATATCAGTTTCTTTTGTAAGTGAAAGATTGTCTTTGCATATTCATAAGGGGGGTGTCTCAGCGGCACTGCTGGAGCTGTCAGGGCTGCTAAGCTGTGCTGGATTAGTAAGTGTATGGGAGGCCTCCCAATGGGTGGCCCTGGGGACACTTTTTTCATGATCGAGGAATTCAGATTGTACAGAATTTACTCACTGTAAAAGTTGTCAGGCATAGAAGGAGGTTATAGAATTTATTTTTCCCATAGATCTTCAAGGACAGAACAGAAACTCACTGAATAGGTTGGGTTCAATACAATCCTGAAGCCTTTGAAATTAACTATTACTAGGATGGAAGAGCCAGAGGAAACACAGGAACTGAGAAGCATGAAAGTCAATCCAATTATCTCAGCAGCTGGGGGTGGAGGCTAGTATATAAATTGGACATTGTGTGGGATGAAGGATACATTTTGTACTTTAGGATAACTCAGGTTTTCCTAATAATGTACCACTGTAATGAGCTTGGCCAAATGGCTCTAACCTATTAAAATGTATGTATACACCAGTCATCTGAATTAGGAAAACAGAAGGCTTATATCATTTATACTAGAGTCAACCAATTGCTAAAGATAAGGCATTATTTCATTTATATACATATATATAATATGTGTACATATATTATATATATATATATATTTGCCTTTTGAAGTTACTTTTAAATGCATTATCTCATTTAATCCTCCAGACAGGCTTAACTAAATGATGAGGATCTGGGCTCAGTTACTTACATCCTGGCTTGGAATTACTGACAGGGCTAAGATTAGAATCCAGTGCTCTTTCCACTAAAGCACACTGCTTCCTTCTGAACACTTATAATATTGGCCTTGTCCAGTTCTACAGTTTTATAAAAGTGTCATTATGTCAAAGAGCATTCCCTTCTAGAGACTTGAATCTAGAGGGGTGATCACAGCTACCTAAGAGTAAATCAGAAATAGATTTCCACACCATGGTTCCACTGCAGCCTACATTTCACAAAGTCTAGGAGTGAGGAACGTGTCCACGGACATTTTGCGAAAGACAAAGGCAAAGTTAAGAGTTAGACTCTCACAGCAGCTTTAAAACAATTCCTACTCAAGAGGCCGACTTAGCCTAGTGAATACACACACTGAACAGTAAAGACGTTTCAGGGAATTGGTTTTGCCTGTGAGCTCCTAGAGACCATTTTTGGGTCCCTAAATTCAGCTTACAGGAACCTTTAAACAAATGTATGCTGCATTATTCTCATTATCCAATTATGACAGTCTTTCCCCCAGCATTTTAATTAGCACTCATTTACTGAGAATTAAACTGTCATTTTAGTTGAACTCAAAGGAGTACCCCAGGGATAAGCATTCCACAAGATAATAAAAGCACCATATAATTCTGATACTTCAACAGTTTAGACTAGCGTCACGACAGGGTTTTTCTGCCAGCCAGTTCTGATGAGACTTCGTCATGACTGTTTACAGGGGTCGGGGGTACCATCGTTCTCACCTGAAAATTTGAGGCCTAATCATCTTGGATCAAGAAAAGCTGATGTTTGATTCCTGTGTGATGATATTAAACAGAAACGTCAAAAGAAAAGCTCAGCATGTTAGTGTTAGACGTTTGGGTTCCAACCCTGGTTTTGCCCCATGACTGCTGTGTTTTCTAGGTATGAATTGGCCCTGTTTTCCCGCAGGTGCCATGGGTACAGGAATAGCTGGTTAGCACATGGGGCTGTGACTGTGGCTTCAGCTGCTTCCTAGATCTGTCCTCATCTCTTCAGATCCATCGCTTTTTCTTGGCATTTACACTGTGAAATATTTCACGTCTGAGTGTAGCAGGAAACTCTGTCAAGACCATGAGATGGAGAAGCCCTGTAGAATGTCCCATTGTTATGTCTGAAAAATGCCATTTCCTTTCACTTCTGGAGGTTCAAGGGAGAACCAGTGGGTTTTTTTTTTTAAGCTCACTTGAGACATGGGTCATCTTCCAGATTTTCATGCCTTCTGTGCCATCAGCCAGGTGATTCACCAGCTTTGAAAAGCTGAATGACCTTAGTTCGTTAAAACAAGCATAAATCACAGGGGCACAATCAAAATGTACAGACTTCCAGTCATAAGATAAATAAGTCCTGGGGATGTAACATACAGCATGAGAGCTATAGTTAACAGTACTGTATTGTATATTTGAAAGTTGTTAAGAGAATAGATCTTAAAAAATTCTCATCACAAAAAAATTTGTAACTGTGTGAGGTGATAGATGCCAACTAAACTTTCTGTGGTGATCATTTCACAATATAGACAAATACTGAATTATTATGCTGTACATCTTAAACTAATACAATGTTATATGTCAATGATCTCAATAAAACTGGGAAAAAAAAGTCACAGAACCACAGGATTGTAGAAGAGACACGACCTTAGCAATCCAATAGCATCTAGTGTCCCCATTTTACAATTGGGAAGACTGAGGGTCAGAGAAACTAGGTGACTTTTCCAGGATCAAGTAACTTAATTTGTGGGAGATGAACACTGGAATTCAAGTATCCCGGTTTCCATGTATTTGTTTTCTCTACATCCACGAGGCAGTGTATCGTAGCAGGGAGGACCAGGAACTCTGGAGTCCAAATGCCTGGGTATGAATTCCAGGTCCATTCTTTCCTACTGGGTCACTTTAGGAAAATGTCTCAATTTTCATGCAAGTACTTCTCTCAGTGTCTAACATACAGTAAAAGCTCAAAAATAGTATCTGCCGTCATCATTATATCTCCCTGTTTTCCACAAGTCCTTACAGCCACCTGAGAGTAGGAAGCAGGCATCCATGTTTTGTCTGACTGTCTCCTATCCCTTACCTTCTGCCATGCCTTGTACCAGCTCTTTGTGCTTTGTATCCAAACCTCACAACATCCATGCAAGGTAAGTGTTATCCATCCATCTTTAAGAGATAAAAAGTGGACACAGAGAAATAATTTGTCCAAGGCCTGTAGCCAACAGATCAGGACTCTTGTTAATTACAAAATCTAGACAACTTCCATTATGTCCGGTTGATATCCCTTGTAGTTCTAAGTCTAGACCTTTCAGACGTTGGCTGCTGTCTTTGAGTTTCTGTTGCTCTTGTTGAGGGGCGAGGTGCAAGTACTATGCATCTTCCCAAAACATGTTTTGGAAGTACATTCTGTTGTTTGCCGACGAGATGGCTTCACCTCTAAACCTCTTCCGCCTTAGCAGTAAAGATTAATCTTTTCTTACCTTGGCTTCCCTGAAAGTCAGCTAGGTGGAGAAGAAAGTTTAGAAGTCCTATGAGAAGGGAGGGTGAATTTCTAATCTAAGTGAGACTGTCTTTTTTTGTTTCTTGAGACTGTTTGCGTTTAACAAGACAGAGCGAAGAAAACGCCTTCTTTTAAAAACCAGGCAAGAATAACATGAGAGAGGAAAAAGTCAGAAAATTCATTTTTTTTCCTTCTCACAAAAATATCTAGTAACATTCGCTCTGCTTTCATTGATGTTCTACCACATTGATGTTCCCCACACAGAAGGATGCTGAAGTCCAGAGCTCTTACAAGAGTTTCCATTAAATCCTCATTTCCTTTTCGATCGAGTTCTCTTATTCTTGTGTGTGATTTTGAACCTTCTTGGCAAAGCTGAAGGGGAAGAAAAATCCATCCTGGACAGATGAGCATCTCTCCTGCTCACATCGATTTGAGAAAAGGAGCTTCTGCTGCATGCTTTCATCAGGATTGAAGGGTTCTGATGTCTTCCCTACAGGTGCGAAATTGCAGGCAATAGGAAGGACTGAACGATGGTTTCCCAGAGGCCAACCTGAAGCAGGCATTGGCCAGTTATTCTCTTGAACGTAGAGTAACAGTCAGTCTGTCAGTCAACACTGATTTGTTCCAGGTGCCGGAGAAGCACCAGTGGACATAATGGTATTATTGTCCTTAGGAGTTTTTAAGCTCTTAATGAGAAGAAGAGCAGGAAACACATAAATAAATTCAAGATCAGACAATAAGTTAACAATTCTGCATATTAAATAGTAAGTTGTAATTCGCTAAGTGTTTGTCTATGCGTTATTGCACTGAGTCCTCATGAGGGTGGGTGGTGGTTTTCTAGGTAGGCCCTAGAGTGGGAGACACGTTCTCTCTGTCTGTCTCTCCCTGTTCAGTTCCTTTCACTTTGGGATGGGGCCGTGCCGTGAATCACCCTTTCTTCCTTTCATGAAGGTAAGAGTCTCCTCCTCTATTCGAGCTCTCGGTCATCCTCTTGTCTTTGTCACTACTCTCTGCCTAGGTGAGCTCTTCCAACCCAGTGACTTCATGTATCATCACTGATGGTGCTCCCAGATTTGTATCTTCATCCCTATCCTCTCACTTGACTTCCAGATTCTTATATTTAACCAAATAACTAACTGTAGATGATGCCTTTCATTAGATCCCTCATAGGAATCTCAGTGTAAAGATATCCAGGGTGGAGCTCTTGATTTTCTCCTGCTCCCAAACTCCTTCTCATTGCACCCAACCTCCATCCCCCCAAGTCTTGCCTCTAAAGAAAAAGGGAATCACCAGCCACTCATGGGATCAGGCCAGAAACTTAGGAGTTACCCTTCATTTCTGTCCTTCCATCATTCCTAACATCCAGTCTGTGCACAAGTCCTGTTGATTGTACGTCTACAATGTACTTCAAACTGTTTTCCACTTCTTCTCCTTTTAATACCATACCAACCCAAATCATCATTATGTGCTGCCCAGGTTACTGTAGTGGCTGTCTAACCTAGCTAGCTCCCTGCTGCCATTCTGCCCTTCCATCCCTCCCCTGAGAAGCCATTCCCCTGCTAGGATCTAGAAAGATCTTTAAAAAGCCAAACCAAACCAGCTCATGTCTTTCCCCTGCTGAAATCTTTAAATGACTTCCAATTCTACTTAGAAAACATCTCAGCTCCTTGCCCTGCCTTAAACACCATGTGGCTCTGACTCCTCCCAACCTCATTCCAGGCTCCTGTCCCCTCTGTCAGCATTTCTCAGCCCTCTCTGGCTTTCTGGCACTTTCCAGAGCACTCTACGCTCTTCCCTGCCCTAGGACCTTTGCACCTATTGCTTTCTTTCCCTCTCTGGCTCTTAGCTGGGCTGCCCTTCATTTTCTGTGCTTCGTTTTAAATTGAACCTTTCCTGGACACTCCCTCCCTTTACTTTGTTGTCCATCACCACACCTGGTTGATTTTCTTCTTAGAACTTATTTTTGTCTGAAACTGTTTTACATCTGGAGGTGGAGTAGTCCCTGTGTTTGAGGCCAGTTTCCCAAATTTCTCTGCCTTGGGCTTAGATGCTAAGCCATCTACAGCCTTTTTATTATCAATAGCTCCCACAGTGGCATCTTCTAGAATCTAGTCTTACCCTGATTTCCAACAAGGTTAATGGATTTATCCAAGCCACATAAGAGGCAAGTTTTCTGTTTGCCAATCAAAGCTCTTTGCGCTTTACTTAAGCTTCAGGGACAGGGGAGGTTAATGGGTGGGTGGGTTTCAGAATAAGTGAAAAAAGAATATGACTGGCGACTGCCAATTATTGAGGCATTTGCCCAAGTGAATTTCGAAACCATCTATCAGTGAATTTCGCTTAGCTACTATTTGTGTCTCTTCTCTCTTTAGTAAAATGGAAAGAAAACTCTGCTCACCCTCACGTAGACACAATATAAAGACTAATGAGTTCTTTGAGCTCAAAAAGCACACTTGCTGCCTCTCTGAGCAGTTCATTCGGGTTTTATTCCACAATGATTTTAAACCCACCAGAGGCAGCTTCTCAGAACAAACATTTTGGGTTTCCACTTGCTTTATTTCTTGCCCATAACATTGTCATCCTTGTTAGGTGCCTGCTGCAGAGCAACCTTTGTTGGAAAGACAATAAATAAGACAAAGGAAGAAAGACATGACACTGAAAGAAAGTGGTTGGGTCAGAGTGCAGGAGAGGCCAGTATGAACAATCTCCACTCCTGCCTGTTTTAATTATCTCCCAGTTTAGTTCAAGGCTAGCTTCCCGGTGGCTGTCATGAGCTGTGACTTCAGCTCATGGTATTTGAATACATTGAAATTTAACACCACCGACATCGTAATGATGCTCAGTACCACACGCTAATTAAAGCCAGCCAGCGGCAGTCATATGACTCTACGTGCAGGAGATAATGCAGTGAATCTGATGCGTAAGAGAGACAGGAGCAGAGCAAAGAGGGAATCAGGAAGAGCGAGAAATCTGAACTCTACACAAGGAAGGTAATTTCCAAGTATTGGCCATTGTCTGCTCCTCCATCCTTGTAGCTCTTAGGAGATACCTCTGCTCTGGTTTTGATTCTTCAGCGTGAGGAGAGATGATGTGGTTCAGTTGGGAGATACTTAAAAGTGAACACACACAAATGCTTCATTCCACAGGGAAGAAAACCAAAGCCTAGAACAGGAGTCCAGTGAAAAACCCAAGCTTCAGCCAGATCATTTTTCATACAAGCACTTAAAGTGTGAGGCTTAGCAAATGATCAATGAATTGATAATTAATCTGATTAATCTGAAATATTGAAGGCCAGGCACCAGTGGTTCTTCTCTACAGGCAGGCTTCTGCTGGCTATGCCATGAAGTTTGCATGAACTCTACCGATACAGAGAGACACAGTTAGGGGTAATGTCATCTCTGCTGATTCTCCCCTCCTCTCCTTAGCCCCAGCTGGTCACAATAAACGGCACCATCCCACTTGGTTCCTTAAGTTGAAACCCTCGGTTTCATCCTTGGGTTCGTCGTTGATCCTCTCATTCTTTTTGTGCTGACATTCAGTCCATCAGAGGTCCTGTCACCTGCCTTCATGACAGTCCCATTCAGCCATTGTCCGTCTCAACCACCATCTTAGTCCAAGCCTGTGCTCTCTCCCCTGGACACTGGGCGGGACTCCTGACCAGCCACCTGCTTCCACTCATGCCTTCCTACCACCAGCCCCCTCAGAGCAGCAGAATATTGTTGTGAATGTAAATCAAACCATGTCACATCCCTGCTTCAAACCCTGCGGTGGTTTCCCATTGCATTTAGAGAAAACCCAAGTCCCTCACCCTGGCCTGTAAGTCCTTACATGGGTCTTTAGCTCCAGCTAATGTCTTTGACTTCATCTTGTCCCTCTTTCCAGTTTGCTTACCACACTCTGTTTTATTTTCTTTGTGGCACTTAACCACTCTCTGAAATTATTTTATCGTTCCTCGTTATTTGGATCCCTCTCTCTAGAATATAAGGCGTACGTGAGCCGAGACACTGTCTTATTACGCATTTTATTCTCAATGCTGGGAACGATACTGAGTGCACAGAAGGGTCTTGCTCAGTAAATAGTTGTTAAATAAATAAATGAATGAAAAGATGAAGCTCACCATTAACATCACCACCATAGCAGCTGTCACTTTACATGGGCTTGTCACGTGCCAGGCACATTGCCTCAGTTAATCTTCACAACAACCAAATGATAAAAGACTACTCTTGTCAGCTTACAGATGAGGACCTGAAGCCCAGAAAGGTTATGAAACTTCCCCGTGATCACAGGATATAAAGAATGAAATGAATCTATCTGTCTCCAAAGCCTCTGCTTTTCCAATCTCACACTGAGGTTCACTGTACGGACAGTGGAGCTTTGTGGGGCGTCGGTCTGAATCCATTCACTTGTTCTTCTATCTTGTCAGCTATTTATTAAGTATCACGTATGTCCTGGGTGCCATAGGAGGTGCTGTGAGCATTGCAGTGCCTGAGATAGAATCCTTGCTTTCCTCTGTCTTGGACTCCAATGGTTATTTGGTTAATGCTCATAAGAGCATTATTCTGACTGTATTAATCTGCTGGAGCTGCCATAACAAAAGGCAGACTGGGTGGCTTAAACAACAGAAAATGATCTTCTCAGACTTCTGGGGGCTGGAAGTCCAAGAACAAGGTGCTGGCAGGGTTGGATTGCTCTGAGGCCTCTCTCACTGGCTTGCAGACATTCACTCTCTTGCTATGTCCTCACATGGCCTTTTCTCTGTGCACATATATCCCTGGTGTCTTGTCCTCTTCTTATGAGGACACCCGTCATAGTGGATGAGGTCTCGACTGCTGTGACTTCATTTAATCCTAATGAACTTTTTAAAGGACCTATATCCAAATAATATTAGGATTAGGGCTTCATCCTGTGAATTTTGGGAGGATCCGATTCAGCCCATAAGACTGATCACCTGAAAATGTAAACTCTTTCTTTAGAGGCATGAATAAAATCTGAATTTCTAACTGAATGAGTATCAGTGATGTCTAAGTCCTGGATTGAACTCATTGGTATTAGTATGTGTTGCCTGTGTTATTTCAAAGCCCAAGACTACGTTTTATTAAGAGGTACACAATCAGTTATTCCTAAGAGAGAAAGACCTGGAGAAATCTTACGGTAAATAAGAAGGGTACTAGCACACGTGACGTTCACAGTAGCATGGGATGGCCAGAGAGGAACAGGTTTATCTTGAATATAGTAGCAAAGGCTGTTTCTGCCACCCATGTCTTCATAAGTGTGTGAGAGACTTACGTACATATTGAATTTTCATATGTCTTCTCCTGGCAAAAATGTACAAAGATGGTTCTGAAGGGATTGTGACTGCAGACATGAGGTGTATTCTAGCTGGATTTGAATAATCTCTCCTAACTGATTTTGCAGAACAGTGAGCTAATGGTTGGCTGAGACTTGGCTATTTTTATGATGCCTTGCCTGGAATACCAGCATGGATGATTCACACTGATGAAGGGGTACAGTGGTTTAAAAATACTTAAAAAATAGAATATAAACAAGAATATCCTTATATTTGAGTTCAAAAATATTTTTTGACCGTTTGCCTGTAATAAAAACATTTTTAATTTTAATTTTCCTTAGCACTTCACCAATTAAACCTATAAAAGCTCTAAAGATCAGGGCAGAGTGTGTTTACTTCTTTTTGTCTATCCACAGAATGTAGTAGAGAGGCCTGAACAGGGTCTGCCCAAGAAATTTCAGATTTGTGGACAGATTTTTGGAAAGCCTAGTTAATCAACACAAACTACAACAATAAAAACAGTATTGCATTGTTATTAGAGAAACAGCATGGGTAATGGAAAAAAAGTGGGTATAAACCTGTTTGAGTTCTGTCTTTAAGTTGCTGTGAGGCTTAAGAATACACCTCCCACCCTACCCCTACCCCCCATCCCCAAAAAGCTCTGCATCTTAATTTTCTCATATGTAAAATGAGGCAGTAGGTCTGGTTCCAAGTTCTTTCTAAAATGTCCTGTTTTATGGTGATGGGTGATGATGACCAGTTGGACTAATTACAGGGTTGCCAGACTTAGCAAATAAAAATACAGGTGTCCTGTATTTTATGTCAACCTTAATATTAGAAGTTGTACTGAGAGGCCCCTGGAGAATCCAGAGTCATCAGGAATAAGTGTAGTGTGCGTGGTCTGCACGCCACATAATAGAGACCTGGCTGCTTATGGTAATTTTTGGAACTTGTAGCATTTCAGAGTGGTTTTGGATTGGTGGAAAATGTTCCTCTCCCTATTAATATAGCCCAGGACCCAGAACTTAGAGGAAGCGAGGTGGCTAAGCGGAACAGACACAACTGCAATGTGTCCCCAGCTCTGTGGTGGTTCCCTAGTGGAGCAGGAGCTTGCCGGTAACACTTGCTTTGCTAGGGGCTGCCAAGTTCATGCTGTGCCTCTGCCCTTTCAGACTCAGGCTTCCATTGGCGTTCCGGAAGAATTTACATCCATAACTAGGTGCTTTCATGAAAGAAAATACAAATACGTCAGGTTCTCTTCAATCTAGAACCAAACTCACCCGCAACCTGGCCACATTCTTACAGGATGGGGAAGAAAAGTGTTCTGGGTCAGAGAAAACCACCTCCTTGAAGAACGTTAGAAATGTTCTGTGCGCAAGAAATCTTTATAGAAATCAGCAATTTATTTGTTCTTTATACCAGGATAGGGTTGCCCTTCCAGCATTTTCAGAACTGACTTCTCATGGTTCGGGTCAGACACGATAAGTAAATTAGCCAAGTTATCCAACACCACGGCAAAGAAATTCTAAGTGTAGCAAAACAAGGCATGTGGGTTCTGGGTTTTGGGGTCGTAAATACAGGTTAGAAGCTTTATACCAATTACGTCTATCCCTTGACACATTTCCTTTTTAAGGTTAAGTAGGTTTAATTACACAGCTCCCTTTCCCATCTTTGCTTCTTTTTGACATTACATAAGATATTTTAGGAACAGGGAAAGGTTAATGGGCCTATGATGGGGCCTAGAATTAACTTCCTTAATTAAGCCTCCAGAAGACATCTTTTCATTTCTTTTAATGACCTGTCTTGGTTAAAAGAAGACCCAAAGCTCCTGCAGTTTTGTGCGGGTCCTGTTTGTGTAAGACCCGCACGATGCATCGTAGGGTCGGAGCTTTGTCTTCGGTGGTATTCCTGATTCAGGCAGCTGCTGTCACCAGCAGGGGGGCCAAAGAGAAGAAGCGTCTGGTCAGTATTGTGACTTTGGAAAATTCGTTTTTGTGGATTTGGGCATTTACAGTCCATTATCAGTTTATTTTCATAGAATAGATGGATAAATAAGTCCTTCCTCAAATTATGCTCAGCAAGTAATGTAAATTAAATTATACTTTAAAGGTACCAGATCAGTGACAAACATCTCGATAGTTAAACACCTTGCCATGAATCTTCTCTCAAACTCATATTCATACTCTTAATTTCTCTTGTTATTTAAGAATTTTTAGTATGTTTGTCTTAGGTGAGGGTCAGCTGTACATTCATTTCTTCCCTCTTTTTTCAAATTAGATCTCTTTGAGGAGCAGTCATCATTGGTGAGATTTTTACAGAGCCCATTTCAACATATCAGAGTGCTCCAAATTTAAGGACACTTTGTGTATTCCTCAGTCTTCTGGGTTAGTTTATCAGTATCTCACTTACATTTCTTGATATTACTGGAGCAAAATATATATGCCATTAGTGTTCTTGCTTTTCCCAGGTGATAATTCTAGTGGTATTTCCTAATCAGTAATATGTATTAGGATCTCCTTTTTAAATTATGTATCTAAATCTCTATCTACATCTCCAGGCCATAGTGGGCAGGTTCTGATTTAGAGAGATGTAGTAGCACAATGAAATCTAATCTGTGTTTTTCAGAGTGCCCCAGGGGATATTGATATGCACCCCTCTATGTACACGTGTTTGGAAATGCAGGCTGCTTTCCAGGTCCAAGCCCAGGGCAGTGGACAGCTTCTGTTCCCTCTTCTGTGAATCTGCTCTCCTACCTGATCACCTAACTGTCTGAAATGGCAATCGTTGCCGAATAGCTTCTTGTGACCTCAGCGGTGAGCATGAAACAGAGAGCTGTTATTATCTGAACTATACAAACATGAGATTAAATGAGTGTGCAGTTCATTGAAAAGGCTTGTTAGGGACAAAAATCCCGAATCTGTTCCAGGTGTTTCCACTGATGCCCCCCCTCCCTGGTAATGGAGCAGTAATGATTTGTGTCTTGTTATGCAAAGCTACTTCAGTTTGTCAATGGACATCCTGTGTTTTGTTACAGAGAGCGCTTATGGAGCCTAGATAGATGTCTAGGGAAACGTCTGCAAAGTGATGCACTCTTTTTTTTTTAACTTTTTTTTTATATTGGAGTATAGTTGATTAACAATGTTGTGTTAGTTTCAGTTGAACAACAAAGTGATTCAGTTATACATGTATCTATTCTTTTTCAATTTTTTTTTTTTTTGAATTTTATTTTTGGCTGTGTTGGGTCTTTGTTGCTGCGTGCGGGCTTTCTCCAGTTGCGGTGAGTGGGGACTACTCTTCGTTGCGGTGCGCGGGCTTCTCATTGCAGTGGCTTCTCTTGTTGTGGAACACGGGCTCTAGGCACCCGGGCCTCAGTAGTTGTGGCTCGCGGGCTCTAGAGCGCAGGCTCAGTAGTTGTGGCGCACGGGCTTAGTTGCTCCACGGCATGTGGGATCTTCCCGGACCAGGGATCGAACCCGGGTTCCCTGCATTGGCAGGCGGATTCTTAACCACTGCACCACCAGGGAAGCCCTCAAATTTTTTTGCCAATTAGGTTGTTACATAATATTGAGCAGAGTTCCCTGTGCTGTACAGTAGGTCCTTGTTGGTTATCCATTTTATTTATTTATCTATTTATTTTTGGTTATCCATTTTAAATATAGCAGTGTGTACATGTCAATCCCAAACTCCCTAACTATCCCCCCCTTGCTTCCCCCCAGGCAACCATAAGTTCCTTCTCTGTCTGTGAGTCTGTTTCTGTTTTGTGAATAAGATCATTTGTATCATTTTTTTTTTAGATAGCACATATGAGCGATTCTCTTTCTCTGTCTGACTTACTTCACTCAGTATGACAAACTCTAGGTCCGTCCATGTTGCTGCAAATGGCATTATTTCATTCTTTTTAATGGCTGAGTAATATTCCATTGTGTATATGTACCACATCTTCTTTTTACATTTCTCAGTTGATGAACATTTAGGTTGCTTCCATGTCTTGGCTATTGTAAACAGCACTGCAATGAACATTGGGGTGCATGTATCCTTTCTGACCATGTTTTCCTCTGGGTATATGCCCAGGAGTGGGATTGCAGGATCATATGGTAGCTCTATTTTTAGTTTCTTAAGGAACCTCCATATTGTTTTCCACAGTGGCTGCACCAGTTTACATTCCCACCAACAGTGTAGGAGGGTCCCTTCTCTCCACACCCTCTTTAGTATTTATTGTCTGTGGATTTTTTGATGATAGCCATTCTGACCTGTGTGAGGTGATATCTCATTGTAGTTTTGATTGGCATTTCTCTAATAATTAGCGATGTTGAACATTTTTCCATGTGCCTCTTGAAAACAGCACCGTGTCTTTCCTCTTTCCCTAATTCAGATATTATATAGTGCAGATGCCTGTCATCACTCAGCATTTTATTCATATGACACATCCTGAGTTTAACTGTATCAGCATTAAGTATCCATATTAAATAGAGTGGAAAATAAATGATCCTATGACTGTCTTTTGCTCTCTTCTTCAGGACAGGACTAGAATTAGCAGATTAATCTGTAAAATAGGATGGCCAGACTGGGAGGTGTCAGGGGGCATGTGGCCTGGGGACAGAGGATGTGCCGGTCCATCTCCAAGTTCAGAGCATATTATCTGAGGTGTAAGGAAACCCAAAGAAGTTAAATCATGGAATCTACAGTAAATAGCCCATGATCAAGAGAAACCAAGAAGCCAGCAATAGGTGGAAACTTTTCTGGGTCTCTACTTCCGTCACCTGTAAAATAATTCAGTACCTTGTAAATTGGTTTGTCCTGAAGATTAAACTTGTTAATACACAGGAAGTACCCAGACTGGTGCCTGGCACATAGTTAGGTTGTATTAATGTGTGAAATAGAATTATTATTATTGTTTTCATCAGCAGAAACTGGAGGATAAGGTGGGTTCTGGGCCTCAGCAGCTGGAGGGATAGGTGGAAGACAGGGTAGGGGTGTAGCTTGAGCTCTGAGCAGTAATGCTTAGCTGGAGGTCCTGAAATCTTTCCCGCTCAAGGGCCTCATTAATCTTGAGACCAGTTGAGCTGAGCTTGAAGCAGAACATCCTGTGAACCCCAGTGTGGGCATATGGGGGAGCCCAGTCTGAGACCCAGTTTCTAGAACTGGCTTCTCCAGTTGAGCTCACATCTTGTCTCTCTCCCCTTTTGAGAACACCATCGGGCCTCAAAGGAAAGAGCTCTATGACCACCAGAGAGAGTGGCTGGTGTCCATGTTTACTGTCGGCTCTGCTTTAGGCTGTAATTCTGCTGATCTGGTGTTTAATAAATGATTTGAGGTAGGTCATTTCCCTTTAGGGTGGTGGCAGAGCTAACACAGCTATTTTCACTAATAACATCAGTTCAATTCCTTAGCATCCATCATTGGAGAGTCTCAAAGATTAATCCACTGAAAATATTTCCACAGCTCTGTGGTTGCTGTGTATTTTTCACAGTTCCCAGAGATAGGTGGTAACTATTTTCCACAGCGACTGTATTCATTTAATCATGTAGTTCATTAGACAGTCATCGAGTGCCTACTGTATGTTGACAATGGCACTTGATCCTCAAGATACAAAAGAAGAATGTGACGTGGTTCCTGGCTTCAAGGTCTCGTGGAGCAGTGCAAGGACAGAGACAAGCTGACAAACACCGCAGTTCAGTGAAAGTGCTGATAATAGAGCAAATATGAAGTGCTGTCAGGCTCCAAGGATAATCAGCTCTCCCTTGGTGGTAGAGTCATGGTAAGGAAGAGCCTCACAGAGGGGATAAAAAGAATTATTTGGTCTTAAAAGATAAGAAGTGGTTTATCTGGCAGAGAGAGAAAAACGAGTATTCCCAGTAGAGAGGCAGCTTGGGCAAAGGGAGAGGCATGGAACACGTGTATTAGGAGGTTGGCATAAAAGTGGGAGAAATAGGATGGGGCAGGTACAGAAAAGCAATATCACCAAAGACCTTGCTTCAAAAACTTGGAAGTATTGACTTTATCAGAAATCGTTAGAGGACTTTAAACCAGAAGATAACATGATGAGGTTTGCCTTTGAGAATGTTCTTTCTGATGACAGTTTGGAGGATGCAATGGACGAGAGCAAAAATACTAGATAGGGAGATGAGGAATGCAATTGAGAGACTAGTTTAATGCCCATGTTATAGATGATAAGGACCTGAGCTAAAGCAGAGCAGTGGGGATGGAAGGGAGGACTCAGATGAAAAAATCTTTTAGAGGTAAAATCAAAAGGACTTGGCGGCAATTGGATGTCTAGAAGTGAAGGAGAGGTGCTTTAATACCAAATATATTTACTCTTGGATATCACAGTTCACAATGCATATTCCTCCTCCAAATGGTCCAAAGCGTATCCATTGTTTGCTCTTAGAGGAAAAAAATGGAGGTGATCTTGCTGCTGGAGCAAAAAAAAGAATACATTTTAAGGAAGTATTGGATTTTATCGGGGTCCTTTCTTTCTCCATTTAAATGCCCAGAGAACCTGAAGTGGTCCCCTTACTGAAACCTTATAGACGGAGCTAATGGAGAAGGCAGAAAGGCAAGGTCTTCATCTCTAGATCAGTGCTTCCTGCATTTAATGTACACACAATCACCTGGAGATCTTGCTAAAATGCAGATTCTGATGCAGTGGGTCTGGGGTGGGGATTGGGATTCCACCCATTTAACAAAGCTCCCAGGTGATGCCAGTGCACTTGACCTCAATTCGAGCAGCAAGTCTCCAGATTATTTATTATTCCCAGAAATACAACTTGGTAGTGCAATGAGACAGCCACAACCAGATTGCAACAATAGAGGAAGACAGCACACGCCCCAGATTATGCTGCTCTGGTCTTTCAGGTCTCGTCTTGGTGGGGCCTCTTGGGAATGGGGTCTGTCCCAAGAAGAGAGCTGACAAAGTCATATACAGTCATAGATAGTCTGAGCCAATAGGTGTCCTGGTGTTTTACAAAGAGCCACTAAGAATCTTACCACCATGCTGCCCCTGGCAAGTCTCACTGAGTAATGAAATCCTGACTCAAACCTGAAAATAACTCGAACCCACTGGCCTGCAAACAGTCCCACCTAACCAACATGGGATAACGTAAGTTCTGTTAAACTTGCCGTGGGTTGAGGAATATTTTGGGTGAAGTTATAAAAGACTCCTTTAAGCCATTGCAATATTTATGTCCCTGTCACCAGAGACAAACAAGACTGGAAATCTGCAAACTGGCTCCTTCTTATGAGTCAGCACTTGTCCACGTTAGGCCTCTACTTGCCAGCCATGTCGTGCTTAAGTTACAGTTTGTTTGTATATGTCATATGTCAACTCTTTAATCACAAGAGCATAAGTGCTAGGGACCAGGGTCAGATGCCAGGGTTGACATGGCCTGGTGGGAGACTGGCACTGACAAATAGCCCTGGGTGGCGCAGACCCAAGCTGGCCTGCTCTGGTTGCCTGAAATAGAGAGGAAATTTTGCTGTAGAGGGACTGCAGTAGACTCTGAAATGGAGAGGTGTCTGGTATGAGGAAAAGGGCTGTCTTGGGAGTCAGCAATAACCGGTTATGTGATTTTGGATGAGGCACTTTGTCTTTCTTGGTCTTGATTTCTCTCTCTGAGAAATGAGAAGGTAGGCTAAGTCAGTAGTCCTCAGACTTTCCTCTGCAAAGCCCTGCAGTCCTCATGGAGGATCCAGGAGCATCAGGCAGAACCTACCCAAATCCTTTCCAGCTCTGAGTCATGTGAGTTGGTAGGTCCCCAACATGTCTCTGCCTTTGGTTCTCAGTGTCATGGTAATCTCTTTGCAGTCCGCAGAAGTGTTCTCATTTGTGAGGCCTTTGATTTAGATTTTGGACTTCCTACAAGAGTCCTATCTATACTCAGCACTGATAAAATTCTAGAGGATAAGAAGGCTTTGGAAAAACTTAGCTCTAATGCTGCCCTCAGGAATTCCATGAGCATGGATCACACATGTGGAAAATACTTACAAGAAGGGATATTAACAATACAAATGTGATAGCATCTATTGTATCTCCAGAGTACACCTCATCTTAAGAAAATGGATTGATTTTTGAACAACCAGCTGCAGAATTAATTTTAGTAAGCCAAACCAGAATTAACCTACTTTTTGAGAAATGCATTTATTTGGGTTCCTGGGCCATGAGCTGGAGTTACATAGCTTGTGCAACCACTAGACTTATCTTTGTCTCAGAATATTTCTTCTAAGCAGCCTAGAATCTTAGCACTTCATTTAAAAGAGATTGGCTTGTTTTCATTGTCTCCGTTGTGTTTATATACGTTTAAATTCTTTCTGTGGACCACACTCGCAAGGATAGTTACTATCCTGATTTTCCCAGGGCAGTGGTCCTCCAGCAGGATGTACAGGTATACAGGTGCTGAAGTGCCTAGAGGCAAAGTTCAAAGTGGCTCTGTAACATACAACTTGTAAATACAATGGACCATTTCACAAAGGATTTCCCTTTGTAACACTGACAACAGCACCTTAAAGGCAGCGGGCATACTTGTTGAATGACTGAATGGCCATTCTTTTGTTTATTTGTTCCATGGAGTTGACCCCTTCACAGAGCTTTGTATGAATTACTGTTTTCTCCTTTGGAGAACTGAAATAAAGCTATGCTTTTCCTAATAACTAAACTCTCATTGTGATTCACTTAGCCAGCTGGGGCTTCATGGTTACCTGGCTTTGCAGATCAATCTTTTGGTAGAAGCTATGCACTGTCATTTTACTCTTCTGTTTCCTTGAAAGGGTCCCCCTCTTTGGCTCTTCCCCTTGAGCACAGAAGAATCATTCAACACAGAGGCTACTGACAAAAAGGGGCATTTTGGGTGTAAATAGGGGTAAGTCATGATTAGTTAATAGAAGCTTGATTCTCAAAAATCTAGGGGATTTTTATCACACTCAATATGGATTCTATTGGATTGTGTCAGAACATGCAAGTTCATGTGCCCAAATTTTGAATTCGTTTAGATTTTTTTCTTATTACAAACAAAAACCTGATTGAAACATGACATTAGAAGGTTGATAAATTGGACTCTGCTTCCGATGGGCCTGAGAGCATCTCTAGAAAATAGTATTATGTTCCTAGGGAATTGGCATTTTAAAGCATGGTGTATGAGAAAGGTGGTTAATAAACTATAAAAATTATGGGATTATAGGCTCTAGGGAATCTGTTCTGGAACTCAATGGGTAAATGGGTCCAAATCACTTAGCTAAGAAAAATATAGGTAAGATAGCATAAGACATGAGTGCAGACATACTGGGAGAAGGGAACAGAAGACTGGACTTTTTATCTCCTTGCTTGACCTTGAGCTTCTTTGGAATTATCATGTCCACTCATAAAGCAAGGACAGGAATATCTGTCTCTCACTTTTCAGTGATCTTTGGAGGTTTGTTGAAATGATGATGGGAACGTGATAATGTTAAGTGTCGTAGGTATACAGTGACTCATCGTGATACGGCTATGGCAAAAGCATAGACATTGAAGCCACCCAGACCATTGTTCAAATCTCAAACCCTCCCACTTATTATGATACCTTGAGAAAGGTATTCAACTTTTCTGAGCCACAGAACTATGACATTACCTTTAAAATGGAGACAATAAAGTTGTTGGGGTAAAAATGTAATGTAAATGTATAAGATACCGTACTTTACACAGTAGATATTCAAATCACGGTTCTCGTTATCATCGTCATCATATCACAGGCAAGAAATAAGAAGTCCATTTCCTAAGCATTCGTTTATTCAACAGGTGTTTTGAGTGTTCAGTGTGTACATTGGAAATTAGATATGATTTCATGTCAGCTTACGATGTCAGTGGAGACAAAATGAAATCATGTGAATGCACATACAGGGAATATGCTGCCCTTAAATAAAAAGTTAATGTTCATAACTGACCAACAAGATTTAAGTTGCACACAAATTCTTTTTGTTTGTTGTTGTGTTTGTTTTTAGATTTGTATAATAAATCATTCATATCCTTGCCCGTTCTTCCTTGTGATTAACAACATATTTGCAATATGGTCACATAGTAGATTAAAACTGGACCCTAGTTAATAAACTACGGGCTCCTTTTAGTGCCTAGGTATAGCGCATATAGACTTTAGATTTTGTTCTGGAGGAGGTAGAAGCCATTTGAAAATTTTGAGCAGAGGAGTACCATGAGCTGACTGTATTTGCAGAGACTTATTCTGCCTCTCCGTGGAGAAGAGATGGTTAAGGGGCAAGGGTGAAGGCAGGGACACCTTCGGATGGTCATTGCAGTGATAAAGGGTAAACATGGTAGTGATTTGGTCTTGAGTGGCAGTGGTAGGAGGCGGTGATACACGGTCAGATTCTGAATCTGATTTGGAGGTAGAACTATAGAATTTGCTGGTGGATTGTAGTGTGATGTGAGAAAAAGAACTCAAAGACTCAAGCCTGAGTCCGGAGATTTTGGACTGAGCGATGGGAAGAATGATGTTTCCACTTAATGGAGATGAAGGAGACTAGGAGCAAGTGGAACCATTTTCAGTGAAGATGCAGAGTTGACAATTGGATGTTTGAATCTAGACTTTAGGGGAAATGTTGAAGCAGGACATAGAAATTTGACAATCATTGGAGTTTAGATGGTATTCAGTGTCAAAGGACTAGATCACCAGAGACTGAATGTAGAGAGAAAAGAAGGTGAAGCCCCAAGACTGAACCCTAGAGCCCGTCATTGCTTAGAGGTCAAGAAGGTGAGAAGGAACCAGCAAAGGAGAACAAAAGGCAGACTGATGGGGACGTAGAAAACAAACTTATGGTTACAAAAGGACATAGAAAACAAACTTATGATTACAAAAGGGGAAGTGGGGGGAGGGATAAATTAGGAGGTTGGGATTAACAGATACACAGTACTATATAAAAAATAGATAACCAACAAGGACCTGCTGTATAGCACAGGGAACTATACTCAATATTTTGTAATCTATAAAGGAAAAGAATCTGAAAAAGAATATGTATATATAAAACTGAATCATTTTGCTGTACACCTGAAACTAACACAACATTGTAAACCAACTCTACTTTAATTAAAAAATGCAAAACAGAATTAAAAAGGCAGACTGACGGGAAGGAGGAGAACTTGAAGAGAGATTGGTGCATCAGAAACGCGAAAGGCAGTAAAAATGTAAGATGCGTTTAAGGAGACAAAGTGGCCACCTGTGTGTCAAACGCTGCTAATAAGCTAAATAAGATGAAGACTGAGAACTGATTTTTGGATTTGGCAAAGTGAAGGTTCCGTGCTAACCTCGGCAAAAGCTGTGATGCCGGAAAGATTGGCAAGATGACCTGATTGGAACGTGTTCAGAATAAAAGAGGAAGAGAAATAGAGACAGTGAGAATAGACATTTTTGCTATGAAGGGCAAGAAAGTAATGGGGGAGGAGGGGAGAATGATTCAAAGAAAAGGTAGGGTCTAAGCAGGCGTGATATTAATAAATATGACGCAGGCTCTGATGGATCAGACGGGATGCTGGCTGTGGGTCTGGAGCAGACTTGGTAGGCCTGCTGATCCAGACTTTAACCCTTCGGTTGCTGGACTATGGAATGTCCAGGAGGTCCCAGCGGAGAGGTTGGGTTGGAAAAGTAGGCGAGGGGGTACTTGGGAAGCTCAGGGTAGTGGGTGTTTATCAGCAGGTCCAGAAGTGTTTCGGTATGTTCATAATCAGGATGGTAGTACCAGTGTGTTCCAGCTGAACATCTGCCTTGGATCCATAAAGAATTTTTTTTTTCTTTATTATCTTCATTTTTCAAGTTGAGGATATTGCAGCATATTTCCATGATGCTGAGAATGACCAAAAAAGAGGGAAAATTGGAAAATGTGATGATGTCAGAGAGCAAGGTGAGAATTACAGGACCTCCTTGAGTTGGGGAGTGAGGATGGGGCTAGTGCATAAATCGAAAGGGTTGGTTTTGATTGAAACACAATCTCTTTGTTCCTTAGGACAGGAAGGCACACAGAGGAGAGGGCCACAGACATACGTTAGCTGCCAAGTGGTGGTGGAGGGCGTGTGGGATTTCTTTCACGGTTGCTTCTATTTTTCTGTGAGAGAGGAAATTTATTGACACCTCACATTTTTCACTTCCTCAGAATGACTATGTACCTACACTTTATCTGAGATTTATGTAGAATTCTGGGGAATCCTGGTTACTAGACCAACTTTTGATTCAGAATCTGCATCTCCCACTAAGACACATCAAACCGTGGAACTTTGGTCCTCTTATTCCAATGGATAATGATTAGAGCCCAGTTTCCTTTAGAGCCAGTTTGTTTGGAATATGATGAACCCTGGCTGTCTAGTGCCCTGCTTTGCTATGGAGTGGCCCAGAAAGGAAGCATTTCGTGCCTGCCACAGTGATGGATCCAGGGCCACCCCTGAACCTGACTCAGAGTAGGTAGGTGTTCAATAAATATTTGTTGAATGACTACAGGAAGGAAGGAAGGAAGCAAGCAAGCAAGAAGATAATATTCAGTTTGCATCAAGAAAAGGCACTGCTAATCCAGCCTAGTAACATATGTTTCTGCTCAGGAGATTTACATCTTGTTTACAACTAATTCCTCCGTCGCATGTTTGGCGTTCCAAGATTTTTGCCTAGACTCAGGAATACATCCAGAGTGGCTGAAGGATGGCAATGCTTGATTGCTTGCCTCTCCCTCTACCTCTGAAGTTAATCTGATGCTATCTGAGCGCAAAGACACAGACAGGGTGGAGGTTAATGCAAATTTAGCCAGGAGTCTAGTGCCACTTCACAAAATATTGATTAGGTGTCTGATTTGCTCTCCCCTGACAATGGGCCAAAGGAATGAACCAATCAGGTGGGCTCAACTCCAGCTCGTCATGGTCATTCGATAAAGCCAGACAGCCAATGAGCAGCTGCTACCTTTTGATTGGGTGAGAGGCCAGAGAGGGGGGAAACCATCTTAGCAACAGCAGGAAGGATTGCACACGCCCTTGCACACACACGCGCAAACACAGACCTGATGCCTTACCACCCTGCTGCAGGGAACGGTTGCTGATTGTGTCTCTTAAGGCTTTTGTTCAGCCACAGTCCTGGCTTCCAAAGGACCAGTTTCTTTTCACAGACCACACTGCTCACCTGGTCTGTCGGCTCATAATCCCTTTTTAATGGAATGAAGGGACGACCTTCCTCTCTCTGCCCCCTCCAACGCACATCTTATTAAGAGCCAACTTTGATCTGCAGGTAAACGGCACAGGCTTTGTTCTCAAAATGGGCTGTTCTGACCCCTGTCGGGGAGCCGACCCCACCACTGCCCTTCCTGACACCACATGCAGATGGGGAGGGAGGTGGCGTGGAGGCCAGGCCCACTGCCCACCTGTTGTTTCCTGTGCTTTCTGGAAGAACCGTAGAAGGGGTTTCCCCAAGCCAGCGCAGGCTTCTGTGTCGCTGTTATTTTCCGTACAGGCTTCCCCTTCATTGTTCCCTGGCCTTCACAGCCAGGGCCCAGGAAAGCTTTCCTGTTTTCAGCGTGACACTTGGCAATGCCTTTCGTAGCCACTGGGTTCCCAACATTTAACATTGTCATTTCAAAGGCTCCCGTCTTCTGGTCTCCACTGGCTTTTTATGTTTTCTGAGCAGCTGCCCTTATTCCCCAGGTGCCGGGGCCTTGGGGGCTGCCTGCCAACCCTTGGTTTCCCCAGATTAGTAGCTGCCGTGGCCTCCTCGTCTCCCTTCTGTCCCCCCCCCACCTCATATCCTGGCTCTGAGTTTATTTTGAGGCCAGGGGTGACGGGGGGGTGGTAACTGGGGGGCTGCACACGGGTTCCCAACATCTTTCTTTCCTCCGAGGACTTTGCCGCCTTGCTCTGACAGCTGCTTTCAGCATGAGTCTTCGATCCAGGAGCATCTGTCCATGGATTATCCAGTCCCGCTGGTGGCTCCTCGTGTTCCCTGCTGACAGCCATAGTTCCGTCTGCGTAGGAAAGCCTATCAGGTGGGACGGACTTCACTGGAAGCGGTGTGTGGCTGTAGTTTGTACCAGAGAAAAGGAAGTTGAGATCATGTCATAGGAATTTTCCAGTCCAAGAAGGATTATTGTCTAGGAAATGGTAGCCAGCTGTTTTCCATCTTCTTGCCTAGCAAACAAAGGGGAATGGCCTGAAATGGAAGCAAGGGAGAATTAAGACAGACATGAAGAACTCGTTTCTGAATGTTAGGCTTAACAGAACCTGGAAGATGTTACCACGTGCACATTTGGAATTACTTTCCGAGTGAGGTATGATCCCCGCCCACTGGAGTTGTGTTCAGGTGTCTCCTCTCACAGGTGCCGTGGGATGGACGTGATGAGCTCCAGAGCAGCACAGCTGGGCTTTGGAGTTAGACTGGCCTAGACTTAAGTTGCAGCTTTGCAGCAGCCCCATAATGTGGTGTTAGCAAACTTCTTAACTTCTCTGAGCCTTTTACAGAAATCTGTACAATGGAAGTCACAATATCAACCATACCGTTTTAAATAAAACCGTGTACGTAAGGCGCCTCGCTTAGGGCTTACCATGTAATAAGCATTCAAAACTGTTGACTCTTCCTCCCAATTCTAGAATTCCCAGAGCTTCATTCCATCAGTGGACCTACGGATACAGTAGGTCAATAATTTATTTATTATTTATTAGTAGGTCAATTATTTATTAATCAATTTTAAAAATTGAGCATCTCCCTGGAGCCTAGCTTCATGAGATCTGCCCATGGTTTCTGCCCATGACAATTTATGTTTTAGGCCAGAAAAGAAGCCAAACAAGTGATATAACAGGGCATCCGTGTGGCAAGGCAAAGCTATTCCCACTTGTACAGAGTCAGTGAGTGTAATAGGAATGGGCTGTCTACCCCGGGTTAGAATCATCCAAGAAGACATTGCAGGAAGGTTGGGTTTTAGTTCAGAAACTATCATTTATGTCCTTTGACTCTGTTTTCTTAGCTGTAAAATGGACACAATAATAGGATTAAATGGTATTGGAAGCAGATGAAATGCTGCAGGCACGTTTGACTGCGAAACTCATGCTTTAACCAACACACACACACACACACGGCCCTCGTCACAAGACATCCAATCAAATATTTTTAATGTGTCAAATGAATTGATAAAAGTGATAGCTATGAATGACAGCTGGACGGAATTAATACTGTGCTGCCGAGGAGCGCCACGACAGTGACCTTCGGTGTCCTCCCTCCCAAGCAGCCGCATAGAGACACGTCTCCCTCTGTGGATTGTGATTCACACATACACATTTTCCCTTTTATCTCCCCATTTGCATGCTCATATTAGACATGGATTTGGTTGGACCTGCGTCTGTTGAGACGGCCAGCCAATAACAGAAGCCCCATGGGGACGAATGCCGTCTGGTTTCGGGAGTGGGTCTAGCGAGTGAGGTCTAGGTCAGGAAGCTATTAGCCACAGAGATGGGGAATATATTCAGCTGTCATCACTTTTTAATTAAAATAGCCTGGTGGCACTTGCATCTCCCAACTCTGTCGCTCTCCACCCTCTCCCTGGCACTGGGTCCTCCCGCAAAACAGGACAAGTATCTTCTCCCTGGTCCAGGGTCTCTGGGGCTTGTTCAGAGACCATGAGAACCCTGACCTTTAGGAGGAAACAGGCACAATCTGTGTTCTCTCCCCAGCTCCACCTTTTGTAATGGCAGGGTGGTGAGAACATGTATAGCATGGAAATCTGAAAATGCTACAGACCAGGGCTTTTCCCTCCCTGGAGAGTGACACATTAAACATGGACCGTCACACCCCTAGAAGAGACTTGGGGTAAATTCCCAGCTGGTAATTCCTGAGATTACTATCATAACATGGGATTTTCCATACTCTAGATTTTCTTTTTCATTTTCTATCACGTTAAATCCACTTGTTTCATTGCTTAGATGGAATGGAAACTTGAGAAACAAGATGGGCTCATTATTAGAGCCTGCTCAGCTGACCTAAGTTAAAATCCCTGCTCCTTGATTGCTTGTCACATGCTTTGAACTTTTTACTTAACTATTTTAAGCCTTGGTTTTCTCATCTGTAAAATGGGGCTAATAATAGTATCCACTACTTAAGGTCATTGTGAACATTCAATGTAATCTTTCACTAAAGCACTGAGTGTGGTACCTGGCATGAAACAATCGTGCCATAAGTGGAGGCTGTCTTATGAATCAGTATTTATCATTCTGGTTGGGGGACACAATAAAAAATTGATCAGGGGTAGACTAGCCATGTTTGATTAGGCTTGTCATGAATGTAGAAGTTTAATAAGGACATTATTTGACACAGTTATCTGAACCATGTAACAGAGAAGTGTATGAATAGGGTGCCACAGCACTTAATTAAAATGTTTCATTTATTACCCTGGTGTTTTCTGCATTTAAAGATACTGTGCACAGCAAAACGTAGCACAGTCCCCACTCTCTCAAATTGGCATAATACGCAAATTATATCTTCAGCACTTATATCAATATGCAAATAAAGCATCAACATAGTTGCAGCTTCATCAACACAAAGCATTTATTTTGTGCCTATTTTCCATAGGTGCACCAGAACAAAATGATTTTGGACAAATCCAGCTCCTACTCTTTTGGAGTTCATGGTATATAAGAGATAATACAGGCAAACCTTGTTTTAGTGCGCTTCACTTTATTGCGCCTCGCAGATAGATTTTTTTTTTTTTACAAATGGAAGGTTTTACAACCCTGCATTGTCAGATGATGGTTAGCATTTTTTAGCAAGAAAGTATTGTTTAATTAAGGGATGTACATTGGTTTTTTTTAGACATAATGTTATTGCACACAACAGATTATAGGATAGTATAAACATAACTTTTATAGGTGCTGGGAAACAAAAGAATTTTTGTGAATTACTTTATTGTGATATTCGCTCTATTGCATTGCTCTGGAATTGAACCCACAGTATCTCAGAGGTATGCCTGATACTGAGATCTAGCATAGGTGGAAAGACAGATCGGAGATTCTGAAGGCAGAATAAAAATTTTTGCACCAGGAGCTAACTCATAGGAAGGTGAAGTTTCTTATCTGTGTGGTGAGATAGAAATTCGTTTTAGGTGAGCGTGAGTAAGCCTCTTTGGAATCTTATACACAGGCCAATAGGCTTTGATTAAAGTCTGTTGCCTAGGTTGACAAATTGTAAATTGTTTTTCTTTGAAGTGCAGTTTTCTTCTTCACGGTGAGCCATGAGGGGCCAGTTGAGCAGCGACCAGTGGCAAAACTCACCCAGCATTTACCAGTCTGTTCTCAGAAGCCACCCCACCCCCGTTTCACTGGTCGCAGTGGTAGCTTTAGATTTAGTGGTTCTCCACAAGGCTCTTCTGTGTGATGAGTCTCCACACTCTCGAGATAACTACCCTCAAGTCACCCTGCATTGGAATCACCTGGGGTGCTTATGAAAATGAAGATTCCTAGGCCAGAGTCCAGTATGGTAAGTCAGGGGGGTGGGACCTAGGAAGTCTGTGTTTGATCGTGGGCCTCGGATCACTGCTCTCCACACCAAACCACTGCTCTAGATCCTACCCTTTCAACATTCATCCTATCCCAGGCCTCCTTATTACTTGTGCTGCTGCTGCCTTAGTTCATGCGTCTAGCCTGGCTACTACAGTCCTCTCTTCACTGGCCTCCTAGTTCTCCTCTTTACTAGTAATAGTAAGCTAAATAAAATTCAAATCTTACAGTGTCAGACCCTATACAAGATCCTACAATCAGCCACTATTTTCTATAGGATGACTTCGTCTCTTTTCTAGGACAAGTAAGGCTCTCGCCAGCCTTGCCTCCTGCCTCATCCCCTGGGTACCCCTTATATGCTGCAGCCACGCTAAAGGCGGGTCTCTGAATACACTCTGCGTCAGGGCTCCGGGCCCTCGCTCGTCTTCTGGCATCTGGCTAGAATGACCCCCCCATCACCCCTCCCCCACCGCCCCTTATTCCGCTCCTGGCTCTCTGACAAATACCTACTTTAACACAACTGCTCAAGAATTACCTCTTCTGAGATGACTTTTCTGTCCTTTTCCCTTTTCTTGCCTGCATTCTCCCTCCCGTCCGTATTTGCTTTGACAATAGCACTTACAGCACTCCACTGCAGTATTAGTTGACAAGTCTGTCACTCCCTTGAAAGCACAGCCCGTGTCTTTCTCCTCTTGGTATCTCAAGGAACATATTAATGTTTTCCAGAATAAATGAATGAACCCATGAATGGTACAACATGGAACCTAAATTTATTCCCAGACTAAATTTGCAGCCCAAGAGTTGGCCACATTATCCTTCTTTTCATGATGTGTATCTTATCAAGAGTTTTGAAGGTCACAAGCAAAATGAAACAACTTGGAGTTTCCCACATGTGAGTGGGCTCAATCCAGTCTGACTAACACATTCTAAAGCCCACAGAGTGTTCCTTCCCTTCATGATGTGGAGATAAAAATAGGGAGAATGAAATAAATGAAACCAGTGTCTTTGTTATGTAAACCACAGGGTAAATTGGGGTAGATGAGCAATCTTTATGGCAAATGTAACTGATCTTTCTGGAGAGTTATTTTATTTAATTGATTCATTTAATTGCCTAGCAAATGAAATCTGAAAATACCATCCCTGAGAAGACTTACTTGCTGCAAATCCCTTCTCTTCTCTAAACCTCATTGATTCCAGTTAATTTCCCATCATTTCTCCTCTCTGTCTACAGTGTGATTTGAGCATTTCACGTTTTCTTTCAAGGCTGAAGTTCAAAGATCGGACACAAAGAGTTGAAGATTTTCAATTCTACTGTCTAAGGCATTTCAAGAATCAGTGGTTGCTCTCATGTGTTGCTGGTGGGGATGTGAAACGGAATAGCCACTTTGGAAAACAGTTTGGCAGTTGCTTAAAATGTGAAATGGAAATTGAGTATGAGACTTCTCCTCTTCACCCCTAAGAATTTACCCAAGACAAATGAAAGGACGTGTACCCGTAAAGACTTTGTACGTGAATATTCACAGCAGCAAAACCATAATACCCCCAAAGTGGAAACAACCCAAATGTTCATGAATTGGTGAATGGAGAAACAAAATGTGGTATATCATACAGTGGAATACTAGTCAACGGTAAAAAGAAATGGAATACCAATGCGTTCTACAACATAGATGAGCCTCAAAAATATGCTAAGAGAAAGAAGACAGTCACAGAGGTATTTATACTGTGTAATGCCATTTATATGAAATGTCCAGAGAAAGCAAATTTATAGAGACAAGAAGCAGAGTGGTGGTTGCATAGGATTGGCGGGGTAGGAGCAGAAACTGCAGCTGGAGGAAACTTGGGGGGTGATTGAAATGTCTGAAAACTGGATTGCGGTTACAGTTGTCCAGCTCCCTACATTTACATATAATCATTAAACTGTACAGTTACAATGGGTGGATTCTGTGGTGTGCAAATGACACCTGAATAGAGCTGTAAAAATAGTTGACACTGACGCTTTGCTACCTTCGTATTTTTATTATAGTGGTGGTACACTTTCAGAAACCTTTCCCAGGTAATATATTTTAAAAGTCTTTAATCACAGCATCTAGATTTTAAGTTGGTTTCTTTCCTTTTCTATGAACTCCTGAGACCCTTCACCTTTATACCAGTGGAGACATATTCAGACTGTAAAAACTTTTTTCTCTATCAAACTAATTAAGCTCTGATGACATCAGCTGTATTTGCAGTGCACCTGATTAAGGCCATGATACTAATTAAATTCTTGAATGATTAAAAATGCAAATTACCAGACTGGGTTGAGCAACAGGCCTTGCTTGCTTCTGGGCTCCAAAACAGTAGGGAACAACAAGCCTCATCTCAGGTGATGGAGCTCTCACGTCTAACCTGAGTCAAATGAGGCAATATTAACTGTGAATGACTAAGATTTACCTACTTTTTATGGGGCGATATTTCATTTATAGAGGCCATGCATTTCTAGGTGACTCATACCTTTGTGAGTACACTGAGAAGTGTTGTATTGGGATGGAAGGACCCCCAAGCTTTGGAGTTAGAACTGAGTTCAGATGCTACCTCTGTCACTTACCAGTGGTGTGATCTTTGGCTAATTATTTAATTTCTCTGAGCATGTATATCTTTATAACAGGGAATTTGATTATCTAGCTTGAAGAGCTTGGGGGCTAATTAAATGAGATCACTTATGTCACTGGGCCTAGCATATAGGGAGCATTTAATAAGTGGGACCATGGGGTAGCTTAGATAATAAGCTCTTGGTTCATTCAACAAATACTAACTGAGTGCCTACCATTCATTTACTCCTTCAATTTATTATTTTATTATTATTTTTTTATTTGGCTGCATCGGGTCTTAGTTGCGGCATGTGGGATCTTCATTGCGGCACACGGGCTTCTCTAGTTGTGGTGCACGGGCTCCAGAGCACGTGGGCTCAGTAGTTGCAGTGCACAGGCTCAGTAGTTGTGGCGCGCAGACTTAGTTGCCCTGCTTCATGTGGAATCTTAGTTCCCTGACCAGGGATTGAACCTGCTTCCCCTTCGTTGGAAGGTGGATTCTTAACCACTGGACCACCAGGGAAGTCCCTATTCCTTCAATTTAGAAAATATTTATTGAACGCTTGCTATCTTTCTGGTAGTGTTCTTAGTGTTCAGGATCCATAAATGAATTTAAAAAGACAAATTCACACCATAGCAAAGCCTACTTAGAAAATATCTATAAACATAATAAATAATTAAATGCTATGATATGTGGCAAAGTTCTATGTCCTATGGCAAAAAACAGAGTAGGATGGGGGGGGACCTAGAGTGATGGGGGTGAGGGAAAGGATGGATTGCAATTTAGGGCGATGAGGGGAGGGCTCAGTGAGCAGGTAAAAAATGAGCAAAGCCTTGGAGGAGGTGTGGGAGCTGGGCATCACCCAGCAGCTCTAGGGGGGAGCCTTGTAGGCTGAGTAAACAGCCAGCATATAGCGCCCCAAGTGTCATGTTCTGGACACCTTCAAGGAGTACTGGGAGGCCAGTTACCATGCCAGACACTAGATACACATGGTAACCCAGTGGTCAGAAGTTAGTTCAAATTCTGTCTCTGTCACTTGCCAGTTTGGTCATCTTTGGCTAATCTTTTAATTTCCTTGAGCTTGTATCGGTTCATCTATAAAATGAGATTTGAATATCTGTTTCAAAGGATTATCTGTCCCAAAGTTTTGAAACGGTCGTTTACCCCAGTCACCTCTGAAGCTGCAGTTTGTAAATGGTGCTTGAGCAGAACGGGAACCATGGTTTTATTCGTGTCTGGCTCTGATCCACTTAGTCACGTAAATAAAGCATCCTGACACAGAGCCTATTCCAGTCCTTCGGCCTGGTTGGTGGGGCAGTTAGGAGATGAGACCGGCTGAAATCGAAGGACCATTCTGAGATGTAAAAAGGAATGAGAGAGAGAGAGAGCATTAATTTATTCATTCAACCAATAGATAATGGAGCTTCCGCTATGTTGCGGGCACTTATTGCTTGGAGAAGAACAACGTGGAGTGTGGTAAAGCGTTTTAAATACTGGGAGGATAATACATTTTATACATATGTAAATGTGTGCCTGTGTGTGCATGTGCCTGTGCAGTTTCTCTCAGAATCAACCATGTGCCAAAGGTGACTCAGACATTGATGGACGCTTTATCAGGGACTTCCAGTGAACTGTGGGTTGGGGGTTGAGAGAACAAGGAAAGGACATGGGAGCTCCTTCAGCTTCGATACTGGCCTTCTCAGGTGTTTCTCTCCTTCTGTCTCGCTGGCTGTGAACTGTATCCTGGAAAGAACACCGGATTGAGTCAGAAGACCTTGGTTCCACAATCAGCCCTTCAGGTTTTAGCTGTGTGACTTGGGCTTGTCACGTGACTCCTCTGAGCTTTATTTTTCTCATTTATGCAATGGAAATAAAACTTCTACGTCACCTGCCACCCAAATGTCAAAGGTCAAATGAGGAAATGCATTTGAAATCATTTGATAAACTATAAAACTAAACATGAGTTGAAGGAGGTGCAGGTCATTGTTGGAGAAGGAGGCTGATAGGACATGGGGATGGGCAGTTGTTATCTGTTGTAGGAAAGAATGGTTTTGGCATTTCTCCAAAGAGTAGACATTTGGTGCTAATTTATGCACATTAGTTAATTCTGCTTTGCTGGGGGGCTCAGATGGGACTCCCTGATGGATGTGCCATCCATGAAAGAATCATGAAAGCCACATGGCTCAAAACTGTGATCCTTTCAGGGATGGAACTAGAGAGACAGGCTCTTGAGAGGCACAGGCTTGGCTGACAATTTCAAAACCGTTTGCTCAGTGATACCCTGCTGAACCCTGGGCAGTGGGATGAGTAGAGAAAACACTTTTGTCCTAAAAACTGTTAGGTTCATTTTCCACCCCGCTCCCCAGTTATCTAGGTTTTACATTCCAGGCATGTAGGGATACAGTCACCCAGTGGTAACTGGTGATGCTGGGCCCTTCTTTCCAAGCTCTGAAACCATCTGGGCTGGCGGAGAGCGAGAAGGGAAAAGGCAGCATACTTTTCAGGAGGCGAAAAACACTCTCAAGAGTCAAACTTGAGGCAAGTTCTTGGAGCAAAGAGAGTTATTCAGGGGAAAGGCAGCCAGATGCTCTGTAAAAGCATGTGTCTGATTATAGCATGAATTGAGGATGGGCAAGAAGGAATCACTGAATCTTAAGAATTGTTGAATCTCATCATGGGTGAGACTCAGGTGACCCACAGATGCCCTTGTATCTCTGTTTATGTGTTGGTCTCACTCTCCACACAGTAAGCTCCCAACTAGGACCAAGTTTTTTGCATTTTTTTCTATCTGTAGTGGTTGTGCCAGTGCTTGTCATTTCACAGTTGCTCCCAATATATGATGGAGTGGGATGGTTCACTGGCCCTTTCCACACACCAAGGCTGGCTAAGGAAGGAGGGCGACCCCTGAGTCTTCTGTGGGGAACTTACCTCGGTGTTTCATAATCCTTAATATTTGGGGAAGATTCTGATTTGGTTAAAAGATAAAAATACTTCTCTTCTTCAGTACCTGTTCATTTTCACTATGCTTGTAGCACCAACAGTGGGCTGGAAATGGACCAGAATGATCTCATTTCTAAGGCAGAGCTTCCCAGGGGCGCTGTGACAGGCTTGGGGTGGCTGGGATAGTTTACAAGGCATTTATTCGAGATATGGATGGTTGGAAGTTTCTTATAGTGGGAAAGTATATAAAAGCAGTTTTGATAACTATTTAGAAATTTTTAACTCTATTTGAACATTCATTGTATGGATTCATCTGTAAACTTGCTGACTTCCGTAACGACTATTTGGGTGTCTAAAACTCTGTGAATAGCCCCCTCACCCGCTCCCCCCCACACACACACCAGAGTGTCCTGGGAAGCTACATGCAATTCACTTTCCTTGGATCATCCTGTTAAAATGTCCTGGTATTAGTTTGATTATTTTTTAGTCATGATTTTTTTTTTTTTTACCATCAGTGATGTTCTTTGCTTTGCCTGCCCTATAAAGTGTTAGATTTTTTTCCTGATTTCATTTGCTCTAATATTTTATATTTTGTCCAATAATATAGAAGGCATATGTGATTTTAATCATTACTTTCTTTTTTTTTTTTTTTTTCGGCTGTGCCATGTGGCTTGTGGGATCTCAGTTCCCCGACCAAGGATCGAACCCAGGCCACGGCAGTGAAAGTGCGGAGTCCTAACCACTTGACTGCCAGGGAATTCCCTAATCATTACATTTTAAAAGCAGATATTAGATGTTTCTAAATAGAAAATGATTTATTTTACTGAGAGAGTTTATACAAAGTCCATATTTAGTATCTTCTGTAACATTTGCTAATTTAAAAAGTAAGTAATGAAATTTAATTAATTTTATTACTAAGTCTCAAATAGAATCTCCCAGATTTTTTCCAAGGTATCCCAAATATGCAATTGTTATAGCTTCCTGTGTGTGATGATATAAAAAAGTTAGGGCAACATTGCCATAAATTATTCTTGTTGCAGTTTTTCACCCTGGGAGATGGGGTGTAAGTGGAAAGAATGTTAATCTTGGTGGAAAGGATTTGTTAGAGAAATCCAAGATGTTGCTATTTTTGCTTTTAAAGTTCCATTTGCTAAAATAGTGAAATAAGGAAGGCATGTTGAGCTTGAAGATATTTCACAATGCTGGACACTGTCTGATGGGGTTGGCTGTGTTTCTGCAGGTTCATACCTTGCCAGCTGCATCTCCCTTGCTTCTTCCAGGACAGAATGGGTTGAAAGAACCAGCAGGAACTGACAAGGTAAATGTCACTACATCCAGCTGGCCATACTTTGAAATTAAACATGGACTTAACAGATTTCAAAGTGTCGCAGAATTCATACAATTCATGAAACCACATTTAAATGAAAAGCAAGCGATAACCCTCCTATTTCAAAACATCTGAGCAAGTGTTTTTATATTGAACAAAACACTTAAACTTCATTTCTATTGAATAAATACACCCAGTACAGGAGAAAAAACACCAAATGGGTCTGAAATTGACCTTAGATTACTCGTCCAGTATTCTGGAGGGGTGTGCAAGGGGTACCCCCTTTCTTCTGGAGGGCTGGCTGGGGAGGGAGGTCAATGCTGAGAAAGTGCATCTGCAGCTTTGAGTGCATCTCCCCACCCCTTGCCGCAGGGGGACGGGGAGGCGGGAACAGGCATGAAATCAGGGGTCTCAGGATGAGGCTACCATATTTAGCAAATAAAAATACAGCAACACATGGAATATTGGGGATATATTTATGCGAAAAATTATTTGTTGTTTACCTGAAATTCAGTTTAAATTGGGCATTCTGTTTTTGTCTGGCAACCCTACTTAGAAAGAGTTGGGGGGAGAGGGACGTGGGAAAACATGACGCAGCAGAAGAACAGGAGTCTACAATAGCGAATTTTATAGCAGGAAGATGGTGACGGCAGCATCATTCCTGCGTCATGTACTTGGATTGAGATTTGCACAGGATTTCTAAGGACACACAGGGCAAGGTGCTGGTCAGGAAGGGCTTCAGATGGGATCAGTACTGATTCTTGAAGAAGATGGAAAATTACCCACAAAAGGAAGATGGTGGGAGATGAGGAAGGACATTCCAGGCAGAACAAAGCAAGTCCAAGGCACGGAGGATGAAACAACTCCAGTTATCTGAGTCCACGAAGCCGTTCTGGTCCCACCCAGAGGAATTCCTCCTCCCTTCCTCTGTGCTCTCCTGGCCCTCTGATGGAGCCTCATCGCTGAGCTCTTACGCTTTCTGCTATTGAGACGTCTCTGATGTGGGCCCATCAAGTTACAGGCGGTAGGTTGTAGAACAGCCTCATTTACTGTCCTAGTTGAACAGTAAACCCAGCCGCGAACTGACTTGAACAGACCCTGCTTTTTGCAGAAGATTGAGAACAAACACATCAAATGTTTTTTCTCAAGCAGTGCAACATGCTGCATATATGTACATGTATGTACTTAAGTAAACACAGAGACTTGATTTATAAAACATCAGACCTTAGGTATCTAGGATTGCTTCCCCACAAGAGAAATAGCAACATGAAAGTAAACGAAATGGAAAAATAAGTAAAATTCCTTGCATTCCCTAAAATATATCCCCAAGCCAACCTACACTGCTTCAGTATATGAGGTAAATCCTCTATTGCGCATCTCATCAGTCTACTGCTTTTGAATGTTCTCTCTCAGAAGAGACAGATTGTCCTATATCCTGTGTGTGGCACTTTTACCCCCCTGCTTAGAATTCCCCAATTAAAGTTCTTCAAGTTACGGTGCTGTGTAAATAAATAAGTAGGACCATGCTTTCTGCCCTTTGGGGCACAGAAACTGAGAAGCCTTGGGTGTCTGCGGGAGGGGAACTTTCTGGCCGTCCTATTCCCATAATGGTATGATTTGGAGGCAGCTTACCCAGAGATAAGAACATTGAGAAGGTGGCTTTGTCTAGTAGCTTTAAGATGGAGCTATAATCCCTTTCTGTGTGCATGTTTGAAAATGTTGCTTTCCAGAACTTTACCAACCAGATTAAGTGCTTTTTGTTGTCATCATTTGTTTTCATTTTGTTGTTGTTAGGGGGAAGGTTATTTGGAGAATTATACTTTACCCATCGGCCGTCGAAGGGTTCAGACTGGTTTGAGCCTTTCAACTCTAGGAGTGTTCATCTTGCCCCTGAAGTTAATGTTGTATGTTGTTTTTCCTTTTCTTTGCACATTTCCTAAAGATGCTGACCATGCAAGGAATTTACTCAGACCTCTTCCGACCTATCTTGGTTTACCTTTACCTGAGAAATGCCCGTATCTGACTGTATGTTCCGTGGGGACAGTCTGCTTTTTTTGGCACCGTGTGGAGGGCCTGGTCCCCTTTGCCTTTCTCAGCCCCAGCGCCTCTCTTGGGGGCAGAATTAATCCCATGCTTTCTTTGGGCCCCACCAAGGGTTGGTTTCTGCTCTCCTGCGCCACCTGCTGTCACCTGCTCCAACCGCAGCCTTCCCAGGCTCCAGCCCCAGGCTCCCCGCAGGAGCCCATGCCAAAACCTCAGCCCAAGCAGATGTTACTCAGGCTGCCAGGTTTCTGTCCTGGTCTTATCTGTGCTGCCTCCACTGGCTCACCCGATCAGAATCCCAAATGTCCCCAGATGACTTGCCTCAAGTCACGCAGACCCTGAGCTCCTTGGCCCGAAGAAGGGAGGCTGCCAGTGTAGGGGTTGATCAGGGGCTCGTGCCAGCTTCCTGAGCATGTGGTCAGTGGAGGCCAGCCTCTGCCCAGCAGTGAAAATGCAAATAGATTTCTGTCACAGTGTCAACACACCCAGGCAGGGCACTGATAACTTCATGGCCTGATCAACATGTCCCCAGTGTGTCCCCTGACTGGGCCACTAGTTTTCTCCCAAGTTGCTCAGAAACTGGAAACTTTGTTTTTTTAGCAGTCTGGACCTTCTTACATTCTCACAAAACTTGGTGATTCTAATCAGGGCACCACAAAGAAAGTGGAGTGCTGCTTGTTAATAGGTTAAGTACCCCTGTTTATTCCCTATTCTAGGTTAGGGATCTCTTGATGGCCGGGACTTCAGCATGTGTTTATTCTCTCACACACAGTCTGGCACATAGTAGGTGCCTCCCAGAAGCTTGTTGAAATGCACAGATTCTCTCTGGCCAAAATCCTTGAAAGTCCTTTTCTAGTTGTCTATTAAAAGTAAAAGCTGTCAGATCTGAGATTCTGATTGTTTGTTCCTGATTTAAGCCTGAAAGAAAGTAAGTCTGACTTAGTAGAAAGAAATGATGAGCGATAGCAGTGATTTCTTCTGCTACTCTCATAAGAATGAGGATGGTCACCAGCTGAGGTTAGAATAAGTAGCAACATATGTGTGCAGGGGAGAGTTGGGTTAGCTACGAGATAGAACTTCCTGAGAGCAAAAGTTACACGATACTCTTATAAATTACAAGTGGGGGTTTATGCCAGCAACACATCCATTTAGTTCAGTAAACATTTATTAAGCTCATACGTCGTGCCAACACTGTGCTAGAAGCTTGATAAAATACAGTGCCCGACCACAGAGAAGACTGAGACACATAAACAGACAATTACAAGTCGTTTCCTAAGTGCCACGAGAGAAAGGTGGCCTGGGGCGTTGTGGGAGCATGATGAAGGGGTACTGATTTGAGCTGTGTCGTCAGAGAAGGCTTCCTGGAGGAGGTGGTACGTGTACTGAGTTTTACCACTGGATAAGAGGTATCTCGGTGAATAAATGCAGTCAGTGCATTCCAAGAAAGCTGGACAACTGGATTAATTGATGTAGAAACATCTTTAGATGATAGAAAATCCCTTCAGTCCTACCGAGTTGAGTCATCTGCAAAATGACATTGTGCCATAGGAAATGTCTTACAAACCTGGTGACAAAAAGGGGCTCAGTTTTCTGTTCCACGTTTGATCTGTCAGACATTATTAAGATAGCCTTCCGTAATTTTAGGAGGGAAAAGGTAAAGGAGAGAATCTTCTTTTCTTCATGGATCATGGTCCTTTCAGCAGCCTCTCTGCTCCAAAACTGTGAGCACTGCAGAGCTGGCAAGGCCTTGATGCATCAGACTTGACATATTTGGGGGCTGCCCTCAGAGCCATGCCGATGGGAGCTCCAGACCAGGCATTCTCCATGCGTTCCAGGAGGCCACAGAGAGGAAGGCTGGGGTTGGGCCTGTCTGCTGGCTCAGAGAGAATAAACACACTGCTGCCTACCTAGAAGCTCTCTCAACAGCTTCTCTTTGAATTCCAACAGATTATTTTACCAGGCCCCATTGTACAGGTGGGAAAACTGAGGCTGAAGAACACGAAGCCACTTCCCAGGTCCTGGGGAGTAACGGGTGGCTGCTGTGTATTAATTTAGCTTCTTGTTTGTCACTTCAGTGCCTCAGCTGGTACCTCCCCAGGGTGGGAACCTCTGAGAGGCATTTTTCCCAGAAAGAAGTGCTTTTGAAATGGCAGGCCAGTTAGTAATGGCCCGTTTCCGCTGGATACCCGGCTTATTGGGCTGGCGTGGTGGGGTTGGGGGTTCCCCGCCTCCTCCAGAGAGGTCATTCAGCCCCAGCCATGGCAGCTGGTGTCTCCAGGCCCTGGTCCACCACCGGAGAAGGGCATCGAGGAAGGACAAAGAGTGCAGCCCCGGCTGCGGACCTGAGCCCTCCACGCCCACTCGCCCGAGGCGGCCCTGGCCGGGTCGGTGCCAGGCACTGTGCTGCTTCTCCACCCCCTTCCCGGGCCCCTCGGCTCATCTGCTTGCTCTCAGCACTCCAGCCATCCTGAATGGGTCTTTGTGTGCGCCCCAGGAGCTGGCTCGAAAGAGCCCTGATAGAAATGCTGGACAGAGATATCTCCTCTGGATCCAGGCGCCGCTCGGCGCGGTGCCCATCTTGTGGAAGGCAGGTCTTTTTTGTGCCGCCGGCTTGTTCCGTATCTGGGAGCGAGCTGGGGCCTGGGTGAATGGAAGAATGTTCTGCACCCCTGCACAGTGGGCTCATCACCAGGGCCAGGGGCATGGCAGTGCCTTGGTCACTTCCCGGAGCTCTCTTTCCCACTCTTTCTCTTTGCTACTTTGCCCCCAGAGGTGACTCTACTCATATTAATACCAAGAGGTGCAATTAAATGGTCACTCCTTATGTGCCAGGCATTGAGTTAAGGGTTTTATCCCTTTGAACTAAATTTTCCCAACAATCCTATGAGATATGCCCCCATTATTATCCCCATTTTACAGGTGAAGAAACCAAGGTCTGGAATATTAAGGAACTTTCCCCGGTAATTCTGAACACAGATTGGATGGGTCTCTGCTCTTGCCTCCTCCTCCTAGCTTTCGGGGGGTCTCTCACCAGACATGGAAGTCCTAAGCCCCCTTTATGCTTGGCCCCCTGAGAAATAACCACCTCTAAGGTGCTGGCCGCCTCGGGAAACCCAAAAGGAGGCAAAGCCTGGTTCTGGCAAAATGCAGAGAGCCTTCTGGCCTTCTGAAGTCCCATCTTGTTTATACTGTCACCCCTTTGTGCTTTTTAAAAAAAATCAAGAGTAACATTTTATTTTATAAGATAGAAGAAGCTATGGATGTAGAAGGAAAAAGTTGGGATACAACTTCATATTGAAAATTTTGCTAAAGAGCCCTACCTTCACTCCCAGGAAATAGAAAGATTTTGCGAGGCAAACACCACCCGAGGGCTAAAGCCCAGGATTCATCTTCGGGGTCATCCCCTGCTCTGGCCTAGCGTCCCACTGTAATGAGGGGATAGAGGTTAATTCCCAGTAGCCGCACTCTTCAGCACTCTCTGGGCAGAGGTTGAAGTTCAGGCACGAATCTTGCTTTGACTTTTTTCTTAGTAGATAGAAGCAGTGGTCACGATGGCATCTACATTCACACACATATGGCAGGGCTGTCTAGCTTGAGAGGTGTGGTCCAGAGCTTTCTTATGGAGCAAAGCTCAATGGCCCTTTTCAGGGACAGACATTTTAACCATGGATTTGAGAACAGCCCCGTTAGCTGAGCCAAGTGGCCAGCTGGGAAGGGCTGTGAGTATTTCTCTGTTGGCAAAGAGGCTAGAGCAGTCTATGGTCAAACAAACAAAAACAGCAAGAGAGATGCAGGTTAGATCTTAAGAAGAACTTCCCAACTCTGCGTCATGGTGCATTGACAATCAGGCAAAATAAGTTGTCCTTCAGAGTCTGTTTGTATTTGCTTGTTTCTTTTCTTCATTTTCTCCTTTTTTTTTTTTTTCTTTTTTAAAGAAAAGTTAGCTCTTCACCTTTCTAGGCTGTTATTGTTGTAGTCTGTGTTACTTCTGGGGAAAGGGGAATGACTGTTATAGGCCTTATGTAGAGGGAGATTCCTTTATGTCCATCTTTCACACATGACAAGAAACTCTGCAGAATTGGAATCCTCAGATTTGTGTGTCATGTGGTGTGTCTTCCCCTCTCCCCCACTCCTAGCTGCTCTTGCATTCAGCCCCAGAAATGGCAATGCTGTAAAGATGGGCAAAGTGACGGAGTAATTTTTCTATGTGTTATTCTCCAAGTTGCTTTCTACAGTCTTTACGCATTACTCTGATTAATATCCAAGAATCTTTACCCGAGCATGTTTCTCCATTAAAGCATTCCTATCATCATGGGGTATTATGACCGTCTAATTGTGGTGATCATGTTTTGAGTAACTGAAGCATAAGCACAGAAGAGAAATCCCCATCAAAGTCAAGAGGATAGTCTGTGGACGATTAAGGTCCTGAGATGCAGGGAATCGAACAAAGAAGAGTCACAGACACCCATCGGCTCCCCTTTCTTCTCCACTCAAGCTGCGGTCATTCTTTGGTGTTTTTCTTAGGAGTCACTTGTTCCTTTTTTACTTTGTTCATCTCATTTCTGAGAGTGGAACTCACTATTAAAAGAAGTAGTAGTTAAAGATAGCAGAATTCAAGAGCTTGAGGGATAAGTCAGGTTGGACACAGGAAAAGGACTTTTTGATTGAGACAAGGAAGATGTATAGGAGAGAAACCCATTGGGACAGGACAAGTGAAATTCACCTCCAGTACATGGGCTACTGAAGTTTGAGCAACTTTCTGAGTCTCAGTCCTTTATTCATAGGATGACATGCGAGTCCCTGGACAGTTTCCTCTTTGTGAATAAAGCTATCAATTTATTCATTGGATTTTGGTCGATAAGCAAGGCAGCATCACCACGTTTGGACTGTGAACAGGCAGCAAAGTATCACCACGAGTGTTTGCACAGAAGAGTGACGTCATCAGGGAGGCACGCATCCGGAAGACGCAGCCGAGAGTCATGTGTAAAATGGATTACAGTGGTTTCAGGAAGCTACATGGGAAGATAGAGCAAAAGCCCAGTGGAGAAAAAAAAATGAGAACTTCACCAAGGATGATTGCAGCAGGAATCAAAGAAGAGGACTAATTCAAGAAGTGCAGTGGAGAAAGAATGGACAGAGCTTGGCAACTAAGTGGCCATGAAGGAGGGGCATGAGAGGGAGGAATTCACAATGACACAGTCGCTGTGAGGTTTCCCCAGAGAGCAATTGGGCATTAGTCCAGTGGCCAGTGGGAGTAACTGAACTTTCCGCACTTTTCTTGCTGAGAATCAAGGAGGGAGCAGCAGTGACCTGTTCACTGTGTAAACTTACCCCTGTAACCCATCATTATGGGTAGACGACGGCCTTGACATAGAGTGAGTGGGATCATATGATCCCGTTGCCACCGCTGTGGCCCCGCTCATAACGGTGATGATCTCTAATCCTCAGGTTACTGTGAGTTAGTGGGGCTCTCTGCACACAGAAGCAGGGAGAATTCCCCAAAGAATTGAGAGGGGAAAATTTAACAGAAAGTCATACAGAGTGAAGTAGGTCAGAAACAGAAAAACAAATATCGTATAATAACACATGTATGTGGAACCTAGAAAAATAGTACAGATGAACCTATTTGCAGGGCAGGAATGGAGATGCAGACGTAGGGAACGGACGTGTGGTCACGGGGTGGTGGTGAATTGGGAGATTGGGATTGACGTATGTGCACTGCCATGTGTAAAACAGATAGCTAGTGGGAACTGCTGTATAGAGCAGGGAGCTCAGCTCGGTGCTCTGTGATGACCTAGCTGGATGGGATGGGGGGTGGGTGGGAGGGAGGTCTCAGAGGGAGGGGATATATGTATACATATAGCTAATTCACTTTGTTGTACAACAGAAACTAACACAACATTGTAAACAACTATACCCCAATTATAAAATATATCTATTAAAAAAAAAAAGAAAGCTCCATGGCGATATCCTGCATGACCTATTTTAATATTACTGGGTGACAGTCAGTGTTTTAAATTACTTCGCACCCTCACTCTTCTTGTCACCATTTTCCAATTCATAATTCCAAGGCTCTGATACCAGATTTCCTTGGCGTTAAGAGTGAAATGGGAAAGGAGTGGCAATTGAGTTCTGTGTTCATTGCTGTCGTGCCGTCCGAAGACAGCAGGCCCTGGGAAGTGTAGTTAAGATGGCATCTTATTGGCCTTCAAGATGAAAGAGTTCAGTAGGGGGCCACTGGGCTTGTGTCACTGGCATCTCCCGGCGGGCCTCTCAGATAACCTGGCAGCACATTCTTTTACCCTGACCCCAGGACAAGAAAGAATATTCTTTCAATAAGCAAAGCCCAAATGACTAAAAGTTCTTTCTTTAAAAGAAAGGCCCAGGGGGTTTCCTCTTATGATCCAGGTTGGTCTCTGGCCAAGGACCTATGAAATCCCCTGAAGATGAGCATCTCTGGAGGGTCCAGCTGTATTCTTTTTTTTTTTTTAATGTATTTTTTTAAACGCATTGTTTTACTTTTGTTTATTTATTTATTTATTTATTTTTGGCCGTGTTGGGTCTTCGTCTCTGTGCGAGGGCCTTCTCTAGTTGTGGCAAGTGGGGGCCACTCCTCATCGCAGTGCGCGGGCCTCTCACCATCGCGGCCTCTCTTGTTGCGGAGCACAGGCTCCAGACGCGCAGGCTCAGTAATTGTGGCTCACGGGCCTAGCTACTCCGCGGCATGTGGGATCTTCCCAGACCAGGGCTCGAACCCGTGTGCCCTGCATTGGCAGGCAGACTCTCAACCACTGCGCCACCAGGGAAGCCCCCAGCTGTATTCTTAATAAAGTGCAAGAAATTTGACTCTACTCACAACCTCACTTGGTTTCCTACGTTGAGGCTGCTTTTAGCCTAAGCTATCCTTTTTTTTCTTGGTTGGAAATGCCAATATCTACTCTTCATGAATTGATATAGGAAAACTAAGCATCCCTGTTGTTAGGTCAGGCGAACCTCAGTTTGTAAATTTTCCTCCAAAGCATGGAGATGGGGTTACTTCTTTTCTTTTTTTTAATTTTAATTTTAATTTTTTGGCTGCGTTGGGTCTTTGTTGCTGCGCGTGGGCTTTCTCTAGTTGCGGCGAGCGGGAGCTACTCTTCATTGCGGTGCACAGGCTTCTCATTGCAGTGGCTTCTCTTGTTGCAGAGCATGGGCTCTAGGCGTGCAGGCTTCAATAGTTGTGGTGCGTGGGCTCAGTAGCTGTGGCTCGCGGGCTCTAGAGCACAGGCTCAGTAGTTGTGGCGCACGAGCTTAGTTGCTCCACGGCATGTGGGATCTTCCCGGACCAAGGCTCGAACCCGTGTCTCCTGCATTGGCAGGTGGTTTCTTAACCACTGCACCACCAGGGAAGCCCAAGATGGGGTTACTTCTGATTGCCAGGTCCCCACAGCAGCTGGAAACTGCTGGAGAGCTTCTGGGTCAGCCGGTGTGGTGGGCTGTTGGATGAGCCCATTCCTAGGAGGGTTCTCAGTATCAGCCCTCTTGCTCTAATGCCAGGCTTTTTGATAAAATCACTGAAGCCAGCTTAGGTCCCTAGAATGTATTTACCCATCTGCAAATGTGACTTGCCCTGATTTCCGTCTTCTAAAAATGGCAGGTTTGACCCCAGAACCCTTTCCATCTGAGTTTCCATCTGAGTAGGAAAGCTCAGTACTGAATGACTGCTCTAGGTGTTTCTGGATGCATGTGGGTCATCTTGCCATGTGAGAATGTGTTCAAATTTTACTTTTCAAGAGACCCTGTTTCCCCCACCTGAAGAATACCCTCAGACTCGGAGCATGAACCTGCAACTCTGTCGCCTGAGCCATGCACTGACGCCAAGAAATGAGGAAGTACTTCTATGATCATTTTCTTGTTGTTGTTGTTTTTGCAAGGCCATTTGGCTAATCTTGCAGGCACTTCTCAGAGGCAGTCAGTTCTCAGTGATCTGCACGTGAATTACAGGCCTTGTGAATTATTCACGGATAATTGTTAATTCCAAAGTGGCTGTGCCACTGCTTGACAGGCTCCCATGAAGATAGTCCTCAAGGTTTTCCCCTCAGCTAGGGACACCTGGGAAGCATTACCACATTCTAACGTTCGCATGATAGAAAATAAACGGCGAGGTAAACTGATTGAAAAAGCATCATATAACAATTTCCAAATCAGAAAAAAACCCACAAAACTTTGGAGTAATCCTTTATGGAATTGGATTATTTCTACCCAAACATCCCTCCGTGATTATTAAAAAAAAAAAAAAAAAAAAATCAAGCCATCTATAGACTGACTCCATCTTCTTCCCAAAGCCACAGCTTACAAGAATGTAATTACAATATTGAACCCTGAACTGAGTGGAAGTTCAGGAATGAGAGAGGGTATTGACACACATAAATTCTTCTGCCAACTTGGGATCCCATGGGGCTTGCACTAAAAGCTTCCCTAGCCCTTTCTCAAGACAGTCTTCAACGGAGCTGACTCCAAGCTGTCTTATCCATCATCTTAAATGGAATGAAACCCAATCGAGCAATATAAAACCAAAGCAAAAATTAGTTGTGCCTCATCCCCTCTTTGGTCAAAGCCTCCCATGCCTCCGCCACCTTAAAAGTGGAGCATGCATTTTCTGCGTGCAGAGGCTGCACGAAGTGGGCCCCCTGCTCTTTTCAGGGAGGGAATGTAAGCAGATCCCTGAAGAAACCACTTGGCTCAGCGATTTTAGGGCTTGTTGTTATTGGCCTGGCCTAAAAGAATTCAGCGAGCTGCACCTTTGCCAAGGAAAATGCAAAAGCTTCCCCAAAACAGTCGTTGAGGGTCATGGGCTCATCTGTGAACCCAAGTAGGAAAGCAAGGCAGACAGAAAATTCAGGAAATTGGAGAGGCTCCTTAGAGATGGTTTTCTCACTTAGCCATGGGCGGAGGCCAAACGAGCTGAAGAGGTCACGCCAGGCAGGGTGAGTGGGGTCCAGAGGGGAAGGAGCTCAGGCAGAAGGCTTCCTCCTTCCGTCATGAGCCTGATTTCCTTGAGGAGTAGAGTCAGTTTCTTGCCCAGTCTGGCTCCGCGCCAGTCCCCAGCAGTCCTCTGCTGGGCTCGGCATCTGCCCCCTTGCTCTGGACCCTGAGAAGTTGTCAGGCAATGCTCTCTGCCATTCTCAGGCCAGCAAGAAACTTGCCATGGCCTGACTCCTCCTGCTTCTCTTGGCTTCTCACATCTCTTTTTTGTTAAAAATGTGAAAATCACGAACCCTATTTTTCTACGTCATCTTTCTCTGAAGCACCCTATAATTCTTCGTAGCAGTTTTATATTTGGCTCCACCACCCCCCCCCCCACTATCTGTGACCTCCATGTCGATAGGCCTGGTGATCCCAACTGTATAGCTCGTGCTGACCATGGTCCCCAGCTGTAGTAGTTCCTAAATCAACGATTGTTAATTGACTGATAGTAATTAAGATTACTACGGGACATTCTTTAGCATGACTTTTTACTAACACTTTGATTTCTATTTCTATCATATGTCTGAGCATATAGGAGGTGTTTAGTCAACACCTGACGGATTCAGATTTTTCTGATGGATTAACAATCTTTTGCAGCCAGGAAGAGACTAAGTCTTATGATGAGTCTAGCTTCCTCTCTGCTTCTTTCCACTCTGGAGATCTTTCAGGGCTTTGTCTCTTGCATCCCCCTGAACATTTACCCTTATCCCCACCTCTCACCATCTCTTGAGACCCCACGATGGTTTTGGAAACATCCCAAGTATCTTGGACCTCCCTTGAGGCTCTCTCCTCACTTCTCCCTACCTCTCAATTCCCTCACTGATCTCGTGTTTCTCCCTTTTCCTCCATCCCTAAACTCTATGTCTTTTCCCTCCTCCACTTAAGCCCTCCATCCTCTCTGCTCAATCAGAGGTCAGTTCTTTAATGCCCCATTTCTCCTGTCTGCCATCCCCACCCGCTTTGCACTCATTTTTATAACTCTGCCCCGGTCCCCATCATACAAGCAAGTGAAATCCATACCACGTACCAGCATCCCTCGAAGCCCCATACCTTGCTTTCCTCCTTATTAGCAACCTTCACCATTTTAATTTCTCCTGCCCCTATTCTTCTGTCTTCCCACCCGGCACTGGAAGGCTTGCACATATACGCAAAAGATAGCCTGACGAGCAACAGTTTCACCTGTGCTTTTTACCAGTACCATGTGTCATAAGTAGTGGCCACTCACACTGGAGGTGGTATTTTATTTTATTTTATTTTACTTTATTTTTTCACTTTTTCTTTGAAGTACAGTTGATTTACAATGTTGTGTTAGTTTCAGGTGTACAGCACAGTGATTCACTTATACATATGTATCTATCTTTCTATTTATTCTTGTTCAGATTCTTTTCCCTTATAGGTTATTACAAAATATTGAGTTCCCTGTGCTATATAGTAGGTCCTTGTTGGTTATCTATTTTGTATTTAGTAGTGTGTATCTGTTAATCCCAAACTCCTAATTTATCCCTCCCCCACTTCCCCTCTGGTAACCAGAAGTTTGTTTTCTGTCTGTGGGTCTATTTCTATTTTGTAAATAAGTTTATTTGTTTTGGAGGTGGTATTTTAAAAATTTACTACAATCTGACTTTTTATAATCCTTATTAATATCAGGTTCTGTCATTATACTCTGATACAGTGCATATTAAAGGTACCATTTTTCTTTGCCTTTGTTTCCATGTCTTGCTGATGCATTTTACATGTGTATATCTTTGCAAATTTCCCCATTGGAATGGCCAACAGTGAAATTAGCTTTGGAGGCAGCATTCAAACAGAGATCAGGCAACACTCAAACAGGGAAGATAAGGAAGGAATTCAGACATGAGGGGTGGGGGTCTTTGACCAGTTGGCTTCTAAACATCTCTTTTAAAACCTGAGATTCTCCTTAAACTGATGAGAGGGTGGGACTGTGGCCTTCTCCTTTGTGTTTTCCACTATTCTAAAGGGCATTTGCCTCACCTAGGAGGTACTTAAATATTGGAATTCCTGAGACAGTATAATAAATAATTCTGTTCAAGAGAAACAGAGGGCTTTCCTGGTGGCGCAGTGGTTGAGAATCCGCCTGCCAATGCAGGGGACACGGGTTCGAGCCCTGGTCTGGGAAGATCCCACATGCCGCGGAGCAACTGGGCCCGTGAGCCACAACTACTGAGCCTGCGCGTCTGGAGCCTGTGCTCCGCAACAAGAGAGGCCGCGGTAGTGAGAGGCCCGCGCACCGCGATGAAGAGTGGCCCCCACTTGCCGCAACTAGAGAAAGCCCTCGCACAGAAACGAAGACCCAACACAGCCAAAAATTTAAATAAATAAATAAATAAATAAATAAATAAATAAAAGTATACGGTTTAAAAAAAAAAAAGAGAGAAACAGAGGAAAAGGCGTAAGCACATTTTGCATTTAGGTGATCATTGAATATATTAGGACATGTGATCCCTAAATAGGAGTTACACGCTGTGTGTGAGGATTTCCTGCGTTTCTCTTGTCCGCTTTCTCCTCTTGGAACTCAGGTTGTTCAGAGACCCCAACACGCTTAGAGCTAAAGGGATCCCCAAGGGTTACTTCAGTCCAGAAGGTCTTCCTGCCTGGGCCCATCCTTTGACCAAAGAACTTCCAATGACAGAGCCCTCCTGACCTTCTCCAGACAGGAAGTGATCCTTCTAATTTTGGATTGAGCTAGCAGAGTATTTTTCTTCTGTGAGTCAAAAAGCATTCTCTTTGGAATTTCTCCCCATTGGTTCCATCGTATTCCCTGAAAGCTAGAGCAAATCCCATCCCTTTCTACCTGAGAGCCCTTTGGATATTTGAAGATAGCAGTCATTTCCTGTACGGAGTCGTATCTTCACCTGCCTAAACATTTCCACTTTTCCAGATTCCTCCTGAGATGACTTCGGGTCCCTTCTATCCTATGGTTGCTCTGTTATCAGCATACTCTATTTTGCCTGGTTTAGAGCAGAATGGGATGCTCCGACCAGCCCAAAGGGAAACAAGACTCTCCCTCCCACCCCACTCACTTTCCTATTCTTCCACCCCTGAGCGTGTGTCCTTCGTGTGCTCCAGACCCTCTGATACCTTCTCTTTGAGAAGTATTCCTGGATTTTTATTCCATTCTTCACAGCAGTCCTGTCACTGAAGGTCCTCAGGTTGAGATCCAATTACATGAAAGGAATCTTTTTTTTGTTTTTGCAGCTTTCCTTGAATTCTCCAAATCCTTGTTGCTGTTTTTTTACTTGAATTCAGTTTATAACAACATGTAAGTGTCTTCAGGGTGGGTTGCCTCTTTCACATTCAGCCCAGAGCCCAGTATAGGTATAGGTATAGGATAGAAATATTTAGTGAGTCCATATCATGACTTGACGCGTCTCCTTCATCACATTATTTCAGCTCCTTTTGCCCAAGGTATTTGTGTGTTTGTTTTATCTTTGGTCCTATAGTGTCAAGGTTGCTTATGGAGAAAGAGCCAATGAAGAAGCGATGGTTTTCAGTAAGTGGGAGTTTTAAATTTTTACTCCCAGCTCAGTCTTTCCGTGTGGTTCAGTACAGAGCTGCTACCAACATCAGGGAGGTAATGGAGTTTAAATAGAGATCAGCGGGAATTGGCTTGAGATTTGGCTTGCTGAAATTAATATGCCGTGGCCCGAGTCCCCTGGCCAGGACAGCTAGAAGAGTCACGGAGGCAATGTGATATGGTGAGAAGAGATCTAGGCTGAAATAGATTTAGGTTTGACCCCTATCATGGCCACTTATCTTATGGGCAATTAACCACCCTGAACTCAGTTTCTTCATCTATAAAATGGGGTTAACCCAACTCCATCTCAGAAACGGTATAAGGATGAAGTGAGATAATGTGTCACTACACACGTGGTGGCATGTGAACTCTGGCCGGGGCACTGTTGTCGCTCTGCAGCTTCCTTACTCGGTTCTGGCAAATAAAGAACATCCCAGTAGGCCCAATGGTTGTTTCCCCAGCTTTTGACATAATGACACAGTCTCTCCGGCAGGCTCGGTCTGGGTCCAGCTGTCTGTGTCACACCCAGCACGTGGTCTTCACAGCCACCGCGTCGATCAGTACTCCTTCAGGGTGCCGCTCATCGCCCTGCACTAAGGAAGGTCCGGGAGCCCCACCTCCCCTGCTCTCCAGAGACAGAACACAGTCTAGACACAGGAGGCACGAGGAAGTCAGGAAACCTGGGCCCTTAGCTCCACTGATGGCTTTTCTAGGGCATTGGACACCTTTCTAGGTTGCATGAGCTTCCCATTCTGTTTGCAAAAAGAGTGCTATATTTGATTTCCTACTTGACTGCCAGGGTAGGTGGGAATGAATGAGGCAGAATCTCTCCAGAGAAAGATACTATGTGAACATACAGTCTGTTTCCATCAAGTGGGGAGCAGGAAGTTGCCAGGACTCCAAAAGGATGGGTGCCCACGCTGGCCAGAGTCCAAGAGCCTGGACCATCTCCCTGTCCTCAGACGGCAGAGACCACGCCTGTCTCACCAGAATGGCCCTGTGTGAATGTCCGACTTTATGATACATTTGTGCTGGTGAGGGAATTGGACGTGAAGAAGAGGCAAGTGGTTGCCAATCACCGCGTCCATACAGAGTGTAAACTGTGCAAGCATGAGACTCATGCCATACTCACCTGGACCAGAGACCCCCCCAGGCATGGGGAACTCTGTCTCTCCCCAAAGCGGTTCCCTGATTAATTACAGAGGGGCTCACACAGGGGCTGTTATTCATGGCTGGAGCGGGACTCCACAGCCCCGGGGGGGCGCACCCCTGGGGTGTGTGAGCTCCTCTCTCTCCCCCTCCTCCTGGAGGCCCTGACCCGCCTGGGTACCGCCTTGCCATGCCCTGCATCTTCCACAAGGGGGAGCCCCTGGAGGGCAGCAGAATTTGGGAAGCGCTGAAGTTTTCTCCTCCTGTCCTCTAACTGATTTTCACGTACCCAACTGTTAGATTCCTTTGTTGCAATGTTGGGGCCTGAGCTGACACTTCTGGAAGCTTCGGGTGAGAACCACAGCTGATATGCCATCTTTTCTGGTTTGTTGTTATTTACCTAGCATCATCAACTAAGGTGGAAAAGTAACAAAGAGCTTGAAGACTTTCATGGATCCCAGGCCCTGGACGGAGGCAGACGGCTTCAGACAGCATCAGACAGAGAACCAAGAAAGCCGAGGGGCAGCCGGAAGGTGCCTGTGGCCACTGAGCCCAGGTAGGTACCCGGGAGAGGACGACGGAGGGGCGCACGGGGCACAGAGCCCTTGATGGTGGGAAAAGTGGATGGACAGGAGAGACGGAGGGGGAGAAGTGCAGACAGGACCTGGGAGATTGAGGGAGAGCGAGGGAGGAGCCCCAAAAGAGTGCAAAAGAAAAACTACTCGCGCTCGTAGGTCGTGATGCAAAAGACTGACCACAGAGCCGGAGAGGGAGGGCTTGGGGGCTGAATCAGAGACTTAAACTTGTTTGAAGTTGGTTCCAACTCAGCTGCCCAGAAACTTCACAGGACATTGGAGGCCAGGAGTTTGAGAGCAAATGCTCAGTTGCACAAGAAAATTCAAAGTGAGTAAGTGTGCCTGGAAGTTGCTCTAGCCGTTCTGGTTGTGTGTCACAGGGCCACACCTACTCCGGCCTTTTGACCTAAACGAGGAAGAATTCTGGTCTGACGGCGGTGTGTTCAGGTTCTTCCCACTGTGAACCAATGTCTCAGGCTTTCCCTCCTTCCTTCCAGTTTCCCACAGTTGCTCTCAGGAATGACTAGGAGTCAAGTTCTCATTCTGCCATTTAGTGAGATTAGCTTAAGCAAGGAAACCTCTCGTCTCCGTTTTCTTTGTCTATAAAAGGGCGATAATAATATATTACTGATGAGCCTTATAGGATTTTTCTGAGGGTTGAATAAGTAAGATAATGTGAATAAATGCTCTTAATAGATTATGATTGCTAGCCAAATAAAAGATGGCATTAATAATAATTAGTTAATATACCCTTACTACTCTCAGCAGGGTATTTTCTTATGGAGCTTTGGAGGAACCTGTGTGAGTGTGTGTGTGTTTGTGTGTGTGTGTCTATATATATGCGTGTCTTTGGCAGATAAGTGGGAAACTGTGTGTTCTTTCCCTTTTAGCCATCTTTGAATGTTCTTTTTCCCAGCCTCGGCTACATTTTTCTGTGTCTCAAACATGCAGATAGTGATTGATGGTGTCTGCTTTGCTCCGTGGAAGAGTGGTTTGGCTGTGTCCTGGACTCTGTGCCGCCCGAGTCAGTGTCACACCGTGTCTCAGGCACATGCTCAGACTGAATATGTTTGGAAGAAGCGAATAAGAGGCTGTGTTTTTAATCCCATCACCATATTCCCTGCCTGAGATGTTCTTTCCAGTCCGCTTGTTACTTAACTCACTAAAATCCCTCACGTGGGGAACTGGGGTCTGCATTCCGAGTCAGGCTGGTTGAGGTGACCTATGAAGGCTGCTGAGGTTGGCTTTGATACCTGTGGACACATTCACCCTTTCTGCGGGTTCCAGATGAGTGTGGAATACAGGGAAGGCAGTGTAGACCAGGAGCAAATCCTTGGACTTCACTGAGCCATCTCTTCCCCATCTGTCAGGTGAAGTCCTTACTACCCTTCCTTGCTGCATCCAGATGTAGATGTGAGGCACTCCTGAGATTATATCTGAACACACCAAAAGTTTGTAACTCTACAGTGTTACATAATTATAAGGTATCATCATTGTTATTCTGCTGCAGGTTTTTTACTAGTGATTTATCCATATTTTACAACTTACATTATTTTAAAAGCTATCTTTCCCCAGATGTTAATGTACTCTCCTTTTCTTCTCCACCAATTGACTGATAAATCATATTTTTACAGAGATGCTAAATGATACACCTACTCACCTTCAAAAAGTTGGTATCCCATCCAAATCACGTGTATACACGCACAATATGTACATAGACTGTATTTTTCTACAACCTCCAAGCACGTATGTATCCCTTCTATTTTCAAGCATGTACTTACTCCCTTTTTAATATAAAATATATGCAAATATATATTTGAGTAAAAGACATATGCTGACATTCACACAGCATACTTACTTAGAGAACAGATTTAATGGGCAAGAGGAAAGACACATCACCCTATCAGCATTCCAGCTCTTTTCGAGTCCGGAAGTGACTACAATACACATTTCGTGTGGTTAAAAAAAAATCATGGATCAATTTCTGCCCTGTTCCTAGTAATGAATATCAATATCTTACCTCTTGCAGACAGACTCTCAGCAGCTTTAGATAATTTTAAATGAGTTTTTTTTAAAAAAATACACTTGCAAAGTCAATTATTTTGAATCTCATCTGAAGCAATTCAAAAACATCCTGACATTTAAGGTGATACTTTTTTCCCAAGTAAAATAATTATAAATAATACTAATGAGCAAATCATTCAGTTACTCTCAGTCTGGTTCAACCTTTAGGTTAATAAACCAATCCATTAAAATTCATCTTGCTCAAAGGACCAATTTGTTAAAAAATGTAGTGACCTTTCACCGCAAGTATGACTGATATTTTCTTTAACAATAATCAGAGCTGTCTTTCCCAGAAGAGAGTGTGGTCAAGTGGTAGGTGTAGAAAACTAGGGTTCTTTTATGCCTGTCTCAGTAATACTTCTCAGGTACAGCATGATGTTGACGAAGATGGTGATGGTAGTACACAAAACTAAAACTCTGATTTCAAAAAGTACCTAAAAGAGATGTCGTAAGCCTCAGGACAGTTGCTCACAAGAAGTGACAAAGTCATTAGCACTGGGAAAGATTTTAGCAAGCCTTTCTGTCTGCCTCTGGGGTTTCATTTCCTCCAAAGATGCAGGGCAGGGATTTGCAAATATGGCCCATGGGCCAAATCCAGTCTGCCACCTGTTTCTGTAAATAAAGTTTTATTGGAACCAAGCATATCCTTTCATTTGCATATTGTCAGTGGTTGCTTTCCTGCTATGAAGGCAGAGTTGAGTAGTTGCAGTAGACCCCATACAGTCCACAGAGCCTAAAGTATTTCTTATTTGGCCCTTTACAGAAAGAAGTTTGCTGACTCCAGGTGTAGGGTAATGAAAACGAAAACAAAACCAGTTGTCTTTGAATTTACGCCAACAACTAATATTTAAGCAGCGCTTTGCAGTTTATAAAGTCTGACCACGTTCTTTTGCAATTTAAAGGACAGAGAAATTGCAGACTTTTCCGTGGTCATTCAGCCAGTAAGTGGTGTGGGTAGGACTTAGCCTCTAGAGAGGGAGTGGCCTGCGGAGGTGGCTCTCAGGGGGAAGTGACGGCCCTCCATCTCTTTCGTCTGCGCAGAAGTGCTCGTTGCTGAAAGACAGTTGAGGAAGCAAAGCTCTTGACATTCTGCTCCCTCTCTATCTGACCTTGACATGGGTGTTTTTAACCTTGTTCTGCTTCTACCTCCCTCTTCTCATAACCAGAATGGTACTAATAAACAAAAAGGAGAGGAAGGTGATTTGCAGTCAAACAAAGCTAAGCTTTCTTGCTTCAACTCTCGCCTATCCGCACTGAAGGAATGTGTCCACCCTGAAATTGGCACTGGGGCGCGGATATTCTGAAATAGCCAGTCACAGCAAAGTCTTTTTGGAGTATGCTATCTTTTTTAAAGTTTGCTTTTTGAAATGGCAATACCTCTCAACTATGTTTTCCTTTTACTGGGTTTATGGTCAAAATTATATTTTCTCACTTGAACTTGTTGTATCTACTAGCAAGGTGGGCCACAGGAACTGGATATAGGAGGAAGGAAGGCTGGGATGAATACCTTGCCTTTGAGATCTGTGGATATAAACCTAGTTCTTTGCAGAGACCAAAGACTTTCTGAATCTTATATTTTCTTGGAAAGGAGGTAAGGGATAAAACGAGAGAGATGAGAATAACAAAATTCCAAGTCAAACCTTTCCTGAAGATTCTGAGCCAAAGATAAGGATTTAAACCATTGATCTAATTCAGGTTTTCCTCTAACAATGTTTATTTGGAGTGTCCACTCTGGCACACACCACTAGGAGTTGAAGGAGTATCACATTGACTAAGATTCAGATATTCTTCAGGAAATGATTTATCAGAGAAATGAACATGCGTGTACGTGTCTATAATGCAATTAGAAATAATTAATGGAAAGGGAGCACAGATAAAATCTGCACATGCTCAAAGAGACATTATTCTTCCTTATTGGAACATCACTGATGATACTGTGGAGGAAGTGGCATTTGGTGAGACTCAAAGAGTACGTAGATTTTAGACATTTGGAAATAGTAGGAGGTGGGCATTCTAAGAGGAAACAGGGAACAAAGTCACAGAGCAAAGTGTAGGATTTGTATGTGATCAGAAAATCGTTCATCTTATTGGGAGCATATGGTTATATAAGCATGCAGGAAGGTATGGCAGGTGAAGAAGGTCAGAGCCAGAATCTAGAGGGAGTTGTAGAGTAAAAAGTTTGGTCTGTTTTCAGTTGATGATGAGAACCATCGCATATTTTTCTGCAGGAGAATTACATGATCATACCTGTGATTTATTGGAAAAGAGTGTAACAGATGTTTGAAAAGAACTTGGATGCAAGGTCGCAGTTAGAAGCTAGAGCAGTGGTCCAGGCAAGGCGAATAACGTTAATTCCTTTGCCTTGTGCTGTGTTCACAAGAATGCTCCTCTACAACCTGACTGTCATAGGTTATGGCACTGGCTGGGGGCTTTCTGAGGGCATTTATTTAATGACATGTCAGTGGCATTTACTCATAAAACCAAAAAGCCATTGGGGCCAGAAATAGGGGTTTTGGTTACTTCCCCAGACAGGATGCAGTTGGGGTGATTATACATGTGATTCATCGAGGTCGGGAAACAAGTCCTCCACAAACAAACACCCCTCCCCTCCAAGCCCAGTGACTCACGGCTTCTTAAGTTTGGAAAGCTCTGGAGTCCAGGCAGAATGTGAGGTATGATGTTAAATCATAAATCCTCAGTGTTCATTGTTACAAGAGAAACATTTTTATTCATTCTTATGATCATTGAAGCAATAAACATCGAGTGAACTCTTACTGTTTTAGGCACAGGGACATGAAGTTATAAAAACATAGTTCCTGCCATAAAGTATTTTCCAGTTTACCTGGGAAAACAGATATAACATAAGTAGAGTATCCCATAACTGTTATAATAGAGAGATGCAAACAGTACTAAAGGGTCAGAGGAAAGACCTGTAACTGCTCTGGGAAAGGAAGAGTGGCATTGGAGTTGGGTCCTGCACAATGACTGTTCATCATGTGTTCGCTCATTCAGCAAATAATTATCGAGCACTTACCGTATGCCAGGCACGGTTCTAGACAAGAGATTTCATACTTTTATGGCGCTTGCTTTCCAGCAGGACAACTCAGATATTAAATAGAGCTGGGAGCCAAACAAACAAATTGCTATCCTCAGGGAATTTATGTTCTTGTAGAGGAACATTACAGAGAGTGGCAGCTAACACTTCGTTCCAAGAGAGAGCAACAAATGCAAAAAGAAACATGAAGCCAGCCCTACTGGGAAAGAATGGAGAAAGGAACTGCAGGTTTGGGGGTATCCAATATGACAAGAGGGCTTATTTATAGACCTGAAATTGGATGCACAAGTCTCCATGCTGTTCTTTGGCTGGAGTTGACAGAAAATGGAGACTCTTCTTACATGGAGACTCACAGCATTGCATCCCCAGACATTCTGAGTTTGCAGTGCCTAGCAGGCTACTGGGGTCACTGATTCAGGAATCTGAGTACTGTGGTTTGGACTCACTGATGATTTTTCTGTACCTTTGTCTGACTGTCCTGCAGTGGCCCAGTGCCATGGAGATAAAAATTTAAGACACTGGCTGCCTCCTTGCTTAAATATTCAGGTCAAATTCTGTCACAGCCAACTCTGGCTTGGAGGTCATGCTTGATTCTCATTTTATGAGGTTGTCTAAAATAAGCCGGCCAGGAGGTGGTTATTGTAATGGTACTCACTGGAATGGGATTTGACCTATATAAGGAAAAGAACTAGGGCAGAAATAGCTCTTCAGCCCATCACAGACTTGGAGAAATCCAGTATAAGCAACTGCAGAATCACAGGGCTGGAAGGGACTCAAGGTGACTTAAGGTGATATTGACACCTGCCTCTAGGCAGATATATGCCTGTCTGGAAATTTAATATAAATTCTAGAAGTCATTATTTTAACAATACGTAAAAATTTACCCATCCTGAATAGTATAGTTCCCTTGAGGGCAGTGATGTTGCCTAGCTTCGGGCGAAACATCTTTGCGCCTCCTATTCTACAGCAGACCTCAGAGCCCATAGCAGATTCTTGTGGATATACTTAGTAGGAGGAAATGGTTGTCTTTGGAGGCTGTTTTGCATTTTCTAAAAACCAAGTGCCGTATCCAGTTGGTCCAGCTGAATGATACCATTTTTTAAAAATTAATTAATTTATTTATTTTTGGCTGTGTTGGGTCTTCATTTCTGTGCGAGGGCTTTCTCCAGTTGCGGCGAGCGGGGGCCACTCTTCATCGCGGTGCGCGGGCCTCTCACTGTCGCGGCCTCTCTTGTTGCGGAGCACAGGCTCCAGACGCGCAGGCTCAGTAGTTGTGGCTCACGGGCCTAGTTGCTCCGCGGCATGTGGGATCTTCCCAGACCAGGGTTCGAACCCGTGTCCCCTGCATTGGCAGGCAGGTTCTCAACCACTGCCCCACCAGGGAAGCCCAATGATACCATTTTTGATTAAAAATGAATTTAAATGCAGTTATGAAATTATGAGGTGACATTTTTGTTTGGCTCGTAACCGGTTCAAAGGAGACTTGTCAGCACTTGCAAAAGTAATAAGTACATATTCTCCCAGATGGCTAATTTGAGGGTCTGTGAGCTCTGGTAAGCTGTACAACTTCTTATTCTACTTGGTGAACTACTTGAGGTCAAGGAGTGTGCCTTGTCTCAAAACACCCACCTCCCAGGTGCATGCCAGGGGCTAGTTATAGAATTAAGTAGAAAACATAATATCATCACTTTATAGTCGTATCGTGAATTCTGTGCCCATTGTGATTTTTTCACCAAATGTGAACCCCGTTATCACTTCTTACCTTGAGGCTAATTACCCAGCAAATGGCAACAAGGGCAGCAGTCTGTGTGGATACAGCACTGTTCTGGGAAGAGAGTTCAGCTTCTGTTGTGAGTCGGATGGGTAACTTGGGGAAAAATGCTCAAGCCTGTGTCCCCATCTTTAAATAAAGAGATTGAACTCGATGATGGGAAAAGATCCATTTGAGGAATAAAATATCGAGTAGCTACTTCGCGCCTATCTCTGCATGTTGTGGGAGATATTAGTAAGGTCTTAGTGTGGATCCGGATTCTTGTGTTTGCAAGTGACAGAAAACCAGCTTGACTAAGTTGAGGTAGAAAACCAAACTTCAGCAAAGGCAGGGGTCCACCAAACTCCAGACATCACCAGTCAGGGACTCGAGCACTTCCACGACACCCTCCCTCCAACTTTGTCCTCGGCTTCTCTCTCCCAGTCAGCTCTATTCTCTCAGATTTGCTTCCTCGGTGAGCCTGAAGAAATTTTCAAAACCTCTGGGAAGTCCTCTGGGCCAGGGGAACAAGATACCGTGCATGACCTGTAGCTGCTGTTAGAACCGTGAGGTTGGCTGGAGAGAGGGGCAGCTCCCCCAGAGAAGGGGCTGCTGTACAGCCCAAAAGTAGAACCGCTCTAAAGCCTGCTGTCGCGCTTTGCTGCCCACTCCCACCTTTTTCTCTCAGCTCCACGCCCATTGGCTGGGGACCTTCTACTCTTCTTGAAGCTTCTGCCCAACTTCACTGCCTCTGAGGGGCCGAGCAGCACAATCCCTACCTGTCTACACTCCCAGAGCACCTTGAACCCATCTGCACCCCGGGATGTTGCTTGTCGTGGTCTCTTGATCGGTCTTTCTCCCTCATGAGACTGGGAACTCCTCAAAGGCGATAACTGCCTTAATTGGTTTTGTGTTACTTTGTGTATTTATTAGATTACTTATTTATTAATTATTGACAGCCTACGGTGTACTAGATTCTGGGGATTCAAAGTGAAGGAACCCAAGATCGCTGTTCTCAAGATGCCCAAGGTCAAGTGGGGACATGATAAACAGACACTCGCAGTACAGCGTGGTGGTGTGAGTGCTCCAGAGACGACCGCACTGGTGCTCTGGGAGCGCACGGCACACAGGAGAGTCTCCTCCCTAAGCGAGGACAGGGGTCGAGAAGTCCAGAGAGAGTTGCCGAGAGGTAGGAAGGGGCCACCCCTGGTCTGTGCTGGGTTCTGTTGCATAGGATTGAACCTGGTTGTATAGGGTCTAGAGGGAGGGGACATTCTTCAGGGGTCTCTGAAAGTACAGTGTAACCAAAGGCTTATGTTTGAGAGGGATAGATAAGGCAGATATTCATTAAATAATTGGTAAATAAGACAGTTTTCAATAAAGTACTAGTTTTACTAGTACTTTGCACAAGGAATACAGAAAAAATTGAGATTACCATGAACTTATAAGGGACATCCTTTGGAGCACGTGGGTAGTGCTTCGCTTCATGGGGAGTTGACAGTGCTGAAATCAGAGAGGCTGGGTTTCAGTCTCACTCTGCCAGCTATTAGTTTGGTGATAATCTCTCAATCTCTTAACTTCTGCACCATAAAATGAGGACACTAAGTTCCTCCTCTCAGAGTTATACTGAGGATAAAATAAGACACGTAAATGAAAGTACTTCATAAACTGTAAAGCACTATGCATACTTAAGTTATTCTTCAAATCCGTTTATTGTTACAACAGAGAGTTCTTAATTGACAACAGTATTTGGAAATATGAAAAAATGTATCAGTACAGTTACATGGAAAGATACAGTGTTCGCATTGAGAGTTATGTTAATTTTACTCACTGGCTAAACATTGTGGTTAATGCTGTTGCAAAATGCATCACACATTAACGAGTTGACAGAATTTTCCTGTATCTCTGACTCTGAGGATAGTGCAGTTTGACTCTGCTGGCCATGTCACAGGGTAGGAATTAAATCGTTTGGATGTAGTGATTATAAGGTGTTCTCTCCACCAAGTGAACTGTATTTCTGTAGACAGAAGGTTCGCCTAAGGATTTCCCTCTAGCTATACTACTCTAAGAGGTGAAACTTTCCCTTCAGTGCCTCTGTTTCCTCCTCTTTGAATAATCATAAATAATGATAGTATTGTAAAGAGTCACACTCACACAGAGCATCTGAAGAAGTGTGATCCCATTATATTCTGTGTGAATTTGTCTTAAATTCTGCTCAGGTGTGGGAGAGGGCAGGGAAGTACAGCCAGCAGATACAGAATGACCCGCTAAAGGAGTCTGAACTTTGAGTCCTTGAGTATATCTCAGAGACTAGGATGAAATACTGAATTTTAGTTGTCCCAGTGGTTTAGGCACACTGTATAAATAATCTTTCACTCCATGTGCTCCTCCAGTTTTCCAGAGCTCTTGGCCATCACCTGGGTAGGAACCCCTGCCTTGTCTCCCACGGACACCACCAAGGCCAACCCGGAGCTGCCCATTACAGGAGAGATTGACTCTACTGCTTCTCCATGTTGCTGTGAGGGTAGCCCTGAAAATCATGGAACGAGGCATTAGATATTTGTCACTCACTCTTATTCAGTGATGAACCCAGAGTCCATGGAAGTAAAGGCTTA